>NC_022009.1:46690923-46696615 GCF_000317375.1 Microtus ochrogaster
CGGCCCGGCCGCCTCACCGTCTGCGGTGCGGCCCGCCCGCCGCCCCAACTTTGGAAACTTTGTGTGTGGGGCCGGCCCCGGGCCCGAGGCGCCGGCGCTTTCAGGCGGACGGGGCAGCCAGGCCTCGCGCCCTAGGTGCCCGCCCTGAGGGGTGCTGAGCCGTCAGCATCTCAGAGGCCCTGGGCTTTGGCGCGGTACGGAACGACGGAGTCAGGGTGTCCGCATAGATGAACGTGCTGGTCCTGGCTGGTGGAGGTGGGTTTTTGAGCCATTATTTAAAAGTTTATACTGAGTCATTGCTCTGCAGATGAATGACTGATTCATAGGCGGAGAGCTGCAGAGAGGCTGGAAGGCAGGCGGTTCTGGGATCCAGCTGGGGTCGAATGCACACCTTCCACCTTCGATTAACACCAAAGGTCAGAGTGGGCTCCCCACGGGCGAGTCATTAAAACGATCCCTGCCGCGGGGCTTTGCAAGGTCTGGAGGCGCCAGGCTACGGCTCTTGTACGTTTCGCCACGTTTCCACACTGTCATCAGCCCTGGGTTGGGGACGCGGGTTTCAGGATTAGATCTTTAGAGAGAATTCTGCGTGGAAAATTCTTTACCTTTAATTTGAAACGGCCACAAAATGCAAATGGGTGAAGTGCTGTGGACGTGCTCTGAAATCTAAAAAGCATTCGGATCGGTTGAAGGAACTAATTTTATTTTCGTGGCTTTTGTACTGAGCTTTGACTCAGTTTTGAGAATGAAATAGAAGGGAGTGTGTGTGTGTGTGTGTGTGTGTGTATGTGTGCTCTTTTTCTGTGGAGTCTTAAAGGTTTTATCGAGTGTTGTATTGGCGTCTTAATTTACATTCACAGCATACAACTGAAGAGGAGCCATAATTTTTTTTGGTAGCATTTTCTGGGACTAGATGCACAGGTGAAATTTGGAAATGGTGTTTTGTGTTGTCTGTGAAATGCTGATGTGTAGAAATGTCCAGGTGGACCCTCAGTTGGGCTTTAAAATCTTCTGGTGCTGTTGAGGTCTTGGAAAATGGCCTGTTGAAAATACTGCATCATTGTAGGGTATCTGGCAAAATAGTGTACAGCCATCCTTTATTCAAAGGGGAGGAAATATTTCCCTTTTCGCCATATTGTGACATCTTAAATATTAAGAATTAGTCTGAAGGTGAAAATTCTTTGGCCAACGGAAATGGAACATTTAAAGTATGAAAAGTGGGGAATTTATGACAGGAGTCAGAAATCCTTGAGTAGATGCTGGGGATGGAAATCCAGATGGATCTTGGGTTCCATCCTCACTGGCTCAGATCAGACCTCATAATGGACAAGGTTTAAGATGTAAGGTGTCTTACCCAGACACCTCTGTTCCAGCTGTCACAGTGCAGAAGCCAAGGAAGCGGGGAGCTAGCCAGGGAGAATTCCAGCATTTTTAAAACAAGACATTCATGTGAATTGTGTGAGGGAAAAGAAGACCAATTATTTTCCTTGGATGCTATCTATTCTTTCTGGAATTAATCAGATGGCCTCAGTGAGAAGGCTGCAGAGACATTCCATTGGAAACAGGCAGTAGTCAGTTGTCGGTGCTCTGAAGAAAGTCCTTCATTTAACTGAATGCTTCTAGTCCCTGTGTTTGGGATTTTTTCTAAACACTTCTGCTAGAATCCCTTAGAAATTTTCTGTGCGTAAATCAAGATGGACTTTCCGGGGTATTGTCAGGATAGATATGCTAATGAGCCAAGTAAATGAGCATGATTTATCATTCCCTAAAATCCTTTTTTTTTGTAATGCTGAAACTGTACCTCCGGAGAGATGAAGTTGTCACTGTGGTGTTGCAAGTCTTAGCTAGCTCAAACACACAAAGGAAATTGCATTAATTTGCCTTTGTTTTCTCATCTTGTATAGCAAGACTCTCCAAACAGCAAATGAGCTAACTTATCAAGTATTATGCAATATTCAATTTCTTCTCAATGGTCAATTTCAGAATTTTTAACAGAAGTCTCATGACCCAAGGCCTTAGCGTGAGTTGTGGAATCAGAACCCCTGTATGCATCTTTGCAAGTATTTACAGAAGAAAAATAATTGTTTTTGTTGATGTTTGTGCTTGTATATGCTCATTACAATCCAGATATGGAGGGAAGCTGAGAAGAGAGCTAAAGTGAGGAAGGAGGTGAGAGCAGAGGATTTGGAAGGTGACCAGAGAGGGGCAGCCGAGGCCTGGGTATAGCATGGTGCTTAGGCTTGGAGCCAGAGTGAGGGAGGCCCAGAGGCCTGCAGGCAGGAAGGCAGTAGAGATGAGTAGCTGGGATTGGTGTAGTCTCAGAGGAGCTAACAGAGAGAAGAAAATATAATTTTAAAAAGAAAACTATAGAAGAAAACATTAAATTTATTTGTGTAGTTTCTATGATTCCTAATTAATAAAAATATAAAATGCCTTTTCATTTTGGAAAACCTTATTTTGTATATCCCAGGGAAGAATTGGGATGAGAGGCCAGTCTAGAAAGAAGAAGGTGAGGTTCCTATCAAACACAGAGCCTTTTTTTGGTGGTACTTGGTGTTTCAGACTTGGGGTCAACTGCTAGGGAGTGAGATGTCACTAGTGTAGGTGACTGTTGACTTCTGGCCCCTCCAGGAGTCAGGTTGGCATTCATGCTGCAGTCAGACAAGCATATTATTAACCTGGACTTGGGAGTCTTTTGCTTGTTTAATTAACATTCAGTTAATGTGCCCCAGGTTCCCGTAATCTAGTTACTATGCTAGGATGAGTGAGACACAGCACCTGTTTTTAGGGGCATGATCTGTAGAAATCTGAGGCGTCTGGGTCCCTGTGCACAGTGAAGGGCAGTGTCAGACCCACCTAAGATCTGACTATGACACCAGGACAGGAACTTTCCAAAAGAATAGTGAGGAAAAATGTAAGTCATCATCTCACTCCCAAAGAGTTGACCCCTGCTAGGCCTTTAATCCCAGCACTTGGGAGGCAGAGGCAGGTGGATTTCTGTAAGTTCAAGGTCAGTCTGGTCTATAAGAGCTAGTCCAGGACAGCTAGAACTGTTACATAGAGAAACCCTGTCTTGGAAGAAAAAAGAAAGTTGACTTGTTACACAAGTAAAGACTTACTAGGAAAAAAAAGGAAAGTCATCCACATATGTAGGAGGAAATGAATTGGTGTGTTATATAGAAGTCTGCAAGTATGGGGTGGGGCTTGTGTTACTGTAAGAGAAAAGCTCCTGGCTGCCTGTATTAGTCAGGGAAGTATCCGGAAAAGGCACCCAGTTGACCACAGTATTAGGAAGTCTGGTCCCACTTGTAGGGCCCTGAGAATGACAGTAAGAGGATCTTCCCTTCCCTTCTATGTGAGGTGAGACCTGTTAGCTTGCTGTCCTGTTGCTCCCTGCTGGTATAAATGATGTTAGTAGTGCTGCTAGCCAGCTTTCCAGATGTTTTATTTCCTTTGCTATCCTCCAGCTCTTTCAGGCTTTTGTGTGTTTTGAAGCTGAAGTAATCTGGCTGTCTCTGACTGAAGAACATGGTTTGTGGAAGGTAGTGGAGCAATAGAACCAGTTTGGGTCACAGCACATTGCTGTGCCTGCTGTTTCTCTTTGTAGGTCAGTGCTTCCAACCTTCCTGATACTGTGACCCTTTAATACAGTTCCTCCTGTTGTGGTGACCCAACCATAAAGTTATCTTGTTGCTACTTCATAACTGTAATTTTGCTACTCTTATGAATCGTCATGTAAATATCTGATATGCCACCCATAAGGGGTTGTGACCCACACGTTGAGGGTCATTATAGATAGAAAATCTCAAAAATCTGTGGTGGTGGGAAAGACACAACACACTTCCCCCAAACCCACCACTCTAGTCTTTATCGAGAGACTTGACATGTTTTAATTCTCATGAAATGAAATACTGGATCCTGTGTTTCATTTTTAAACATAATTTTATTTATTATTATTGTATATGTATGATGTGTGTATAGCAAGGAGGTGAGTGACACTTAGGGCATGTAGTAGTCAGAGGACAACTTTGTGGGGTCTGTCCTGTACTTCTAGTCACATGGGTTCTGCTGATTGAGTTCAGGTGGTTATACTCACACCCTTGGATGGCAAGCTTTGTTCTTTACTCACTGAGCTGTCTCATAGTCCCCGATATTTCATTTCATGATCTCATTTTTAAAAGATTTGTTTCATGTTGATTTTAAACATTTGAAAATTAGCTAGAGGACTGATAAAATGGCTCCGCAGATAAGGTTGTTTGCCAGAAAGCCTGATGACCTGAGTTTGATCCTTGGAACTCATGGTCAAAGCAAAGAGTTGGTGGAAGGTCTGACCTCCATGCATGTGCCTCTTCCACCATGAAAAACGTAAAGGGGAAGGGATGAAGTGGAGGCTATTTGGTGACTTCTCATGAGGCCATTTTACTAAAGAGATACGGACTGCTGTTCTGATTTCCCAATTTCCTCTCCACTTCAAACGCTGATTATACATCCAGACCATAATACCATATTAATGAGAAGCTTGACATCTTTTTTTTAAAAAAATATTTATTTATTTATTTAGTATACAATGTTCTGTCTGTGTGTATCCCTGAAGGCCAGAAGAGGGCACCAGACCTCACTACAGATGCTTATGAGCCACCATGTGGTTGCTGGGAATTGAACTCAGGACCCTTGGAAGAGCAGGCCATGCTTTTAACCACTGAGCCATCTCTAGCCCCGAAGCTTGACATCTTTTAAGTGTTGAGAAAGGCTAAATTGAATAAGCAGGTGGAAAATGATGTGGCCTTTCGGACAGTTGTAGTCAGCATTCCAGTGAAATACATCTCTAGGAGTCATGATCATTTTTGTTTATTATTGAGACAGGTTCTCCCTGTATAGCCCAGGCTGCCTTTGAACTTGGGATTCTTCTGCCTCATCCTCCCTAGTGCTGAGTGAGCCACCATGCCTGATGAGTTTTATGAGTTTTTTTGTTTTTTTTTTTTTTCGAGACAGGGTTTCTCTGTAGCTTTGGTGCCTGTCCTGGAACTAGCTCTGTAGACCAGGCTGGTCTCGAACTCACAGAGATCCGCCTGCCTCTGCCTCCCGAGTGCTGGGATTAAAGGCGTGCGCCACCACCGCCCGGCTAAGGTTAACTTTTATTCTGGAAGGCTAATGCCCATTTGGAGACCTGCTTGCACACAAGGTAATTATAATTAGGTGCTTGTGACACCTGTTCTTCCAACAGGTACACGGTGAATGTTTCTATTTAGATTCTACAAGGTAGGAAGAAAAGAAGGACATAACAGAGACCACAGTGTTTCATAGTTGGACAAACCCAATGCCTCCCGTGATTGTTTTCCTGGCCCACTGTCTTGTTCTGCTGCTCTGATACATTAGAGAGAGTTTTGCAGTGGGAAACTACTACTGTTTTGTTGTTGTTTTGAAACACGCTCTTTATGTAGTTCTGGCTGTCCTGGAACTTGCCATCTAGACCAGGCTGACCTCAAACTCACAAGTATTTTTGTCTCTGTGTCTGCCTCCAGAGTACAGAGATTAAAGGTGTGCACCATTAATCTTGGCAGGGAAATTTCTTTGATACAAACGTCTAATTTTTTTTTTTTGAGACAGGGTTTCTCTGTAGCTTTTGGCTCCTGTCCTGGAACTAGCTCTTCTAGACCAGGCTGGCCTCGAACTCACAGAGATCTGCCTGCCT
>NC_022009.1:46697294-46699954 GCF_000317375.1 Microtus ochrogaster
TCCAGCCCCTGTTTTTCTTTTTTTTAATTTATTTATTTATTTATTAAAGATTTCCGTCTCTTCCCCGCCAAAAACTCTACCAAAAAACTTTGTTTTTCTTACCTTTTTTTCTAGCATGTACTATGCTGGTGGCTAAAGCTAAAAGGTCAGGTAAGATACCGAGTGGTCTCTGCCCCCACGGAGTCTGCAGGCCATGGCCAAGCTAGAATAACCCTTTGGTGATAGCACGGTGTGGTGGGTGCTGTGATAGTGAACAGAAGTGCTGTGGGGTCTGGACCACATGCTGTGCAGGATTCTCTTGGTGCTGAATTCAAAATACGACAGCACAAATGAAGAGAAAGTACTGCGGAGTTGAAGCCCAGTGAGTCTGAATTGATTCCATGGCTGCCCTTCCTGGGAAAGGGAACATGAAGAGGGGCCTGTTGAGCTGTAACTGTGCCCTTCACAGGAAAGGAAAAGAAAGGAAGAGCAGGTCTTCTTAGAGGTCCTGTTTTCACCTGTGGGCCTTTTCGGCCGGTTAGTTTGTTGTGCTTGTCTTCTGATGCGGAGTCTCCCTGTGCAGTTCACTTTGGCCTCACATTTACCGTGTAGCCCAGGTTGTCTTGGAATTTCCAATCTTCCTGTCTCTGCCCCCAAGTGCTGGGGTTTACAGGCATGTGTTACTGCACATGGCTACAGTGCAGTTGTAGATTTCGTTCAGTTGTAGATTTTTTTGGTTTTGCTTTGTGAGTGTAGGTTTTCTTTTGTTCCTATTTAGTGTTTTTTTTTTTTTTCAGGCACATTGTGCATTGTTTGAGCAGTGTTTCATGCAGTCTTTCTCTGCTGACATTTGCTTGGCTGTATTAGCTTCCCTCCTCTCTAGTCAGTTTTCATTCCTTTTCTGCGTTTTAGTCCAGTTTCTTAGAGCAGCACCAGTGTGCTTGTATTCTTTAACAAGCCTATCTAGGGACTGGGGTTGTAGCTCAGTGGTAGAGCCTACTACATGCAAAACCCCGGGTTTCATCCCAACAGTGAAAAAAAAAATCAATTAGGATACGGTTTACTCTTGTGGTTCAGATATTACATTTATCTTAGCAGTCCCTAACCTAATTTACTAATGTATTTTCTTTCCTCTTTATCTCTCTTAGTTCACATTTAAACCAATAGTCTAGTACTAATGATAGTATTTAGTACTCATGCCTTTTACAGAGTTTACAAACATTAGCTTGTTAGTGGTGAACAAGTCCCTGAGGCCTGGTCACTCTGTAAAGAGCTTCATGGTTATAGCTCAGCACCCATTTATCTCAAACGTATTTGACTACAGATGGCTCATGGGAATAGAAGTTAAAAGAAAGAAGCTTTTTCCCAATTAGCAGGGAAGTGATGTTGGCTGCTTCAGAGGATCTGACTGTTCAGCTAGTACCCTGTGAAGTGTTTGATTGGAACTAGGAAGGACCAGAGACTGCTGGGTCAGAAGTGTAGGCTTTGTTCCATCGCCATGTTCCTACTCCAGGGAGGGCTGGGAGTCATAGAAATACAGCTGGACACCATGGCACAACCCAAGTCTGTGGGTTGATAGAGGCTTAATCTTTTGTTTTAGACAAAAGTAGGTAACAGGCAGTAGTATGTGAGCAAGGATCTCAATGAGTCCAAAATTTGCCCTACCCTTTTCAAGGTTCAGGGAAGTTCTGGTGTGTCTCTGACCAATCTCTGAGATTGAGATGACAAACTTCTGAGACAGGGTTTCTCTGTGTATCTTTGGCTGTCGTGGAATTCATTATGTAAACCAGGCTGTTCTCCAACTCACAGAGATCCACCTGTCTCTGCCTCCTGAGTGCTGGGATTAAAGGTTTGCACCACCACCACCACCACCACCCAGCTGTGAAGAGGGGATTGTTTTCTGTCTCTCTCTCTGTCTCTCTCTGTCTCTCTCTCTGTCTCTCTCTCTCTCACGGTTTAGCCTGAAGTGTGAGTGAAAGTAAGACACATTTGTGGCTGGAGAGATGGCTCAGTGCTTAAGAGCACTAGCTTGTTCTTCCAGAGGACCTGGAGTCAATTCCCAGCACCCACCTGATGTCTCACAGCCATTCTTAACTCTAGTTCAGGGGATCTGGCACCAGGCATATATGCATTGCACATACTCACACACCTATGGAATTCTGGTTATTCCTCTAGCTGACTGTCATGTCAAGTTACTTGTCATCTCTAAACTCCATTTTCTCATCTATGGCATGCAGAGTCCTGGAGATGAGTCCTGGTGATTTCACATCACTAAACTATATGTTTAATAAAATGGCTGAGATGGTAAGTCTTATGTGTGTTTTACAGTAGAAAATTAATTGTGAGGTATAAAATGAGAAGTAATGGAAGCACTGTTTTTAATGGAGGACCGGAGCTCAATTCCAAGCACCTGTGCCAGTGACTCACAATTGCTTGTAACTCCAGGAGGATCAGATGTGTCTGTCTTCCAAGGGCATCTTCACTCATGTGTACACCCACTTACAGAAACATTGAAAAAAAGAAGTGATAAGTAATGGGGGACAAGAAACTAACATCACAGTGATGAATCCCTCTGTTGTTATAGCATCTACAGCAATCCACAGATTGTGTAGCCTGTGCTACAGAATCAGTTTGGGGTCAGCTTGGAATATTTAAAGACCTGTCTCAAGCCGGGGGGGGGG
>NC_022009.1:46700054-46713556 GCF_000317375.1 Microtus ochrogaster
CCCAGCACTTGGGAGGCAGAGGCAGGTGGATTTTGGTGAGTTTGAGGCCAGCCTGCTTTACAAGAGCTAGTTCCAGGACAGGCTCCAAAGCTACAGAGAAACTCTGTCTCGAAAAACCATAAATAAATAAATAAAGATCTGTTTCAAGAAAATAATATAAATGAAGTAATAAGTGCTCGCTCTTCCTTTTATGCATGTTTTCAACAAGGTGAAAGGCAGGATCTCTGGGCTGTGTCAGAAGAGTGTCATTATATATGGTGTGGTGGAGCATTATTGAACTATGAAGAAACTATCCATCCCCCATTTTATTTTATTTTCCCTCCCTCCCTCTCTCCCTCCCTTCCTCCTTTCTTTCTTTTTTTTAGTTTTTTGAGACGAGGTCTCTGTAGTCAAGACTGACCTTGAGAATTGCAGTTCTACCTCATCCTCCTGAGGGTGAGTGGTGGTCTTAAAGGCTAAACTACCATGTCCAGATAAGGAAGTTTTTTTTTTTAATTATTTATTTATTTGTTTGTTTGTTTGTTTATTATGAATACAGAGCATTCCTTCTATGTATGCCTGCTGGCCAGAAGAGGACACCAGACCCCATTACAGATGGCTGTGAGCCACCATATGGTTGCTGGGAATTGAACTCAGGACCTTTGGAAGAGCAGGCAATGCTCTTAACCTCTGAGCCATTTCTCCAGCCCCTACTGAAGTTTTTTGAACAGAAGGTAAAATGTCTGGAAACCAAAGTCACATTAATTTGCATAAAAGGAACATCTATATTTAGAGATCCCTGTTTTTTTAAGAAAGCATTTTTTTTGCATATGATTGAATTTTGATAAGTTTTATTTTGATTTTTTTCTTTTCCATTTAATAGGAATAGTGTTTTGTGATTTATTCAGGTCTCTTCAAATACTTGAAAGGTCTCCTATAAACTCTCTTAAAATAGCCCATGTTTCTCATAATCTCTTAACTTGCTTCTTTTCTATTGCAGCAAAAAAAATGTTTATAACCTTCATGAAGAGAGTTTCTGGCATATGGTTGGTAGTCAACTATTGTTTAAATAAATCCATAAATTGTAGTTCAACATTTTCTTCCATTGAGACAATTCACGTAGTATATAATTAACTATTCTAAGGTGTGTGCTCGAGCATCTGTGTTTGCACTTTATCTGTTCATCTGTCTGCGAACAATTAGTGTTCATCCTCTTTACTGTTAGGAATAATGTTGCCATAAGCAGATGTTTAAGTGTATGTGTGTGTCCTCTTTTCTTCTGGGTGTGTCTCCCAGAGCATTGGTCATACTGCACACCTGAGTTTAGTTTATTCCCACCAGCAGTGTCAGTTTCTTCACATCGTCACTAAACTAACTCCTGTTGTTCGAGTGTGTGAATTACTGTGTTGTTGTCATTTTGATTTATTTCTTGGTGACTAGTGGGCTCTCTATGTGCTTGGTGTCCTTTAGTATATAGTTCTTAAATGTCTAAGCCCTTGGTCTTTGCTTTAATTGGGCTGCCTTTTTTCTTAAGTTATAAGAGCTCTATATATTGTAGACATGAAACCCTTTAGATATACAATTTGTGACTGTTTTCTCCCATCTAGTATAATGCTTCATAAATTTTGTTGATAATATCCTTTACACAAAGCTTTAATTGGTATTTATTTATTTATTGTTACTTGTGATTTTGGTGTCAAGTCTAAGAATTCATTGCTAAACCATTAATATTTACTACTCTGCCTTCTAAGAGTTTTATAGGGTTAGTTATTATGTTTAGGTCTTTGGTTCAGTTTGAGTTTGTTTTTGTATATGGATCAAGGTCGGAGTTCCCACTTCATTTTTTTTTTTTTCCTGTAGGAGACTTCTTTCTCCATCAAAAAGTTTCAGATATATTGGTTATAGATATTTGCATTTCTTTCTGGATTCTTGGTTCTGTTCTCTTGGTCTGTATGCTATCCTAATGTCAGTGCCACACGATCTCATTGTTGTAGCTTTTTAGTAAATATTGAAGTAGTAAGCTTTGAAAATGAGAGTATTTCAACTTTTTCATTTCCAATATTGTATTGACAGTTTTGAGCCTCTTGATGTTTCATGTGAACTGTAAGGGTTGCTTTTCTGTTCCTGTAAAAATGTTTACTGGAATTTTAATAGGGATTGCACTGAATCAGATTGTTTTGGAGTTGCCGTCTTAATACTGCCTTCTGCTCCATGAACATGGTTGTTTCCTCATTTGCTTTCTCAGTTCCCTCCTTCCCCTTCCCTTCCTGTCTTTCATGCTGCTGGGGATTGAACTGAGCTCCTCATTGAGAGTTGGACAAATAAATACTCTACTGCTAAGCCATACTACCAGCCTTCTTTCATTTATTTTTCATCAGCATCTTGTAGTTTCAATGTATAAATATTCAGCTCCTTGGATGATTTTAATTCCTTAATATTTTGTTCTTTGTGGAGTCTGCTGTAAATATAATTATATTCTTTATTTTCATTTTGGATTGCTGCTAGGTATAGAAGCACAACTTTTTCTTTCTGTTTTGATGTGAATTTATGTTGCCTGTAGCAGATATTTTGTGGGGCATTTTTTTTTTACTTTTGTTTATTTTGTTTTATGTACATTGGCATTTTGCCTGCGTGTATATATCTGTGAGGGTGTCAGATCTTGGAGTTACAGACAGTTGTGAGCTGCCATGTGGGCACTAGGAATTGAAGTGGGGCCCATTGGAAGAACAGCCAGTACTCTTAACCACTGAGCCATGCCTCCAGCCCCGGGGTATTTTTTTTTAAATGTGTATATGAATTTTGCTTGTGTGTTTATTTGTACACTGTGTACATACCTAGTGCTTACAGAGGCCTGAAGAGGGCATCAGATTCCCTGGGACTGGAGCTACAGATGGATGTGGGTTCTGGATATTGAACCCAGGTCTTCTGAAGAGCTACCAGTGCTCTGAGCCATCTCTCTAGGTCCTAGGGGATGTTCTTCAGTCACTGTGTGCAAATAGAGATACTTTACATCAGCTTTCCAGCCTGATGCTTTCATCTGTTTTTTTCCATCTGCAGTATCCAGGATAGTGATGAGGATCATAGTGGAGAGGTACATCCTTGTATTGCTCCTGATCTCAGAGGAGCTTTCAGTCTTTAGCCTATGTAGGGCCCTGGAATGGATTCCTAGCTTGGGGTAGGGGTTAGCACAAATCCTTAAAGGCTCTTTGTTAAAGTAAGGAAGTTTTTGGGTTGTTTTTGTGTTTTTTTTTTGTTGTTTGTTTTGTTTTCTGAGACAGGGTTTCTCTGTAGCTTTGGAGCATGTCCTGGAACTAGCTCTTGTAGACCAGGCTGACCTCGAACTCACAGAGATCCACCTGTCTCTGCCTCCTGAGTGCTGGTATTAAAGACGTGCGCCACTACTGCCCAGCTAAAAATGATTTATTTTTGCACATTGGTGTTTTTGCCTGCATGTATGTCTGTATAAAGGTGTTGACTCCTCTGGAACTCAAGTTACAGACAGTTGTGAGCTGCCGTGTAAGACACTGGGAATTGAACCCAGGTCTTCAGGAAGAACAGCCAGTGCTCTTAACCACTGAGGCATCTATCCAGCCCTTTGATTTTTTTTTTGTTTGTTTGTTTTTGAGACAGTCTCTCTACTTCACCTGGTTGCCCTGGAGCTTGTGTAGTAGACCAAGCTGACCTTGAACTCAGAGAGATCCTCCCACCTTCGATCCCAGCAATTGGTTTACCACCAATCCCTGGGATTATTGAATTTTGTCAAGTCCTTTTGTAGTTTGAGAATGAGCATGTATTTTTTTCTTTGTCCTGTTAGTATACTGTGTTATAGAGACTTTGTGTGTGTGTATGTACAAGCCTATGCATGATTGTATGTTTGTATGAGCCTGTGTGCATGTTGATATGTGTGTGTATATTTACAAATCTGTGTGCATGTTTGTGTAGGTACACATGCGTCTGGAGCTCAAAATCACCCTTAGGTGTTATTTCTTAGGAGCAGTCTGCTTTCTTTTTTGAGCCAAGATCTCTCACTGGAACTTGAATTTTGCCAGTCAGACAAGGCTGGTTGGTCAGCAAGTCACCTGTCTTATGTGTGGTAGGATGCTTGCACTTTTACAGATGGAGTGGTTTTCCTTTAGCCCAGTGATTGTGTACATTGAATCATCCTTGCATTCCTGGGGTAAGTTCTGGTTTGTCATGTATGTAGTCCTTTTAATAGTTATTGGATGATGTGCCACAGTTCTACTGAGGAGATTTGTGCTTATGTTCATAAGGAATAGTGCTTTGTAATTTTGTTTTCTTCTGATATCTTTTGCTTTTGTTATCAAGGCACCAAAAGGTATATCATGTTTTTATAGAATTTTGTTACCAGGTCTCCCCAATTTCCAGTCATATAGAAAATTCTAGGAGCAGTAGTGGTGGTGCACACCTTTAATCCCAGCACTCAGGAGGCAGAGACAGATGGATCTCTGTGAGTTCGAGGTCAGCCTGATCCACAGAGGGAGTTCCAGGACAGTCTCCAAAGATGCAGAGAAACCCTGTCTCAAAAAAAACAAAACAAAACAAAACAAACAAACAAACAAACAAAAAACAAAAAGAAAGAAAGAAAGAAAATCCTAGGAGGATTCAAAGCAGGCATGGTGATGATACTACATAGCTTCTTATTGCCCATACTTCCCAACACATGACTATAGCATTGGCTGTAAGGTCAGTTGTTTCCTTTAATGGCTAACAGCTGGGAAAATCATGGCAGACATTACCTCCATCGTTCTGTATCTATCAATAGAAAATCAGGAAGGGAAATCCGTCCTTGATGCCTTGGTAGGGGAAGGGTGTATTTGAATTGTTTGGTTCTTTTTTATTTATTTATTAATTATGTATACAACATTCTGCCTCGATGTATGGAGGGCAATAGATCTCAGTACAGATGGTTGTGAGCCACCATGTGGTTGCTGGGAATTGAACTCAGGACCTCTGGAAGAGCAGCCAGTGCTCTTAACCTCTGAGCCATGCTCTTAACCTCTGAGCCATCTCTCCAGCCCCCAATTGTTTGGTTCTTTTGTTCCAGGTAGCTCTGATTGAAGTCACTCACTGGGGTTTGTCTGGTTGCTGATCTGGTTTTAAGGATCCAGTGGTTGCACTAACATACCTGTGTGGTTGGAAAGTGTAGATCAGTGTTCTCCTTTCTCTTTGTGGTCTCAGGTCTGTTGCTGTTATTGTCAATGGACTCATTGCTGAGTGTGGCTGCTCAGAACTCCTAGACAATGATCTTTCTTAAGAGCTGCTTTCTTAAGCCTGAGTTTGGAAATCAGTGTAGTGTTATTCCTCCCTCAGAGCCCTTCCAAAATTAAAGGGTGGGATGTAGATGGATCTTGTTAATGAGAAGAGTGTGACAGATGTGTGACCATCCACTGTCTGTATGATGCTTGGTAGCATGGTACTCTCAGCAGTGCTGTCACACACACCTTTGAATGAAGCATTAACAAGCTCTGGAGTGTCCCCATTCTTACGCGGGCAATTGCTGTATAAGATCTATGTGTCATTCACATATCAGGAACTGCTTTTTCCTTTTCTAGCCCTGGCCTTGCTGTATAACCCAGGCTGACTTCAGTTCTCCTGCTTTCCACTCCAAGTGGAGGGATCTTAGAGTGCACCCCTATTGTGAGCTTAGCATTGGCCTTTGGTCTTTCACTTGTGATCATAGTCTAAGGATTGGATCAGTGGTTTGGGTGCAGCTTTGGGTCTATGATCCTTGATCCTTTCTTTCCTATGAGTTGATTTAACATGATCAGTTGACATTCATGTTGGGAAATTTAAATTAACATTTCTCTCTGTTCTTTTTGGTTTTTCAAGTTAGATTTCTCTGTGTAGCCTTGGCTGTCCTAGAACTCATTTTATAGACCAGACTGGCCTACAGACTCAGAGATCTGCCTGTCTTTGCTTCCCAAGTGCTGGGATTAAAAAGATGTGCCACCACACATGGCCAGTATTTCTGTCTGTTCATAAAACAACTTAATTGAGAAAATAATGGTAAATCTGCATATCATAAAATTCCTTTTCATGGAGATCATTTTAGCAAGTTTCTTAGAGACTTGTTAGAATCAGCCTGTGACTGTTTCTACATAAAAGGATGGGATCAGTTAGTGTGCACAGAGGTATGCATCAGCTCTAATATGGATGTTTCATTTCTTGTGGCTCTTGCCTTCTCAGCCTATTTTAGCCGATGGGTGCAACACTGAGCAAGAGCTTCCATGATGATGTCACAGGGGAGTGAGGGAACAGAGTTAAGTAATGAAACTAGAAGTATGTCTCTCATGCCATTGTGTGTTGGAATCTATGAGGAAGGAGTCATGCTTGCTTTCATCTTTCCAAAGAGATCCAACATTCAGCCCGGGAAGCCACTAATACTGTGTTTCCCAAGCAAGTCACTTCTAGGCACCTTGCCTTCAGTGCAAAAAACATGAATGAAAAGCATGTTCTGTGAGTGTGTGATACACCAGAATGACTGATGAGGAATTTCAGGGAACCCTGAGTTCTTTTACTTCCCTCCTGTGACTTCTGAGGTCTACATGGTCTGAGGTCTCTTGCCACAATAAAGTTGTAAATGTATGTTTTGAATAGGGTGCCTGTTTTCATTCTCTCTCTCTCTTTTTAAATATCTTAAATTTGCCAGTTTTTGGAGAATCATATTGGACAAAATATTTGCTCTCTGTAATCCTCTGGCCATGCTACTTGATATCATGTACCTGCCTCGTCCACTATTGCCTTCAGGATTTTCTGTACCACAGTGTGGTTGGTGACTGTGGCCTGGGCCTGACCAATGTGGGGGCCAAAGTTGGGTAATTAGTCTTTGGGGAGGATGGTAAAGGAGGTACAAGGACATCAGCATTTCATACAGTTGGTGTATGCCCTCAGCTTGCCTTATTTCTCAATTCTGGTTCCTCGGGCATGGTTGGTCTTGACTTAAGATGAACTAATGTGGTTAACCTTTCCTTGTTCCCTAGGGCTGTTAGGAACTACATCAGGTTTTAATCACTTATGCTTGAAGTAAAACCTATCAGGTATGGCTTAACCTGTGAAAAGCTATCTGAGAAGTCTTCCTTGAGACCACACCTCCATTTATAAAGCCTTGACCTTTTGTTTTTCTAGGCATGACTTTTTTTAAAAAACTTTTTGAGACGTGGTCACATTTAGTCTAGGTTGGCCTTGGACTTTATGTAGCCAAGAATCACCTTGAATTCCTCCTAAATCTATTTTCCAAGTTCTAGATTACACATTCTTGCCATCATGCTTAGTAGTTAGCTAGCTTGCTTGCTTGCTTCCTTCCTTCCCTTCTTTCTTTTTTTTAAAAATAAAAACATTCTCACTATGTAGCCCTGGCTGGCCTGGAACTTGCTATGTAGACGAGACTGGCTTCAAATTCATAGAGATGTCCCTGTGTCAGCTTCTGCGTCTGAGTGCTAGGGATCAAAGGCATGCACCACCACGCGCGGCTTATGTAGTGGACCTGTTTCTGAGTGTTGGACATGTGCATTGTGTGAGTGAGTGGAGTCTGAACTGTTAGGGTAGAGGGCTGTGATGGTTACTCTTCATGTTGACTTTGTCTGGATTTGGAATCACCTAGGAAACATGCCCCTAGGTCTATCTGTGACGTCTTTTAACAGTAACTTTGAATGTGGGTGACTGCAACACATGGATCTGGGGCAGGGCTTAATACACAGGAAAAGAGGAAGGAACCACCTGAGCACCAGCATTCATCTCTCTCTCTGCCTTTCTACTGCAGATGTTCTGTGACCAGTTACCTCATTCTGATGACACCTGTGCCTTTGCTGCCAGGACACACTGTACCATTATGTAAAACATACTTTTTCTTAAGTTACTTTTTGTCAGGACTTTGGCCATGGGGGTGAGAAAGTAGTCAGTACAGAACAATAATGGGAGGTGGGCTGTTGCCATGGGTAGATCTGGCCATGTGGTTCACAGGCCTTTGTGACTAGATTGGGGGGAAGAATGTGTAAGATTTGGAGTTGTGTGCTAGAAAAACCCTGGGGTACTATAACCAGGGCTCAATGGGCCATGCTGGTAAAACTGTGGAAGACCAAATGCTACTAGAAGGTCAGATGGTAAAGACTGCTTAGTAGGTTGTAGGGGAGCTAAGGACCCTACTGAGATCTGGGCTACTGACCATTCTTGTTATATTCGTGCCTACACCCCCCCCCCCAAAAAAAATTCTGGCTACTATTTGTCTATGCTCTAAAAACTTGAGTGAGACTGAATTTAAATACAATAAGCTGTTTGGGGTAGGGATTTTGCTTGTTTGTTTTTTGTTTATTGAGCTGTCCTGGAGCTCACTATGTAGATCAGGCTGGCCAAAGAGATCCTCCTACCTCTACCTCCCTAGTGCTGGTGGTATTCAAGTCATTTGCCACCACACTCAGTTTGTGTAGGAAGGTTTAAAAGAGCATAACATCAAGGCTGGCATGATTACTGTTTACTACTCTTTCTCAGATATACAGTGAAGAAGAACAGAAATAATGTGTGTGGTTTGGTGAAAAAGAAATAAGTTTAAAATTTCAGCAGAAAAAAAAGAAAAAAAAATTTCAGCAGAGGTTGGTGTGGAAGAAGCAGCTATACTTATTGAAAAGATAAAACACCATCGAATAGGGCTGGAGAGATGGCTCAGTGGTTAAGAGCACACTGCCTGCTCTTCCAAAGGTCCTGAGTTCAATTCCCAGCAACCACATGGTGGCTCACAGCCATCTGTAATGAGATCTGGTGCCCTCTTCTGGCCTGCAGGAATGCATACAGGCAGAACACTGTATACTCAATAAATAAATAAATCTTTAAAAAAAAAACACCATCGAATAATCCTCAGGATATGCAGAGACAGTAGAGGAGCCATACCCTGAGAGTAGACCCCCATCATCAGAGGGCTCTTATCAGTGGAAATGCAAATTCATTTGTAAGAGACACCAATTGCTAAAGCCAAGGAAGGGATTTTCTGCTTGAAAACAGACCCTTAGGGAATTGTTCTCCCAGGTTCAGCCCTCAAGGCATAAAGAAAACAGTATAGCTGTGAAAAAGGGGGCTAAATTATATCTTCAGCTGGCAGCAGGACTTGGCATTTTTGTTCATGTGGTTTTCAGATATGAAAAATGCAAGAATTATGAAGTAATGAAGGCAGCTTATACCAAAGTTCCAGAAAGCTGCTGAAGCCAAGCAGTGTCTGGTAGGGTTGGATTCCCTACAGTGAGGCCCAAAGAGGCCAGGGTAGGAAGCTGTGATGGTAAAGCCTAAATTGCACCTGAAGCAGGTCCTCTAGAGAGGCTGTGTGTGCGACAGGTGGCACAACTGAAAATTCAGTGCTGTTCAAACCCATGGGGGCCCAGATGATGCCACTAAGAGTCCCATTCTAGACTGGGAGCCTCAGGATTTGATGTTTTCCTTGTGGGATATTGATTGTGCTTTGACCTGATGCCTCACTGCTTTTCCCCCAGTCCTCCATTTTGATATGGGAAATGTTTATTTTGTGCCATTGTATATTGGAATTATCTACTTTTTTTTAAAACTTTTTTTTTTTTTTTATGGAGTCATAGGTAAGAGATTGTCTGGAGTCTCAGAATAGACTTGAGCAATTGTGGATTGTTAAAAAACTATGGGAACTTTTAGAGAAGAAGAGATGGACCAAATATATTTTCTTATGAGATTAAAAACAAACTTTAGGAGCTAAAGGAGGAATGTTTGATTTAATGTGATATATAATTTGGGGGTCGAGTTAAAGAGACATGGAATTGTGATGCTCAGCCTGACAGGATTTAAGTCACCTAGGGAACAGACCTGGGTGTGTCTTTGAAGGAGGTTCTGGAGGTTAGCTGAGGAGGGAACACCCACTCTGTGTTGTTCCCTCTACCCTCTACCATGGACACCTTCCCATGGTAGAGTTTTGGATTAAGTTTTTAAACATGTACACGTATATGCGCGCACACACACACATACACGCACATGAGGAGAGAGCAAGTCGAGTACCAACATTTCTCTTTCAGTTTTCTGGCTGACTGCAACAGTGCACTTAACTTCTCATTCTCCTGTCCATGCCTTCCCTGACAGGTGGACTGCATCCTCAGGTGTATGCTAGAATAAATTCTTCCTTCCTTTGCTTTTTGTCACAGGCCTTTGGTCTGACAAAGTTTTTAAATTTTGTTGCACAGAGAAACCCTGTCTCGAAAACAAACAAAGCTATTTAAGGTTAAAATTGTATTTTTCAGTTCAGAGAGAGAAGGTAGGATATACCCATCAAACATTTATAGTTCTGCGTGTGTTAAGCTGCTGAGTTTGGAATATTGTGCTTTGTGTAAAAGTCAGTAGAATGGAAACAGAACGCCAAGATCATAAGCTAAGCTATCAAGCTAATCCTTAGATCAGGCTAGGAAACCTGTTCAGACTACATGGGAAATTTTAACAAAAAGGCTTCATAGGAGGACTAGTGTAAGAGTGGAAACTGGGACAGAGTACACATAGAGGAAGGAGGAATGAGCTGAGATTATGACTAATTTGGACTGTTGAAAACAGAATTATGAGTTAGGTGCGTCCTGCCACCCGGCTAGCTTTACACCCAAAATAATTACACGGAAACTGTATTCTTTTAAACACTACCTGGCCCATTAGTTCCAGCCTCTTATTGGCTAGCAATTACATATTGATTTAACCCATTTCTAATATTCTGTGTAGCACCACGAGCTGGCTTACCAGGAAAGATCTTAACCTGTGTCTCTCTAGAGTGGGAGAATCATAGCAACTGACTGACTCGGCTTCTTTCTCCCAGCATTCTGTTCTGTCTACTCCGCCTACCTAATTTTCTGTCCTATCATGCCAAGCAGTTTTCTTTATTAGTTAACCAATGAAAGCAACAGATAAGATACAAGACCCACCTCCATCAGATGGGTCTTAAATTACTTTACCTCTGGTATGTATGTGTTTATCTAATGTCTACGCCATGTGTGATGACATATACTTGTAATCCCAGTACTTGGGAAGACAAGACACTAAAATAGCCAGACTGAGCAGTGTTATCAAATCCCAAACCAACCTTGGCTATACAGTGAGATCCTGTCTCTAAACAAAAAAGTAAAATAAATAGCATTTAGCACAAGTGTTTAATTAGAAACTAATGACTAACTTGGGACTCGAAATGGAATATTCTTGCTGGGATTGATACTGAGAGTTGGAGCCAGTGGGTCCTGACTTGCTTATAGAATGCCTTTGAGTTGTCTCCCATTTCTCTCTCTTTGTATTTTCGTATTTTTCAGTTAATTAATTACTAGCAGCAGAGTCTCTTGTATCCCAAGTTGGCCTTGCATTTGTGTAGCTGAGGATGACCTTGAATTTATAGTCCTTCTGCCTCTCCCTTTTGGGCACTGGGGATAGACATACATGCTACTATGTCTGGTTTTTGCAGTGCTGGAGATAGCTAAGTAAATTTTCCTCCAACTGGACTACGTCTATAGCCCTGTCTTTTTTTTTTTTTTTTTTTTTTTTTTTTTTTGGTTTTTCGAGACAGGGTTTCTCTGTAGCTTTGGAGCCTGTCCTGGAACTCCCTTTGTAGACCAGGCTGGCCTCGAACTCACAGAGATCCACCTGCCTCTGCCTCCCAAGTGCTGGGATTAAAGGCGTGCGCCACCACCACCTAGCTCAGCCCTGTCATTTTCTTTGTGAACATTTGATGATGGCTACATATAGTATAAAAATATGCATCAATATAACTCTTGCCTTTGAGCAGGTGACCACATGAGGTTCACTGAATAGCTGATTGAAAATTCAGAAATAATAGTATTTATTTGTACCTGTCTTCATACAGGTTCAACCTTCACTTTTTAATTTTTTTTAGTTGTTTTTATTGAGCTATATGTTTTTCTCCACTCCTCTCCTTCTTTCCTCCCTATTTATTTTCCTTATAGAGCCCTGGACTCTTCAGTTCTCTGGAGAATCCTTCAGATTCTTTACTCTGCAGTTGACCTAGGCTAGGGAAATAATTGGGACATTTCTATTGCATTGAAAATGATTATACGTGTCTTCCAAACTGGCCACTGTGGGAGCCTCCCAGTGACAGAGGAGAGTAAACAAACATGTGACCTATGCCCTTTTAGAGGACCAAGAATACAGCATTCTGAAGTAGCTTGTTCTTAATCCTGGGTTCTATGGACTCTATTATTTAAAATCATGTGAGTTTCACTTTCTTGTGTAAATGTGTTTTTTTTTTGTTTTTTTTACTGTTACAAATATCTGAAATCTTCCTGTGCACTGAAAATGACCTTTTAGGACAGGAAAATTTACGACATAGCTCTGTGCCCACCATACAGTCTTCACTTTTAAATCAAGCACCAGGAAGGATTTGGGACTTCCTTGAGCACAGAAATTGACATTTCTCTAATCTCTTACTTGTCTTCACTTTTCCTTGGCCCTTAGGGGCATATTTACTCTACATGCTTATGTAGTGCCTTTCGTTTAAATAATTTGATAATTGGTCTCATCAAAAATTTCAGTCATGCTGGGTGGGGATGGTGCATTCCTTTAATCCCAACACTTGGAAGGCAGCAGCCTGGTCTACAGAGGGAGTTCCAGGACAGGCAGGGATACACAGAGAAACCTTGTCTCAAAAAACAAAAATAAATCAATAAAATTTCAGTCTTGTAACCACTATCCCTAGCCCCATTAAGGGGAACGTGGAAAGTCAAGAGACTCACTGACATTAGTGTGATGGCTCTTAGATAGTGTTGAGGAAAGTTAAAACCTTAAAACGTGGTAAACTGATGTGAGCATCTGAGATATTACTAATTTTTTTTAAAGCAATTTCAGGTGTGCAGAAGACACTGGCTTCTTTCTCTGCACTAAGTGTTGTTCATGGAAATGATAGCAGGGAGAAGAAAGTACTGTATGAGGCTCGTGTTCTTGGTTTGTGGGTTCTGGGGCACCCAAGCTCTTCAAGAAGAATCCACACTAACTTCAGACAAGTTCCCCTTGAGGGTGTTGCTGAGGCTCAGGATGTAGCCACTTGAGACTTGTACTGATTCTTCTACCTGGTTAGCCAGCCTGGCACAGTAGTACCAGAGAGACCTGTCAACTCTGTGGTTCCACCCAGTGCTACCTGTGGAGAGAATGGTCTTCAGAGCCTTGTTTCCCAGTGTGTTGTCAGTCTCAAAAGGCTGTGCTCAGCCTGGCCATTGGGTTTATTTGAGGATCTTCCTCCTGTAGCAGAGAAAATACCAGGTAATGTGTTTCTTCTCACAGCTCTTACCTCAGACTTGCTCTGGCTTCAGAAGCATTAGTATGATGTTATGGCCCACTGTCTCACTAGGATGGGTCTCTGTCTGTGTACTTTCACCTTTATCAGTGACTGTACTTAAGTTGGTTTATTTAGTTGTTTTATTAACATATTGTGGGCTGCTCAAGAATTCTCTTAAGTAATGGAGGCTGGCTTTGAACCATCTGTCTCCACCTTCTAAGTACTCATCTAGTTGTTGTTTTTCTTT
>NC_022009.1:46713981-46738898 GCF_000317375.1 Microtus ochrogaster
TGTGAGCCACCATGTGGTTGCTGGGAATTGAACTCAGGACCTTTGGAAGAGCAGGCAATGCTCTTAACCACTGAGCCATCTCTCCAGCCCAATCATTTGTTTTTAAGGGACACTTAAATTTTAAGTGAATTGATCCCAGTTCTCATAATTTAAATTATATAAAAGATCACTTGGGGGTTGGGGAATGTACCTCAGTTGGTATGTTTGCCTAGTATGACAAAACCCTGGGTTTTATTCCCAGCACTGCATATATTGAATATATTGAATGTAGTGTCACAGACCCATAATTCCGGCACTCAGGAGATGAAAGCAGGAGGATAAGAAGTTTAAAGTCATCCTTAGCTACTTAGCAAGTTTGAGGCTGGTCAGGAATGTGTGAAACCCTGTCTCAAAAGAAACAGATGTCTACAGCAATCATTCTCATTCAGAGGTGGGGGATTAATCTCAAGCTCCAGAAGATGGTTGATAGTATTTGAGAACTTCCTGTATTAGGATATGTTCCTAACAGCTAGTAAGAGGCTAAGGATACTTACCCTTAATCCATGTTTGGCCCTACCACTGGATTTGTATGGTCTGAAGTATTGTTTGTGCCAGTGTGAGAAATCTTGTTCTAGAAATGGTTCAAAGACATTCTTTCTTGCTTCTGTTAAATGTGTGACTCAGGACTAATGTGTGTGGTTGTTTGATTTGAGACAGGGGCTCACTGTGTAGCCCTGGCTGGTCAAGAACTCCCTATATAAACCAGTCTGGCTTGGAACTCATAAAGATAGGCCTGCCTCTGCCTCTCAAGTGCTGGCATTAAGGTATAGGCCACCATGCTTGGCCCAGGTTTAATGTTTTTGTAAGGAATTTGATCTTCAGTCATTAAGTGATTAAAGCATTAAAAATATTTTTAATATGGCAGGACTGAAGTGAGAATGTGTGTTAAAACTGGTGGGGACGAGGAGGAGAGATGGTTAAGAACTCATACTACTATTTTTTTTTTTTTTTTTTTTCGAGACAGGGTTTCTCTGTAGCTTTGGTGCCTGTCCTGGAACTAGCTCTTGGAGACCAGGCTGGCCTCAAACTCCCAGAGATCTGCCTGCCTCTGCCTCCCAAGTGCTGGGATTAAAGTCGTGCGCCACCACCGCCTGGCTTCATACTACTCCTGTAGGAGAACCAAGTCCAGTTCTCAGCATCCATGTTGAGTGCTCACAACTGCCTCTTAACTCAGCTCCAGGGGATCCAACTCCTGGCCTCCACAGGCACCTGTGTACATACCTATAGGCAGATACACCTATATTTAATAAAACTAAATTTTTGTGTTGTTTCTCAAGACAGGTTTCTCTGTGTAGCCCAGCTAACTATCCTGGAATTCATGCTGTAGACCAGGCAGGCCTCGAACTCACAGAGATTCACCTACTACTGCCTCCCGCGTGCTGGAATTAGAGACGTGAGTCACCACCACCTGGCTGTAAAATAAATCTTAAAAAAATTAAATTGGCAGAGGGAACTGAGAGGTTAGAGTGCCTGGGATAGAAGCCCAGTCTTTTTTATTAAATTCACCTGGATATTCTCTTCATAAGATTCTGTAATATACAGCAAAACTTAGGTTAGCAGAATGGGAATTTTTGAGTAGGTACTATTAGAAATATAATAAATTTCCAGCTGTGGTTCCAAGTTCCCCAAATGTATGTGTTTAGTTTGTACCCCTCTTGAGTTTTCTCACTGAACTGTGTGTTTATTGGACTATTACTGGAATCCTGGGTATGTCCTGTGCACCATCCTAGAGCAGCATGTTCAGAAAGCCATGTGGGCAGCTAGCATGTTGTTATGAAGGACAGAAAGCCCACTCTAGAAGAGTAGAGGGAGGGTTGGCAGGGTTGTGACAAATTGAATGGAACATTCTACACAGTTGATCTGAAAGGAGTCGGCTAACTAGGATCTGTAGGGGAAAGAAATGATTTTTGCTGTTGTTTTTATTTTTTGCGTATGGGTCTTTTGCTTGCTTGTGTGTCTGTGCACCACATACATGCAGTGCTTTCAGAAGCAAGAAGAGGATATCAGATTCCTTGGGGCTGAAGTTACAGACAGTTGTCAACAGCATTGTGTACTGGGTATTGAATCTGGACCTCTGGAAGAGCAGCCAGTGCTGTTAACTACCGAGCCATCTATCTAGCTCCAAGAAGGAATTGTTTTACTCACAAGCTCCAGATGAAGTGATCAGGCCAACTGAGAACAGGATCCCTAGGGTTCCTGCCTCCTTCCTGTCCACTACCAGCTAAGCCAGAAGACTGGGGCTCCTTACTGACCCCTCTTCTTCCCTAGTGCTGTTCTTGATCCTGCTGTCCTCACCCATCTAGTCCCTCAGTCCAAATGAGCCCTTTTGTCATGCTGGTGCTCTCAACTTTTCTCAGCTCCAGTCCCACTGCTTTATCTGCAGTAGTGTATCCCTTCTGCCCAGAACACCATTTCTATTACCTGCCCCACCCTTGGCTTCCCCCTTCCTGTGGTGGATCTGCTCCTGCACTCAGGCCTGTCTTCCCCTCGGACTCTTCCCCCACCCCCAGTTCTGTATCCCTGGCTGTTGGCATTTTCAGACGCAGAACCACTTACCTGTGCCTCCTTTCACTAGAGGAGGGATGATTCACAGGGACCCACCCTCCTTCCCCCAGAGCTGGGACTTTTGCATAGGGGATTTTTGTGTCATCTATTTTTTCCTCACCCTTTGGGAGTATGAAAAGAACTGAGGCTTAAGTGATAAGGGGTGGGGACAGTGATTGCACCTCCTGGGAGTTCTCTGATCCCTACAGCTGGCTTGTAGTTCTCCCTGTTTTCAGAAGGGGAGTTGTATGATAGTAGAAGCCTTTGAAGTTGTCTTTCTCATTATCAACAAGGAAGTGGAAAACTCAAGACACTGTACTGCCATAATTACTCCAGCATGCAATTGCTATGGCAACAGAGTTGAAGTAGTACACTTACGTGCTCTGCTGATCCTTAAGTTGTATCTAAATGCTCGGTCTCATTGTGTTAGAGATGGAAAGTGCAGTCCTGGTGTCTGTGCTTGAAGTAGTGTGTGTGTTTGGCTTGGCGGTTTGGATGGGCAGGATGTGGAGAAAGGCATAAGGAGTCACTCTGGCTTCAGCTTTGTCCCTTGTTTTTGACAGGCTGTGTTGTAGCATTCTAAAATTTCGAAAGGAGAAGCACAAGATAGTCAGGTGATACAAGAATCCTGAGGGGCTTCAGAGAGAAGAAACTGAGACATTTAAGATGATTGGTGGGTGGCAGACATTTCCAAATTGATCTAGGCAGGTCTTGGGTGGACACACATTTTATTAAAAAGAGCAGGAGATACTGATTTCCTACTGGGGAAATACATACTCTGTGTGTAATGGCTGGTTGCTTTTTCTAGAGATATTCTAGTCCTTGTCTAAATCTTTTTTTTTCTTTCTTTCAACAAGGTCTCTTGTATCCTAGGTTCCTCTGCCCATATAGATGAAGTTACTTTTGAATGCCTAATCCCCATGCCTCCATCTTGCAAGTGTTAAGATTACAGGATGCTCTACCATACCCAATTTTGGTCCTAGGTTTCTTTTAGCTTTTGATACAATAGACTTTTTAATTTGTTTATTTTATTTTTTGGTGGTCCTAGTTTCTGAATTTCAGGCCTCATGAATGCTAAGCAAGCACTTTACCACTGACCTATGACTACAGCCTTTATTCCCCTCCCCCCTTTTTTCTTTTTTTGGTTTTTTTGAGAACGGGTTTCTCTGTGTAATAGTCATGGCTGTCCTAGAACTCACTTTGTAGACCAGGCTGGCCTCAAACTCACAGAGATCCTCCTGCCTCTGCCTCCCAAGTGCTGGGATTAAAGGCGTGCACCACTACTGCCCAGCCATCCTTTATTTTCTGAATACTTATGTATCATCTAGAAACTCAGGTATACCAAGTAAGGATGATTTTATGGTTCAATTTTTTAAAAAAGACTCATTTGATATTTCTTTATTTTTATTTTGTATACAGTATTCTGCCTGTATGTCTGCCTACAGGCCAGAAGAGGGCACCAGATCTTTTTATGGATGGTTGTGAGCCACCATGTGGTTGCTGGGAATTGAACTCAGTACCTCTGGAAGAGCAGTCAGTGCTCTTAACTGCTGAGCCATCTCTCCAGGCCTATGATTTAGATTTTTTTAATTTATTATTTTATGTGTGTGTTTACCTACATGTATGTTTATGTGATTGTGTGTGTGTATGTGTGTGTGTTTGCCTACATGTATGTTTGTGTATGTGGGATTCCCCTCTGTATGCTGTGAATACCATTGGTTAGTAAAGAAACTGTCTTAGGCCTGTGCAGAGCAGAATAGAGGTAGGTGGGGAAAACTAAACTGAATGCTGGGAGAAAGAAGGTAGAGTCAAAGAGAAGCCATGTAGCCCTGCCGGAGACAGACGCTGGAACTTTACCTAGTAAACCACAGTCTTGTGGCGATACACAGATTAATAGAAATAAGTTAAATTAATATGTAAGAGTCAATAAGAAGCTAGAGTTAATGGGCCAAGCCGTGATTTGATTAATACAGTTTCTGTGTGGTTATTTCAGGGCTGAGCAGCCAGAAACAAACAAGCGGCCCTTCTACTACATTTGTGTACCATGTACATGCCTGGTACCTATGGAAACCAGAAGAGAGTGTCCAGTTTCCTGGAACTAGAGTTACTGCCAGCTGTAAGCCACCATGTGGGTATTAGGCATCAAATCTCAGTTCCCAAGTGAAAGTTTTTTTTCCTTTAAATTTTATTTTATGTGCACAGGTGGTTTGCCTACATTTGTTTGTGTACCATTCACAGGCTTTGTACCTGTGGAGGCCAAAGGAGGAGTTACACACAATTGTGAGCTACCATGTGGGTGCTAGGAATCGAACCTGGGTCCTCTGGAAGAACAACCAATTGTTTTAACTCCTGAACCATCTCCAGCCCCTGAAGATTGTTTTTAAGTTTTTATAATAAAATCTCTGACAGCACAGAATTTTTGCCTTTTTATTATAAAATAATATTTATTTGTTTAGAGAGATAGTCTGTCTGTTTCCAGGACAAGGAAGTGGAGGTCAGAGGATAACCATTGGTATTTATTTTTTCCTTCCACCATGTATGTGTAGTAATATTTTGTTTGTAATCTAACAAATAAAGCTTATCTGAGGATCAGAGTGCAGAGCTGAGCCACTAGTTAACCATAGAGGCCAGGCAGTGATGGCACCAGCACTTGGAAGACAGAGGCAGATGGGTCTCTGTAAATTCAAGACCACCATGGGCTACACAAGATTGAATCAGTATAAAGAGAAACAGCCACGTGGTAGTGACTCACACCGTGAATCTCAGCACCAAAGAGGTGGAGATGGGAAGTGATATGGATGGGCACAAAGAGGAATATAAGGTGGGAGGAGACAAGAGCTCAGATGCAGTCTAGAGATGCAGTTGGAGGATTCAATCTGAGCATGCACAGTCTGAGATTAGTAAAGACAGCATTCAGCCTGAAGAGTCATAGAGACAGGATCACCTCTTCAGTCTGAGCATTGGTAAAGGTAAGAACTGCTCTCCTTCTCTGATCTTTCAGTATTAACCCCTATATCTGACTCTGGATTTTTATTATTAAGACCAGTTAGAATTCATGCAGCATTTATGTTTCTGGAATCTAAGATGGTCAGGCTTACCAACAAATACCTCTCACTGCTCTTAAAGACTGAATTTTGGGGCTGGAGAGATGGCTCAGAGGTCAAAACCCCTGGCCACTCTTTCAGAGGTCCTGAGTTCAATTCCCAGCACCCACGTGGTGGCTCACAACCATGTATAGTGGGATATGATGCCCTCTTCTGTCATGCAGGTGTATATGCAGATAAAGTACCATATATATAAGATAAATCTTATTTATTTATTTATTTATTTATTTATTTATTTATTTATTTATTATGTATACAATATTCTGTCTGTATGCCTGAAGGCCAGAAGAGGGCGCCAGACCTCTTTACAGATGGTTGTGGCCACCATGTGGTTGCTGGGAATTGAACTCAGGACCTTTGGAAGAGCAGGCAATGCTCTTAACCACTGAGCCATCTCTCCAGCCCCTCCCATAAGATAAATCTTAAACAATTATTTTAGCTGGGTGTTGTGACACATGCCTTTAATCCCAGCATTTAGAAGGCAGAAACAGGTGGATCTTTGTGAGTTTGAGGTCAGCCTAGGACAGCTAGGGCTGTTACAAAGAGAAACCCTATCTCAAAAGACAAAACAAAAAAATCCCAAAAAAACATGAAGACATTTCTGACGGAAAGTCTTTGATTAGTTCACAGGTTTGTGTGGCTGAAGTCAAACTTCAGAGGTTCATGCCTCTTGACTCCAGGCTGTTTTTGTGTGCTCAAGAAGCACCTTAGATCTGTTTATTTAAACAAAAACAAGTTCTTTAGCTGCTTGGGATAAAAAATACTTAATAAGAATTTAACATCCAGCATACTCTGTTTTAAAAGGATCATTTTGAAGATTCATGGACCAAGAACTT
Organism: Microtus ochrogaster; assembly: GCF_000317375.1. NCBI lineage: Eukaryota > Metazoa > Chordata > Mammalia > Rodentia > Cricetidae > Microtus > Microtus ochrogaster. Next base: position 46,720,505 of record NC_022009.1, read on the forward strand.
CAATTGTATTAGTTGGATAGAAATAAAGTTTTCCTGTCCCAAAGAACATGAAGTCTTGTAGGCAAGGGTGGGGCATTGCAGTGTGAGCTGTTAAATAAGCAGAACAGAAAGTGTGGTAGAGCATTAGGAATTGATGATGACAAGGCAGATACGGCACAGGATGGACATTTGCGCCTGATGTAAGAGTAATGTATCTAAAAGAGTTGGCAAACCCCAGGTTTAATAATGTTCATGTTTTGTTTTTTCCCAAGACAGGGTTTCTCTGTGTAATAGCTCTGACGGTCCTGGAACTCAATTTGTAGACCAGGCTGGCCTCAAATTTACAGAAACTGTCTCCCTTTGCCTCCTGAGTTCTAGAATTAAAGGCATGCACCACCACCGTCCCTTGTTTTTTTTTTTTTAACTTCAGGGCAGTCATGTTGGTGGTTTTGTCACAGTGGGATGCTGCGGTGGAGATGCCTTGGTGGAGAGGTGGGCCTGCTGTCCAACACAGGCAGTGTCCTTGGCAGTGCTTTGTGGTTTGAGGGAGGAGTTAAGCATAATCTGGAGCTACAAACCACAAATAGCTTTTGAATTGAAAGTGAACAGTTCAGTTTGTTCTGAGACATGTTCTCCTTCACTTGTCAGCTACATGTTCAAAGGGATTGCACTGCTTACCAGGCACTGACTCTGGGGCTGGATGTTTGATGGGTCTACAGCTGCAGTTTTGGGTTGACTTTGTTTACGCTGTAAGGTCTACGGCAGCGCTTGAGGTTCTTGAGAGATCCTAGAAAAAGATGGAAATATTCTTGCCAAAGCCAGTATCAGTTTCAGCCATTTATGTTCTGTGTGTAGAATTTTCACAGTGGTAGACACCTGAGTGTGCATGTGTTCTTTCAGAGGCGGAAAAGGTTCTGTGATTCGAGGAGATAGTGTGATTGTTAGTGACAGCCCAGTTCCTAAGGACAGAGCCTTTGCAGTTGCTTATTTCAAGTTTCTCCCTGGAGAAGTATCCCCACTTTCTGTAGCTGCCTTTGAGTAACCTTGAGCTGGGTCTTTATGCAGTCCTGTGACAACTGTCAGGACAGACTTCATAAAACACAGAAGATAAAAATAAATAAAGCTCCCAAAAATCAAAAAAGATATTAACTATAAAATCTTATCGAGTTAGGGGGTTATTTCAGTATGCCCAATAGAAGATAATTTTTTTCTTTCTTTTTTTTAATTTTATTTTTCGAGACAGGGATTCTCTGTGTAATAGCCCTAACTGGAACTCCTGGAACTTGCTTTGTAGACCAGGTTGGCCTCCAACTCAACAGAGATCTGCCTACATCTGCCTCCCAAGTTCTGGGATTAAAGGCGTGCGCCACCACTACCCCGCTGAAGATGTAAAATTATGTGATATATTAGGCCAGTGGGATAGATGGCTCAGCAAGTAAAGGTGCTTTCTGAGCAAGCCCGGTGACCTAAGTTTGGTTCCTTTACCCATGTAAAGATAGAAGGAAAAAACTGACTCCGCAAAGTTGTCCTTTGACCGTCATGCATTTTTGTACATACACATGTACATACACAAATAATAATAATAATAATAAGTAAAAATATGTTGTGATGGCTTAGAATAAAATGGCTCCTAAAGGGAGTAGGCGTGGTCTTGTTGGAGGAAATGTGTCACTGTGGAGGTGGGCTTTGAGGACTTATATATGCTCAAGCCACACCTAGTGAGGCAAACCACTTGCGTACAGGTCAAGATATAGGACTCTTAGCTCCTTCTCCAGCACCATGTCTGTCTGCATGCCATCAATGTCGCGCTGTGATAATATTGGACTAAACCTCTGAAAATGTAAGCCACCTCAATTGAATGCTGTTCTTTTATAAGAGTTGACATGGTCAAGGTGTGTCACAGCAATTGAAACCCTAACTAAGACATATGTTCTTATCATTTCTGTTGAACAGGAATTTTCCCTTTTTTTAAAAAACTAGAATGTTTTCTCCTCCCATGCTTAGAAAGTGCTGTACCAATGAGCTATATAGCAGCCCCTCAGAGATAGTTTATTTGAATTATTGATACTATTTTCTTTTTAGTATTTTTGAGGTTATTGTACAATTATATAATTTACCCCTTCTTCCTCTCTCCAAGTCCTCCCACATACCTCTTCCTCCCTCCGTCTTTCTTTCTCTCCCTCCCTCTTTCCCTTCCTTCCTTCATTCCTCTCTCTTTTCATTTTTCTCCCCAAAACAGGGTTTCACTGTGTAGTTCTGGACCTCCGTGGGTAGACCAGACTAGCCCCAAACTCATAAATATTGCCTGCCTCCTGGGTGCGGGATTAAAGGAATTTACCGCCTGTCTAGCCCTTTTCTTTTCTTTTGAATTCAAGGCCCCTCTTTATTTATTACAGATGTGTATATGTATGTGCATATTTCCCTAAGTTAAGTATAAACTGCTCAGTATGTATAATGTTACTTATATGTATATATGTTCAGGCCTGATCATTTGGTATTAGATAATCAATTGCTGTGCTTTTCTCCGTAAAGACCACTTCTGCTCTCAGCATTTCTTTCTTGCCTGTAGTTCTTTGTCTAGGGTTGAGGCCAGAGGTATTTCTTAATATGTGGTTGGTTATGTAATGGTTGTGTCATGGTTTCTTGACTCAGTTCTGTATTGTTGGACATATAGGTTGTTTCCAGTTTTCTATACTTAATATAATGCTGTGGTCTTCTGTACTCCTGTGACTGCTGCTGAGACACCGCATAAACATGTTTGTGAGGTCTGTGCTATGTAGACTCCTTCTGTTGAGAACTTGTGTTTTCATTTTAATAAAAGACCGGTGTTAAAATAAGGCTCTGCATAGAATCTCTAAGCATATATTGAGTCTCCATGAAGAATCAAGTTCTGTTCTTGGTTGGGAACAATTTGGTAAGTCCAAATTCTGGTCTTCTTGAAGTTGATTTTTTAGTGAATGAAGGAATAGTCACCAAACAGTAAATTAGTTAATACTAAAGAGCGACATTAGCAAAGAAAAGAAAGCAGGATCTCGATTAGGCTGCAGGCAGAGGCTTGTTCTCTTAGTACATTTGCCAAGTCTTTCTGAGTGAATAGTATTTGAGTCTGGACTGAAAGAGTTGAGGGCAAGGGAGCCATGAGAAAGACCTGAAAGCAGAATGTTTCAGGCAGAGGAGCAGAGAGAGTGTACTTGATTTGGTGTCTGTTTGGTTCTTGGTTCTGAGGGTGGGGGTGTGTGAGAAAGGGGTACATTTTTGATCTGAGTGATTGTATGGTACTGTTTATCAGACCAGGGATGGCTGGAGGCAGATGGGAGGGAAGGGGACCCTGGGTTCAGTGTTTGACCTGCTAAATGCGAGTTGCCTTTTAGTGCTTAGTTGGAGATACTGATATGGTCATGGGATATGGGAGAATTGGGGTTCACTGCCACCAGCCTGTACCCTGGAATGGGTGGAGCAAGAGGGAGAGGAGGACGACCAAGGACCCAGCACCAGAGTGGTGTGTGGCTTTGCCTCTGGAATACAAAGAGCAAGTACAGCCAGTGGGAGAGAAGAGCATCTTCCATTGCCTCTGTCTCCAAGAGTGTAAGAATGTCAGCGGGAGGGATTTGAGGGGTATATTTCAGTTCATTGTAAACTGTATGTGACTTTTTAATAAGAAAAACGTAAGAATTAGTATCAGTTGAGTTGCCTCAAAGTGCTTGCCCTTAGGGTTTTGTCTCCTGTGCCTTGGGGGTGCTTTGATGGAAAAGTTTGAGAAGTCACTTCATTACTGTAGTCTGTTGTGTTATTAAACCTCACCCTAGTGAGTGTTTAACCTTAAAGAGTTTGAGATTCACTTACCCATTTTGTTATCCCTAATAGAGCTTTTGCAGCTGCTCCAAATATCCCTGTAGTTGTGCATCTTAATAGTTGTTTGGCACGCTACTTTATATTCTGCACTGGGGAAGGTCTGCATGGCATGCTGCAGTGGCCGTTAGAGATTCCCATACCCCTCCCAGGTAATGATGTGGAGGGAGTGGGTCCTGCCTAGGTTCCCTAGGGACAATGTCAGGAGCTCCCTGTGTTTTTGTTCCTTTTGTGTTTTGTTTCTGGTTTTGGAGACAGGGTTTTTCTGTGTGGTCTTGGCTGTCCTGGAATTCACGTTTTTTTAGACCAGACTGACCTTGAACGCAAGAGATCCTTACCTCCTATCATGGTGATCAAAGGCAAGCTCTACCACCCAGCTCTGTGCTTTCACTCTTAATAGAGATGTTGCTGCTCATAATTCTGGCAGGGTGCTTGGGTGAGCCAAGTACAGGGCTCTTAGCTACAGTTTATAATAGTTAATTGTCAGCTGTGATTAAAAGGTGTTGGCATAGCTTGTTTTTTTCTTTTTCTTTCTGCACAGTTAACATGAGTAATTTCTCCTTCCTCACTGGGAAGGAGTACAGTGACTGGATTGCCACAGCAACTCTATCCTCTTCCTTTTGAAAATAACATGACAAAGAATGGGTGTGTGTGTGTCTGTAACTAGTCCTTATATGCATAGCTAGGTCTGTCACTAGCCTATGACTGATAATCTCTACCCAGCCCATGAATATCACAATCCTACACCTTGCTTCAACTTTTAAAACTATGTATAGAATGCTTCTGGAGTGTCTCTCTTAACACAATATTCTTGAGATTCCTTCATGACCATGTTCATAGTAATGCACATTGGCAGTTCTAGTCTTAGAAATAAGTATCCTAAAATTTGGAAATTTCAAGTTTCTGAAAAAAAAATTAGTGAATGTAGCCCATATTTTAGAGTATCCTTAGATAGTATCTCGTCATTGAACACAGAATTTAAAAAGTAGTTTGCATTGCAGGCCGGGCGATGGTGGCGCACGCCTTTAATCCCAGCACTTGGGAGGTAGAGGCAGGTGGATCTCTGTGAGTTCGAGACCAGCCTGGTCTATAGAGCTAGTTCCAGGACAGACTCCAAAGCTACGGAGAAACCCTGTCTCAAAAGAGAAAAAAAAAAAAAAAAGTAGCTTGCATTGCAGAGTTTTCCTTTATTGTACATTCTGACTTTTAAGTAATGATGCCAGAATATGGAGGTATTCCTTTGACTTTTTGGTTACTTGCAAACAGGGTTAGGTGGGAATGCTGTCATCATTCCAAGGTCTCTCATATATTTAAACTAAGTTAGACTTGCAAAGATGACTGAGTTTTACAGTTGTATTTTGTAACCATTGTGCCCAACATTTTGAGACAGTTTGTCCTTTCAAGGGCCTTTCATATACTTTGTTGACTGAGAGTTACATCATCTCCATAGGGTTGATAGTGTGTGTCTCATTTCTTTCCTGGTCATGAAACCTGGGATTTAGCACAGGAGCAGTTGCTTGAGAAGAGTCACACTAGAGTGGTGAGGGGCCTTTCTGGTCTGCCTACAGTGTAGACCAGAGGAGTGAGTGCTGTTCTCTGAACAAGGGTCATGCCGCATCAGAGTTAAAGTGAAGGTGCACTGCTTGAATATTGGCACACTCAGAAAGTTATTCCTCAGTTGTAGTCCTCTGTAAAGTAGAGGTAGCAGGAAGCCACCACTACAGACCCGTGCAACCCAGGCACATCCACACTGAACTTCCCTATTCTAAGCTTTCCAGTGGTGAAACTTAAGGTGGAATGAAGGACCACAAGATGGGTGCTTCTTCTGTTTTTTTTTTTTTTTTACGAAGATGGGTGCTTCTTATTTACCAGCACTAGCACTGGGGACAGGTTATGTTCTCTGCCAGCCTCTTTCCATCCCCATGTATTGTATACTGATTAGTTGTTGGCTCACCTGTGGAGGTGTCCCCAGGAGGCTTATATCAAGAGTTTGATATAAGACACTGGCCTGTCCCTGCAGTACTTTGCTGGGAAATCCCATTCAAGTTGGAGCCCAGGGCCTGGCTTCATTGGGCTGCTTTGGACTGGCCAGCTCAGTGGAAAAATTGAACTGCTGTGCTACAGTTGTCTGTAGCTGGTGGGATTAGGACAACTACAGAGCATAAGCCTTTATCCCTGACTTGAAAGGTAAAGCTCTACTGGGACTTCAGTGGGGAGCACCCAGAGTGGCACCTAAATTTGCCCAACAGCATGTGATGAAAGCTCCTGTGAGGGTTTAACTACTCCAGTGAGTCTCTAAAGCACAGTGATGACAAAAGACATTTCCTCCTGCTGTCTCTCTGCTCATTTCCTATGTGTTGTGAGATTTTCCAGGTCAGTCAGGAATTCACTAGTGAGTCAAATCAACAGTCATGCATCCCAAAGGATGGAGGATATGTGTGCAGAATGTGCCCGTGATTGAAGAGTGAGAGCATCATAGAGTGCTTACATCAGGACAGCTACCACAGACTGTGGCTGTCGTCCCAGGACTACAGTCCTATAGCAGCCCATTGTTGACCAGATACTCTATGAGATGGGGCTGTGTCCATTTATTCATGTCTTGCTTGGAATGAGACAGAGCAGGAAGGTTGGAAAATGTTCTTTCTAGACATTGGTGGCACACACCTTTAATCCCAGCACTCAGGAGGCAGATCTCCTGTGTGATTTTTGAGGCCAACTTGATCTACAGAATGAGATCCAGGGCTACACAGAGAAATTCTGTCTCAAAAAACAAAAAACAAAACAAGTAAATAAAAAGTTCTTAAAAGTTCTCCGAAAGGCCAACATCCTCTTTTCCTAGTTAGTATCAGTGAGCCCTATGCATGCCCATGAAAGCAGGAAATGGCTGATTAGCAAATGACCCAGGGTCTGGGTTTCAATCCTGGCTCCCATTTAGACTATAATTAGGGCTTTTGTGCCTCAGTTTCCCTATCAGGTGAAAATGATACTAGAAGCTACCTCACAGAGAACAATTGAGTTTTGTGAGTGACAGTTTATCATTATAGTGGTTATAGGCCATCCAGTGAGACTGCAACTGTTAGATTGATGGTGTGTCTTCTGTGAATGGCAACCACAACTTCATATAGTACACATAGAACTGTATGCCACAAGCACAGTGTGAAAACCCTGGGGATAACAGGAGAAAGGGGCCTTGGGAAGGAGTTTCTGAAGTTGGGCCTGTGGTTAAAGCACAGTTAGGTAGATATGAGAGGTGAAGAGGGGGTGTTTTCATGATGCCTTCAGGAATGTGTGGGAGTGATCAGCAGAGCTTCAGTTTGTTTATTCATTCACCTAGTTTTTGATTTACTGCCTGTTCATCATACTGGACTACAGATTCACAATAGAACAGAGTACATCTGAGAAGAAGCCACTGTGCACATGAATCCCTTCTGGTCTGTCACCAGAATCAACAGAAGCCAGCTGTTAAGCTGGCTGAGGGCACTAGAGTAGGACTACATGGCACAGAGCTGCCTGCTATGTTCACATTTTGGCCCTGCCACTTGATCCTCATGAGTCTTGGGCAAGTGTATGCCTCAGATATAAGAAACTCTGATACTTTGTCAACTGTGGATGCACAGAGCTGCTCAGGGATGCTGCTGTGAGTGTAGAGGGGTCAGGCCCTAACGTTAGAGTGGAGCTCACAAACTCTTACTGAGGACCTGTTTTCCTACACAGCTGTCTGGAGTATGCATTCTCTCATCTTTCCTCCTTCATCCATTCTACGTTCCTTCCTTATAGGACCTTGTCCTGATCCCTCTTTGATCCCCAGAATAGCTCCTGTTCTCCCTGCAGTGTGCTGGCTCTGACCATACCACTGTCCTCACACTTGGAATGACTTGTTCCTCAGTTACATTCTCACTGAATGGTTCGTAACCACCATAATGTTAAACTGTCATTCACATTCTCTTTCCATATAATACATAGTGTTCACTGAATGAATCCATGAATAAACAGATTTATTAATGCAGTGTAAAAGCCATTTAAGAAACTGCTACCATTAAAGTCTCTTTCTAAATTTGATTGCATGGTCAGTGGTTTAGTATTTCAGGTCCTCTGACCACATGGTGGTTTTTACCAATCTGGGAAGGTAGCTGGGTGTCCAGGTGGAAGCTGCTTGTTTTTTAAAGCTATGGCTCGTTCTCAGAGCTTCTCAGCAGGAGCATGGAAGCTGACAGTCTTGGTGGCAGATGTGCAGAGTCCTCACAGGCAGCAGGAACATTAAAGGCTGTGTGCCACTATGCATGTTTCATTCATTTCAGCATCGTTATCTGGCTCAATCAGCTGTCCCAGCCATATAAAGCACAAACCAGGCAGCCTTTAGGAAACAGGTTGAAAACCCAGAAATACGTCTAGAAGTTTGTAACATTTTTTTTAAGATCCTTAAAAAAATCTTTGTGGCTCCAAAGGTAGCTCCCTCTGCCGAGAAATCTGTCTCCAGCGCCTTTGCTTCTGAGGTTGGTAGCTTTCAGAAAGACTGCAATGCAGCGGTTAGCAAAGCCCTGTTAATATGGAAGCCACCCGCTTCCCTTCACACTGCTGCCTGCTGCCTCTGAGCTGAAGGAGGAGATGGTGGGTCTAATATGCCTCAGGACCCTCGGTTCTGTGATTAGATGCAGGCAATTTTGTGAGTGCCTTGGCTAGTACAGGCTTGTCCTGCAGCAGCTCTTAGTTTCTGGTGCAGTGGGCTTCCCTCAGATGTGAAACTGAAGATGCCTTTGCAGTTTGTGCCTGATATTTTGGTTTTCATCTATGAGTTCAGATGGTGGGTTATACAAAGGTAAGGGACTTTAAAAAGCATGCATTTGTATATTTTAAGTATTTATGAATATCCAAAATCAAAGTAAATTATGATTTGAATAGCTCTCCACTGAATCTAAGAAATAAAACTTTGTATCTTGTTAATGACAGTTCTGACATTTGAAGAATTGTCTTATTTATTGTGAAGTAATATCCTCTAATGAATTACTCGGGGTGTTCTTTGAAAAGGGTTTGCTTTTCCTTTGACTTTCTAATAAACAAGCTTGAATCTTAGACATACGGATTATAACATATTTGTTTTTTTTTAAACAATGAAAATTTCATTGATCTGACATAAAATACTTCATTTTTCTGGCAGAGGATATATCATCAGCCATATGATGATAGATGATGAAGTCCGGTTCCCTGAGTTCTTATATTTTCTTATATGAGCATTTTCTCAAGTGTGGAGCTCTGTGCTTATGCATAGGATGAGCTGGGTACTACCGTCAGCTGGTCCTCTTTGTTTATCTAAGAGGGAGGCTAAATCCAAACTCAGATTGGTTTTGCTATAAATTGGTGACCCAAAAAATGCATTGAATGCTTCATGGTTGTTAATTTTATATGTCCAACACCAAGAAATATAATGTCAGGGTTACCATGGCAACCGCATGTGTTCTGAAAAGCTTGTGAATGGGCTCTGAACCTCCTGGCATTTTAACTGAGATTTTCCAGCTGAGAGCCTGCATACATGATCAGTGTAAATAAATTCAGCTCTCTATGGAAAGCACATCCTTTCTCTGTGCTTACCAGAGTTGGCTACCCTGCTCAGCTCTTTCTCTGGTGACATCTACCTTGTCTCTTGCTTCCTGGTCACAGATTATGGTTGAAAGACTGTTTTTAGCCTCAGGTTGGAGAGCCATCTCACCACAATCAGCCAGTGGGCCATGTAGAATGGGGCTGAAAATGCCTGGTAATCCCCATCCTGAACTGTACTTGTAACTTCATGTCCTGATGTGGTGTGGTGTCTTGGCAGAGCTTTCTGTCTATGTGAAGAACTTCTTTCCAGAAGTTTCCAGGTTCCAGAGCCTGACTTCCTCTTAGATTGGAAGTTGTGGTGGTTGGTTTGGGGGAAGGGGCCCAGTGATCAATCTTGTGAAAATTTTAAAGGAAGACCCATGGCTTCATTATCAAAGGATTGCTGGCAGCATTTATAGCTAGTTCATTCCTCAAACTGAGCGTGGTGGCACACACCTTTAATCACAGCATTCAAGAGGCAGAGGCAGGCAGCTCTCTGTGAATTCGAGGCCAGCCTGGTCTATACAGTAAGTTCCAAGCCAGCCATAGCTACAAAGAACTCTCAGACAGCAAAAAGGCAGTCTTCCATATACATTTAAAGCACATTGCAGGCTTTTTGGAGACAGGGTCTTGCTTTAAAGCCCCAGTGTGCTTGAACTTATTACCTATACCTGTCTGGTCTAGAACTCAGAATTATATGGTGTAACTTTTAGTTTGAAGGTAGGTTATTCTTTGAGTTACCCATTAGTGGATGTATTGCTGTGACTTACCTATGGGCCTCATTTAGGAACTTTGTCTAATTCTATCCCTTTATTTTCAGATGAAGAAACTGAGGCCCAAAGAAGTACTCCACTTGGTTGGGATCCCAGAATAGATCAGAACCAGGTCCACTATCAGAAACCTGCTCCTGGCTCCTGGCTGTCTGATCCCCTGAGGTTCATTTCTGACAGACAAGGTTTGCTATAAGTTAATATACTTTTTCTTTTGTTTTCCTTTTGTCAGAAAATGGGTCTTTCTTAATTTTAGGTCTCTATCTTAGAGCTTTTAATTAAAAAATTAAATTTCCACATTTCTTTTTTTTCTTGCATCTTTTATGAGCTTCTCTTTGGTGTGCAGATAATGATACGTTCATGGGAAGGACATGGCGGCTGCCCTGCGTACCACCTGCTGTGATGGGAGCTGTGAGCAGCCATGTACTCCAGCTAAATCCTGAATTGAGGATCTGGGGAGATGGCTCAGTTGGTACAGTGCTTACCATGCAGGCATGGGGACCTGAGTTTGAATCCCCATGCCCTAAGTGCCAGGGCTTGTGGGGAGAAGGGAGAGGTAGAGACCAGGAGAGTCCCCAGAGCTTGCTGGTTAGTGAGTATACCAAATCAGCAAGCTCCAGGTTTAGTAAGAGACTTAGTGTTAAAATTTGGGGTATAGAATGTCAGGTGGTGGTGGCACACGCCTTTGATCCCAGCACTTGGCAGAGGCAGGAAGATCTCTGAGTTCGAGGCCAGCCTGGTCCACAGAGTGAGTTCCAGGACAGCCAGGGCTATACAGAGGGACCCTGTCTTGAAAAATCAAAAAGGAAAAAAAAATGAGGTGGAGAATGATAGGATAAGACACTTGATGTCAACCTCTTGCCGCCAAGACACAGATACACACTCTCACGATCTGACTTGACACCTGTATTAAAAAGTGGTGCAAGAGAGAAAGACGCTAGGCAATAGAGGTCACATGGACCAGCCTCCAGACAGGAGCAGCAGAAGAGAAGAGAGAGGGAGAGACAGACAGACAGAGAAAGATGGGAACATAGTGAATGTGCACAGCAGGTGCTCTTAGTGGCTGCAGCTGAGGACATACCCTGTCAGAACCCCAAGGGCAGGCCAGCACAGATCCCTGAGTACTAACAATGACACCACATGTAAGGCAGAATGACATAATGATAGTAGGTTCAATCAAACAATTTATTTATTTTTGGTTTTTCAAGACAGGGTCTCTCTATGTAACATCGTTAGCTATCCTGAAACTTGTTCTGTAGACCAGGCTGGCCTTGAACTCACAGAGATCCACTTGCTTCTGCCTCTTGAGTACTGGGATTAAAGCTGTGCGCCACTACCACAAAGCTCAATCTATTTATTACAAGTAGTAAGAGGTTTCCTTCTCAGAAGCTGAAATGCAAATTGATTTTCCAGCCAGATTATGGTTAACCCTGGTTTTTAATTTTTTAGTGTTCAAAGAAAACTCAGGGGGCTGGAGAGATGGCTCAGCGGTTAAGAGCATTGCCTGCTCTTCCAAAGGTCCTGAGTTCAATTCCCAGCAACCACTTGGTGGCTCACAACCATCTGTAATGAGATCTGGTGCCCTCTTCTGGCCTTCAGGCATACAAACAGAAAGGATATTGTGTAATAAATAAATAAAATTTAAGAGAAAACTCAGATTTTTGTTGTAGGTCACTTAAAGTGTCAGATTGTATTATTTTCTTTTCTGTCTCTTTCTCTTTGCTCTTTTTTCTTTCTTTCTTCCTTCCTTCCTTCTTTCCTTCCTTCCTTCCTTCCTTTCTTTCTTTTTTTTAAAAACAAAAACAAAAAACAGGGTCTCTTCATGTAGCCCTATACATCCTAGAACTCTCTGTAGACCAGGCTGGTGTTAAACTCGCAGAGATGTCTCTGCTTCTCTATTGCGGGAATTAAAGGTGTATACCACCATACTGGGTTTCTTCTCCTTAAAAAACAAAAAAATTATTCTTTTATTTTTATTTTCATTTTGTTTGTATGAGCAGAGTTGTGAATGGTTGTGAGCTGCCACTGGGTACCAAATCCCAAGTCTCTGAAAGAGCGGTAGTGCTCTTCATCACTGAGTTGTCTCCCCACCCCTTTCTTCTTTCTCTGCTGCTGTACCTTTATTCACTGAGCCATCTTATTGGCCCAAAATGTGTTTTTAATAGCAGAATTCATATAGTGTAAACTCTTGTTATGCAGTGGTATCCAGTGTTGGTGTGTTCACAGTTGTTCAGAATCCTATTTAATTTTAGAACACTTTCATCAACCTGAAGTTATAGACTCTTAATTTGTTCAACAGACAACTAGGAATGAAAGCCAGCATCATGGCACATCATGTTTAACCGTGGTCCCGTATGCCTTACCTATAGGCACAAAGTCAAACTGAAAAGTGAAATAGTAACCTATGGCTGCAGTGGCTTTTCTGCTGCGCTTTAGAAGCACTTCTTAGGTGAATAAGAGTTTATATTGAGGCTCTGGTGAAAGGTGAGCTGTAAACTAGATTTTTGAGGAGGGGGATGTCGATTTTGATAGGACAGAGATCGCACTACAGACAGAAGGACATCTGTGGCAGATCGTCCTGTCAGATGAAAATAGTTTGTGTATAATGTTTCCTTTGCCATGTGTGCATGTTCCTGTCTTGTCCTTCCTGTGCCCCTTTATTCCCACACATGCCTGTTTAAAAGATCACATCATAGGGAAATAGTAGAGGCAAGGTCCAAAAAGGAAAGATCTGGTCTTAGATAGGATCAGTGGGGTTAGCATCATTTGTCTGTAAAGGCCACTTAAATATTTGTGAGTCAGTGCTGTGTGTCTGCCTCTGCGAGACTGGGTCTAGTACTAGAGGTGTATTTTACACTAAGAATAAATTCAGTAGCAAAATCTTACTAAGATTATATTTTTTTGTTTTGTTCTGAGGAGGAAAATGCAGTAACTGAAGGATAGTTTCTTGACCTGTAAAAAAAAAAATAGAGATGTGAGCCAAGTGTGGAGGCACACACTTTTGATCCCAGTATTCAGGAGGCAGAATCAGATAGCTCTCTCTGAGTTTGAGGTGAGCTTGGTCTATATATTAGTTCCTGGCTACATAGTGACACCTTGTCTCAAGAAATAAGAGGCTAAGCCAATGTAATGCTGCATGCCTTTACTCCTAGCATTCATGAGACAGTTGCAGATAGATCTCTGAGTTTGAGATCAACATGGGCTACATAGTTCCAGGGCAACCAGAGCTACATTGTGAGAGCTTGTCTCGAAAAAACAGACAAACAAAACCAAAGAGGAGAGGATGAAATTAAACTCAACAGGCAATTTAACTTTTCATGGTCAGATAAAACTACATATGTTACAGAATGATGTTTCATAAGGAGATTCATTGTTTAAACCTTTTGAAAGTGTCTAGACCCTCTGGTTGAGGAGTACCTCCTTTTTGTGTATTCCTCAACTGATGGCCTCTGTTCAGCTGGAGGATGTTTATTTTCTTTAGAGAAAAGTCATAAGAATCATAGCTGACATTTCTGTAATAAAATATGGGTTTATAAAAGAAAAGCAGAGGAAGTTGATTCAGGGCCAACAAGATGGCTCAACAGTTAAAGGCACTTGCTTTTAAACCTGACAACCTGAGTTTGATTTCTACCACATGGTAGAAAAAAAGACTTGACTCCCCATAGGTTGTCCTCTGATGTACATATATACACAGTGGTACATGGTGTGCACACATGAACATAAACTTCTTAAGTGCTTCGACAAGAAATGTCAAAATTTAATTTTTTTTTTTTACAGTTTTATGCAATTGGGGGGGGTGCTTCATAGATGAAGCCTCAAACTGATCATACTTTCTTATTCCTGTAATCCCAGCACTGGGGAGACTGAGGCAAGAGAATCTGTGAGTTCAAGGTTAGCCTAGACTGTAAGATTACAGAATAAATTCCAGGCTAGTCTGGCTATAGAGTGAGATCCTGTCTCAAAACAAAAACAAAATTTTTGAAGTGAATCTCATTTCTAATCCCCACATTTGGAAAGTTAAAGCAGGATTATTACAGTTCAGGACCAGTCTGTACTACATAGTAAGATTTAAGATGGCCTGTGCTACAGAGTGAGACCACATCTCAAAGGAAAAAATGAAGACTTGAAGGCCCTAGGGCTATGGAGTCCAGATTTGCTTCAGATTTATGATTTTCTTGCCTCTAATCCTGCGTGTCACACTTTCTTTTGTTTGTAATGTATAGACTTAACAAATAGTGGACATTTGTGTAGAAATGATCAGAAATCATGATCTGGTAGAATAAACTGAATGAGACCAAAGGAGACTTGTATATTCAAGTCCTGCTTGGCCTCTGTGTGGAGCGTTGTCTCTTCCTGCCCCGACAGGGTGCTTTGTACTGTCTTAGGAGGACCTACTATCAGTTGAAGTAGGCCTGAGATTTTGAGTGGGAATGGGGCTTTAAAGTAGTGTTTACAGTTTACGTGGCCTGCCTTGGGGGCGAGGAATTGTGGTTTCTGTGAATCACTGTAGGGGAGTAAAGGCAAAGGGCAAGAGGTCAGAGAAGATTTTGAGGCATTTTTTTGTAGCCCTTGTCTGTACCTTTCAGTTCAGAGGACTCAGCAGCCTAGAGAACCAGACTTTGGACTGCCCTTCTTTAGTTTGTGTGATGGTTTGAAGGAAAATGGCCCCCAGAGGGAGTGGTAATATTAGGAGGTGTGACCTTTTTGGAGGATGTGTGTCATGTGGGGTGGGCTTTGAGGTTTCTTTTGCTCAAGCGTAGCTCAATATGACAGTCAGTTGACTTCCTGTTGCCTGCAAAGTGTAGCATTCTCAGTTCCAACACCACATCTGCCTGCAGGCCATCTTGCTCCCTATCCTGATGATAATGGACTGAACCTCTGAAACTGTAAGTGAGCCACCCCAATTAAATGTTTTCTTTATAAGAGTTGCCATGATCATGATATCCCTTCACAGCAATTAAAAACCTTACTAAGACAGGCTGTACCATTTCTGTGAAACATCTACCATAGCATTAAAACCATGTCCCTACTGGAGAGATGGCTCAGTGGTTAAGAGCACTGACTGCTCTTCCAGAGGTCCTGAGTTCAATTCCCAGCAACTACGTCATGACTTACAACCATCTATAATGAGATTTGGTGCCCTCTTCTGGTTTGTGTATATGTAATAAATAAAGAAATCTTAAAACAAAACAAACAAATAACAAAAAAAGTCCCTATACTTAGCGGGCTGATTTAAATTATTAAAAAAATAATTGGGCTGGGTGATGGTGGTGAACATCTTTAATTCCAGCACTCGGGAGGCAGCAGCAGGCGGATCTCTGTGAGTTTGAGACCAGCCTGGTCTACAAGAGCTAGTTCCACGACAGGCTCCAAAGCAACACAGAGAAACCCTGTCTCGACAAACCAAAAAAAACCGTGAGATCTTGTTTGCCACACCATGAAAAGTTACCTCTGATACGCCAAACTGTAGAAGACACTGAAGCCTAGGTGATAGTCTTGATGGACACCTCCTGCCCAGCCTGTCTGGCCCTAGGCTATGTGCTGCCCATATGAGGATGCCCTTTCTCTCAGACCTAGTTATATGTTCTGCTGTCCAGAATACCAGAAATATGCTTGATTTAGGACCTTAACATGTGGTTCTTCAACAGTGCTTCCCTCTTTCTGAAGAAAGTACTGCTACCGTTGTCATCATGTTCAGTGTGACCACTAGAGTTGCTGTCTCTGAACAAATTGTTTCCTACTTTCAAATTTGCTCATCTAAAATTCTATTGGTAGTATTAACTTAGAACGGGTTTTTAATATATGATTTGTTTTAAAATGCCTTTAATCCCAGGGGGCAGGAGGATCTATGTGCGTTTGAGGCTAGTGTGGTCTACATAGAGTTCCAGGACAGCCAGGTGGGACCTTGTCTCAAAAAACAGACACTTGCTACCTCCTGCCCCTCATTAGGACGGATGAGTTGGCACATTATTCTGAGCACTGTTTTGGGTTCCTCCAGCATCGCCACCATGAACAAGGTTCAGTAACTTTGGCTGGAGGCCAGGTTCAGCCATGTGAAATTTTCCTAGGCAGCTGCGGACTCAAAACAGTTCTGTTTGCAGAATGTTAAAAATGACCCACTGTCAGGCGGTGGTGGCACGTGCTTTTAATCCCAGCACTTTGGAGGCAGAGGCAGGCGGATCTCTGAGTTTGAGACCAGCATTTCTATAAGAGCTAGTTCCAGGACAGCTAGGACTGTTACACAGAGAAACCCTATTTTGTAAAAACAACAATAACACAAAACAACAGCAACAACAAAAAGACCCTCTGGGGGCTAGAGAGATGGCTCAGTGGTTAAGAGCACTGGTTTTTTTCTTCCAGAGGACCTAAATTCAATTCCCAGCATCCATATGGTGGCTCAAAATCATCTACAATGAGATCTGGTGCCCAATTCTGGCATGCATGCATACATGGATGCAAAATGTTCTATACATAATAAATAAATCAGTCTTTTAAAGAAAATGACCCTTTGTTAACTGGTATTAACTGGAGTGTCTTCTTCTACAAGTCCCCTCCGTTCCCAGAAAGTCTGCTCCTTTTTGTAGTCACTTTCTTCAGAGGTTTCTCAAAGCACTTTCATGACCCAGTGACTATGAAGAAACTAAATTTGAAGTCTATACAAAAAGCTTCCCATAACACACATGCCACAACATACAATCTCATTCTTTAACATTACCCCTCTGAATTTTCATGGAGTTCTGTTTTACACGGCTTAACTATATACACTGGCTACAGCATACAATAAAACAGCATACCAAAAAATTAAAGAAAATCAAAACAAAATCAAGAAAACCAACTATATTTCACCTTTAATAAAGATTTTGTTTGGTTTGGTTTTTCAAGACAGGGTTTCTTTTTATAGCCCTGGCTGTACTAGAACTTGCTCTGTAGACCCGGGGTGGGGGCTGGCCTCAAACTCACAAAGATCCACCTGCCTCTGCCTCTCAAGTGCTAGGATTACTGGGGTTAAAGGCATGCAGTATCACTACCCATCAGTAAAGATAATTTTAAAATGCCATTTAGTATCTGAAAGTCATTTAGCATAGAGATTTCATTTTGTGTTTGGGAAAGATGTGAGATATCTTTTTCCCCCCTTCTATGGAGAGAGGTGTGGGGGAAATGGGGAGGTGTATGCAGATGCTTGTGCACAGGTATGTCCATGTGGAGGCCAGAGGAGGATGCCATGTGTCTTCCTCCATCACCCTCTGCTTTACTCTCCAGAAACAGTGTTTCTCACTGAACCTGAAACTCTGTATTTTGCCCAAGCTGGTTGGTCAGCAAACTCTGGAATTTGCCATTGGTAGGGGTGGGTTACAGGCATGTGTGACCATACCCAATTTTTTATGTGGCTACTGGGGCTTCAAACTCAGATTCTCATGCTGCCAAAGCAAACACTTTTATCCATTAAGCTTTCCTCAGCCCCGAGAAGTAGCCTTTTAACAAGAACATTTTTAAAGCTCAACCTTTCCAATTTGCCTAATCACTTAAGAAGCACTGTGTGCATGTCCTGCACTTACACACACACACACACACACACGCACACACTGATATAAAACACATGCTTCATAAAATGAGATGTTTAATACTGAGCCACATTTACTTTTTCTTACTCCATTTACCTGTGTCTATTATTTTCAGATCTGAGCAGTAGAGAAAATGATTAATTTTTGTCTATCCTTTTGATTATGGCATTAATGTCCTCTTGGGGAGATCTTCCCTATAGCCCCATGTGTCTTAGGGTTTTTTTCTAGTTTTTTGGTTTTTTTTTTTTTTGGTTTTGGTTTTTCAAGGCAAAGTTTCTCTGTTTAACAGCCCTTTTTGTCCTGGAACTAGTTCTTGTAAACCAGGTTGGCCTTGAACTCATGGAGATCAGCTTGCCTCTGCCTCCCTAGTACTGGGATTAAAGTGCTGGCGCCACCACTACATGGCCCTGTTTTAGGGTTTCTATTGCCAAGAAGAGACACCATGACCACCCAAATCTTATAAAGGAAAACATTTAATTAGTGTGGCTTACAGTTTAGAGATTTAGTCCATTATAATCATGGCAGGGTACAACAACTGACTTGCAGATAGACATGGTGCTGGAGAAGGAGCTGAAAGATCTATATCTTGATCTTCAGGCAACAGGAAAGTGGTCTGAACGTCACATTGAATGAAGCTTGAGCAAAGGAAATCTTTTTTTT
>NC_022009.1:46739343-46739866 GCF_000317375.1 Microtus ochrogaster
CCTTCTTAGCCTGATAGTTGGTGAATGCAGGGCCTCTGTCCTTATTCTCTTATTCATAGTGCCCAGCATGGACATCAGACAAATTAGGGTGTCTTGAAGTCTATGTTAATCCTTTCCTTAATAAGATTTTCTCAGAGGTTTTTAGGTTCAGCCAAGAAATCTTTTCTCCATGACCAACTTTACTAGTTTTCTGAACTATTGATAGCTTCAATTTTTCTTCCCCTTTTTAGAATAAATGACCTTTTATGTTCCAAGTGGGCCCTTTCTTGTTAATCTTCCCTTGTGTTTGCATTTAAATATAAAGATGGAAAGAATGAAGTAGTGGTTTGTTTTTTTGTTTTTTGTTTTGAAAACTAGTAAAACCTGCCCCAGTGCTTTTGGCATTCTGATGTATAGACAAATCTTTTATTACGTATACAACAGTTTGTTTTGTATGTATGCCTGCAGGCCAGAAGAGGACACCAGACCTCATTACAGATGGTTGTGAGCCACCATGTGGTTGCTGGGAATTGAACTCAGGACC
>NC_022009.1:46740536-46769115 GCF_000317375.1 Microtus ochrogaster
GTTGTGAGCCACCATGTGGTTGCTGGGAATTGAACTCAGGACCTTTGGAAGAGCAGGCAATGCTCTTAACCGCTGAGCCATCTCTCCAGCCCCCGTCTATTTGTTTAAAATTGAATTGATATGCTTGGAGACTGGGCACTAAGAACTTTCACTAGTCAGTAAATTGACTTGGTGTCAGTGCTTCAGATGGCTGTTTGGTGTTCCTCATATTGTCTTATAAATTATTACCTGTGATGATTTGAATAAGAATGACCCTCACAGGCT
The DNA here is from genome assembly GCF_000317375.1 of Microtus ochrogaster. Taxonomy (NCBI): domain Eukaryota; kingdom Metazoa; phylum Chordata; class Mammalia; order Rodentia; family Cricetidae; genus Microtus; species Microtus ochrogaster. The sequence goes on from NC_022009.1 coordinate 46,740,801, forward strand.
CATAATATTTGATGCTTAGTAACCAGGAAGTGACACTGTTTGAAAGGATTATAAAGATTAGGAGGCTCGGGGGTGGGCTTTGAGGTTTCAAAAGCCCACACTGGGCCTGGTGTCTGTCTCTCTATCTGCTCTCTCTTTTTCTCTCTCTCTCTTCCTCTCTCTTCCTGCCTGCGTATCAGGATGTAGCTCTCAATTACTTCTCCAGTGCCATGCCTGCTCCCATGCTGCCCACAATGATGATAATGGGCTAAGCCTCTGAAACTGTAAGCATGCACCCAATTAAATGCTTTTAAGATTTCCGTGGTCATGGTGTCTCTTCATGGCAATGGAACAGTAACTAAAACATTACCTAAATTCAGCCTGACTGCGTTTTGTTTTTTTTTTTTTTTTGCACCCATGCTTTTTGTGCATCTATTTCATGGTTATAGGAAAGTTTAAATTCTCTTAGTGCTGTCTTGTCTACAAAGTGTTTTTTTACAAAACTAATTTTTATCCATTTGATGATTGCCTTTGATTGATACAGTAGGAACACGCACATACACATGTGACAATTTGTAGCACGATTAATAAAAACTCAGAGTCAGAAATTGGGATTCATCTGAAGGTCATAAAAGCAAAAGAGCCAACCACTGGCTCTTACCTCTACCTCAGTTTGAAATGGTGATCTTGCCTCCAGGAATCTCAGAATGAGACTATGTCTGTGAGCTGTCCCCTCCCATCTTATATTTCTCTTAGGGCTGGGATTAAAGGCATTCACCACTGGGTTAAAGGCACACACTACCTGGTTTCTATGGCAAACTAGTGTGACTACTGGGATTAAAGGTGTATATCACCACTGCCTGGTCTGTAAGGCTGACCAGTGGGGCTGTTTTACTCTCTGATCTTCAGGCAAGCTTTAGTTATTAAAATACAAATGAAATATCACTACAACTATTGATGACAATTGATGGGGACTTTTTCTGTTTCCCAGACATCACTGAGAAGAAAGTATTGATAATTCTTGTTAGCATTGGTCTTAATTTTACTTAATGGGAGACTTATTCCTGGAGACTTCCGTTTGCACTGTGATGAAATAATGGGACTAGGTCTCTGCCAGATCCAGGGGAGGCAAATAGTATAGAATTTAAGGGGGCACCAAAATAATTGGTAATTGAGATTAATGATATTGTAATGTAATACTTTTAAAAATCAAATTAAGCCGGGCGGTGGTGACGCACGCCTTTAATCCCAGCACTTGGGAGGCAGAGGCAGGCGGATCTCTGTGAGTTCGAGACCAGCCTGGTCTACAAGAGCTAGTTCCAGGGCAGGCTCCAAAGCCACAGAGAAACCCTGTCTCGAAAAACCAAAAAAATAAAAATAAAAATCAAAGTAAGGGCTGGAGATATGAGTCAGAGGTTAACAGCAGTGGCTGTTCTTCCACAGGTCCTGAGTTCAGTTCTCAGCACCCACATGGTGGCTCACAACCGTCTATAATGAGATCTGGTGCCCTCTTCTGGCCTGCAGGCAGACATGCAAACAGAACACTATATAATAAATAAATCCTTTTTTAAAATCAAATTGATTGAAATATGTGGTGAAAAATAAATTTTAGGTAAATATAATATTGGTATTGATTGTTTTTCCTCATACAGCACAGTGACTGGTGCTGTATTTAAAATTTTATATGTTGTTCCCTAGTGTCCTCCCATTAATTTTGATGTTCTCTATCATTGTACATTTTCCCCATTCTCTTAAAATTTGTGCCTAAGGCAAGTCTTCTATTTCACCCCAAACCAGAACAACTTAGAAACCATTTAAACAACTTAGAAACCAGGCAGAATATGTAAAAAGAATTTTCTGACATTTGTGCAGGGTAAATTAGGACTGTGTCCCCTGAAACAGGGAACCAGGTGGACAAGCACACAGTACCCAGCTCATTAACTAGAGCAGGCACTGCGTGATTTCCTGTATAAAGGGCAACAAGCACTCGTGCTGGGCTTGTGGAACCTCTTGGTTTCTGTCATGACCATTCTGCTCTCACTTGTGCTTCCTCTATAAAAGCACGAATGTAATCAAGCAAGTATAGATTTGTTCCAACAAAACTTTATTATAAAAGCAGGAGCAGGTTGGATTTGGCCTTCAGGTATCTTTTTACCTGGTTTAGAGGCAGAGTCTCCACATATCAGGTAAGGGGGAAAAAGCCAGAGTCCAGCAACCTCACTAGAGTGACAAAGCAGAGCAAATTTGGGGAAAGGGAAGCTGCTTAGAACTGCAGGGATCTGCACAATGACCCCAAAGTCTTGCCTGGGTTATCATATACACAGCAGACATACCTCAAAGCCTAAAACAGCAGACTGTCACATAAGTCTGGGAATATGTTCTAGGATTGCCTTTCATTGTTAGTGGAATGCAGAGCAGCTTTTCACCCAGGTTGATGTGTAGCTAGCTCAGCAGTCTATAACCTGTAGGAGGCTGTAGCCCTAAAGTAAGTTGCTTCTGATTTTCTCTAGCCAAGTCTAGGTAATATATCTGTATTCCAAGAACAAAACCTAGAAACTTGAAAAGGTACAGTAAGGGCTGGGGCTGGGGCATAATGGAAGAGAGAGTGCTTAGTGTAGATGGGACTTTCAGTTTGATTCCAGCCACTATGGAAAAACTCAACAAGAACAAAAGAGAGAGAATTATAGAGAAAATTGGCAAAATTTCATGGTATTGGGGGCAAGGAGCATAGCTCAGTGGTACATTGCTTACCCAGTGTGCATGAGGTGTTCATTCACCAGGACTCCAAGGGAGAGGATAGGACAGTAAAATCCAGTATTTAGTAGTGTGTAAAAGTAATCAGTGGGGTCTGGAGATGACTTAGTGCTTGTTTCTTTAGAGGAGTCAGTCCCCAGCATCTGTGTCACAACTCACAAGTACCTGTATGTCCAGTTCCAGGGGATCCAACATTCTTTTCTGTGTGCTAGGTATGCACATGGTACACATATACATAAGGCAAATCATGTACACACATAATATAAATGAATACTAAAATTTTTTTTTTTAGAAAAAAAAGGGACTGATCTTAAGTAGTTGGCTTATGAGTTAAATATTGAAAGAAAAAAACCTTAATTCCAAACCTTAACTGTTAGGTTTTTTGTTTGTTTGTTTGTTTGTTTGTTTGTTTGTTTTTGGGATTTTCGAGACAGGGTTTCTCCGTAGCTTTTGGTTCCTGTCCTGGAACTAGCTCTTGTAGACCAGGCTGGCTTCGAACTCACAGAGATCTGCCTGCCTCTGCCTCCCGAGTGCTGAGATTAAAGGCATGCGCCACCACCGCCCGGCAACTGTTAGTTTTTTACGCAGCACAAAGCTCTTTGTAAAATGAAGACAGATTTTCAGCCAAGAAAAGCTAACTCAAGGACCTAGGACTCCATAGCACACACAGCCTAGGTTCCAATCCCAGTCTCAACCCAAGAAGAAAACAAAAATATCTGTCTGGCATGGTGCCTATAACTTGAACACAGAAGAAACTGAGGCAGGAAGATTGCAGGTTGAAGGCCAACCTGGTTTACATAGTGAGACACTATCTTAAAAAGAAAAATAAGAAAACCCCAATAACTAAAAAGAAAAACTAACAGAACTTATTGCCATCAGAATTACACTTGAGAAAATAATACCAAAGGACGTTCAGATAGAAGAGGACAGTGTGGAAGCTTTTGTAAAAGAATAATAGGAACTTAAAATGCTCCATCATGGGCTCACTTTACTTCAAATAACTTTTGAAAAATTAACTATTAAAGGTGAAAAATAAAATGTATTTTGGAAGTTATAATACTTGTATGATAAAATAAATAATAACAGAAAAAGATGGAAGGGAGAAAATGCAAGTATGGAGTTCATAAGGTTTTATTTGTTTTGTTTTTGTTTTTTGTGCAATAGTTAGTATGTAACTTATACTGGTATGAAGTCTGTGATCCTCCAGTCTCAGCTTCCTGAATGCTGGGATTAAAGGCATGTGCCACACTATGCCTAGCTATGTAGATATGCATAGCTATGTAAGAACTATGTAAAATTCTATACTGTGAAAAATCGAAGATGTATGTTATATCAGGGAAATATTCTTTCAGGGAAAAATTTTGTCAGCATCAGAAATATACAATGGGATAACACCACATAACACAGGCCAAAGCATGATAATATAAATATCTTTTTTTATTCTAATGTTATTTATTTATTTATTATTTGTACAACATTCCTTCCATGTATGCCTGCACACCAGAAGAGGACACCAGATCTCATTATAGATGGCTGTGAGCCATCATGTGCTTGCTGGGAATTGAACTCAGGATCTCTGGAAGAGCAGTCAGTGCTCTTAACCTCTGAGCCATCTCTCCAGCCCCAATATAAATATCTTTATGCCAGCACTTTTAACAAATGAAAACAACTGTCAAGTTTTACTCAAGGAGAGATATAATCTGTATGTTTATTAAGGAGCTTATATTAAGGCTAGTAAAATACTAGAGCAGGTGAAGGCCGAGGACCTCAAGCCTAAGGACTGGAGTGCATTCTCTGGGATTCACGTGATCAAGTCGACAGCCAACTTTGCAAGCTGTCCTCTGACTTCACACATGCATCCATATACATTCAGCAAATAAATAAATAAAATTTTAAAAGAAACTTTACAATTTTTGAAAAAGAAAAAATGTTGAAAAAGAACTTAGTTTATTTAAAATACCTAAAAGAAGACTATACATTATTTTACTGACAAATTACACTAAATGTTTAAGAGAAAGAATGTTGGGGCTGGAGAAGACAGTTCAGTGGTTAAGAGCAGTTGTCGCTCTTGCAGAGGACCTGGGTTCAGTTCCCAACACCCTCATGATGGCTCATGACCATCTATATATAACTAATTCTAGGGGAGCCAATGTCCTCTTCAGACCTCTACTGGCACCAGACATGTACAAAGTGCCTGTATACCCATGCAGGCAGAACATTCATAACAAAAGTAAATCTAAAAATAAGAGAAAATATTAATTGGACAAAAGCTTTTTTAAAAAATGAAGTAGAATATATTTTCTAATCAGTTCTGCACAACTGACACTATTCTAATTACAAAACCAGACAAAACGTAATGAAGACAAACTTCCATGAAAGATCTATAAATCAAAGAAAAATCCCTCATACATTTGGCAAATCAAATCTATATAACAACAGATAAAGAGGTTACTTCATAATGACCAGATAAAGTTTTAACTCCAGAATGAAAGGTTAGTTTAACATTGGAAAATCCATTATGGTCAACTGGGGTAATAGAGCAAAGAGAAATGCCACAGTGATGCAGAAATGAAAAATAGAAAACACAGAAGGCAGAAGACAGATAAAATGGTGCCTCACGTGTAAGTGAAGACAGGAGGGAGAAGAAGGGAAGGAGATGGGTGGCTGGGTACAGAAGTATCTTGGAAAAGTAATAGTTGAAAATGGAAGATGCTAGACTTAAGGCAGAAGGATCAGGAGTTCAAGGTTGTTCTCAGCTACATAGTTGAGTTAGAGACCAGTGTGAGCTGCACAAGACCCTGTCTCAACAATGCAAAAGTTCAGCATCTAACAGATAAATGACTGTCACATAAGGCATAATGGTTTGCAGGGTTTGAACCCATAGACAGGTGCACAGAGGGAGCAGTGGACATGTGAGTAAAGCTGACGGCTTACAGTTTTGTCATTCAGAAGAGTCTAAGATTTTGTAAATGTTGGGCCTTGATAACTCATGGTTCATGCTATCGTTTCTAAATAATAAAGAAAAGAAAGAGATTATTTAAATTGATGATTTAGGAGCAGGGACAGGAGTGGTACCTAATCCCAAAAAAGACAATAGGAGCCCCTTTTAAAGAGCAGATTGAAACCCAAATATGAGTAATCACTTCTAGTATAAGTGGATCAAGTGTTCCAGTTAAAAGATAAAAATATTAGGGCTGACCAGACGGCTCAGAAGTTAAGAGCAGTGGATGCTCTTCTAAGGTTTTGAGTTTAATTCCCAGTAACCACATACATGGTGGTTCCTAACCATTTATAATGGGATCTGATGCCCTCTTCTGGTGTGCAGGCATACATTCAGACATAGCACTCATATATGGAATATAAATCTTAAAAAATATTTTAAAATATAAAAATATTAAATTGGAATTCTAAGAAATTTAAGTTAGTGCTGCTCACTAGGACCCTTGTAGGGCATAAGGATTCAGAAATGTTACAATTGTGAAACGAAGAAAAACATACTACACAGATACCAACCAGATGCACAATTGTATAAAATCAGATAAAATACACAGCATAGCAGACACAATAATGTGGGCAGGGGTCTCAAATATATCAACAGCTTTTAATATATTAATATCCTGTGACATAGAGATGTATGTATGTGGACAAGTATGCCACAGAAAGCATGTGATCACAGGACAACTTTGGATTTGTTCTCTTCTCCCACCCTTATGTAAACTCCAGGGATCACAACTCATGTCATCAAATGCCTTTATTTACCCTGAGTGTTTTCACCAGCCCAGTCCAGTTTTTTTTTTTTTTTTATCATCTTTAAGAGCCTTGGCGTACTCTGCAGGATTGTCTTACCTGGGGAAGAGAGAATCTACATGCCTGAGGTCAGGTCTGAAAGCAGCATAAGTTTTGCGTATGCCTACATTTTATTAGCAGAACTTGGCTCATAAACCAACAGACAGGACTGTGTGTTAGTCAGTGGCATGTACCTCTGTGACGATCAGGCTGAGGAATTTATTTGGGGACATATTAAGCTTTCCACAGTTTGTAATTATAAAGGTTTCAATTCAGAGGAAAACTAATTATAAACTTAGATAAACTAACAGCATAACTTCTGAATGGTCAAATAGACATTGACAGCAGTTCTAAGAAAAGTGAACACATATCACAATGAAGATTTTGAACATAGCTGCAATTGATGGAACAAATAAGCAAAAAGTAAATATGACTAGCATCTAACTCTGGTTTGATGTTTTATATATATTTAAAAATTAACCCGATAGTTATCTTTCAAGTACACAAAGATGTTTATAAAAACTGGCCAATCTGACCTGGAAGTGGTGACCCACACCTTTAATTCTAGCATTCAGAAGGCAGAAGTAGATGGATCTCTGAGTTTGAAGCCAGCTTGGTCTACAGAGGGAGTTCCAGGACAGTCAGGGCTACACAGAGAAACCCTGTCTTGGAAAACAAACAAACAAACAAACTGGCCAGTCTTGCATAGTAGTTCAATTCAGTGTCAGTATATTTCAGAACACTGTTGTAATACAGATTGTAATCTACGACCTCTATGGAATTAAGTTTTAAATCAGGAATGAAAGGTAATTATAAAATCCTAATACCAGTACGCAGAAAGCAGAGGGACGAGGATTGTGGCAAGTTAGAGGCCAGCCTGATCTGCATAGTAAATTGTAGGCAAGCCAGGGCTACATAGTAAGACTCATTTCAAAAACAAATAATTCTTTCACATAACTCATGATTAAAGAACATCAGTGGAAGCTAGAAAGTATTTTAGGTAGTATGATTAAAAAGGGTATCAGCAGGGCTGGAGAGATGGCTCAGCGGTTAAGAGCATTGCCTGCTCTTGCAAAGGTCCTGAGTTCAATTCCTGGCAACCACATGGTGGCTCACAACCATCTGGAATGAGGTCTGGTGCCCTCTTCTGGCCTGCAGACATACACACAGACAGAATATTGCATACATAATAAATAAATAAATATTTTTAAAAAAAGGGTATCAGCAGTGGGGTAGGCCACTTTTAGGCACCCAACTGGGTGAAGATCTTTCTTGCATGATCCTCCAGGTTTGTTCTCTTTTCAAGTCAAAGCTTTACTCAGAGTCGACTGATGATATTGTCAAATGCAGGCTTCTTTATGTTCAAGTTCAGTGGGAAACAGAATCTCTAAAAATACTGTAAAGTTTGACTTAGGCCATGTTCAGAGAGTAGACCATTTCTGGTAAGACAGGCCCAAGTCAGTGGTTTTTTAGGCCCAGAACTCAGAAGCTGGTGAGCTCAGCATGGGAAGTTAAACTTGGTGAGAAATTCAGGTGCAAGACCCTGAACAGATGCTTAGTTGCAGAATTAAATTTCTGTGTAGTGATCATCTGTAGCACCTGCGCTATGGGATGGTATGCGAGCCGGGAACTGAGCTGGAGACTTAAAAACACACGCACAGACAGAGACTCGGGGACAATGGTCATCTGTGATATAAGAATGCTGAGTTTATTGTGCTCCAGGGAAGCTCATATGGATATCCTTAACTGATAGCCTCACCAGAACCCACTCCCCTGCTATCAGTGTCTCCTGCTCAGAGCAGCTGCAGGCACAGGTAAACAAGTTGTTTTGCTCAGTTCGCTCCAATAGGCAAAGGGTCTGTGGCAGGCAAAGAAAGTCAAGGGGCCAGGGGTCTGCAGCCCCCAATAATCATTAGCTATAAATTTTTATAAAATTTATTCAAGTTAACCTAAAGTTTGTATTAAGGGTTTGTAAGAATATTAGCCAGGCAGTGGTCTTGCATGCACTCGGGAGGTAGTGGATCTCTGAGTTCAAGGCCAGCATGGTCTACTAGAGCTAGTTCCAGGACAGGCCCAAAACCACAGGGAAACCCCGTCTCGAAAAACAAAAAACAAACAAACAAACAAAAGTTTGGAAGGATATCCAAAAAAAAGTATGTGGCTACTTAGCAGGATTAATACACCCAATGAGTTCCATTCAAAAAGTGAGCAACAGAGGTCTCTCAAACTCTTCTTCTAGGGGTGCAAATTATTATAGCTGCTTTGAGAAATACTGGGCTTTCTGTAGAAGATACTGAATTTCATACTTGCCTGATAAAGCAGTCACTCTTCTAGATGTATATGTACACCTAGGTACCTGTGTGTGTGTGAGGTAGATTAGCAGAAAGGTCTTCTGAGGTTCATATTTGCTCTTAATCGGGCATTTTGGACCAAGGACTGGATAGCCAAGTTATGTATTTTATTCCAATATTACATGATAATGGAAACAAGCCGTAGCTGCAGCAACAGTGTAGAACAACAAAATGCAAAAATGAGAATATAAACAACAAAGCCAGTCATGGTGGAGCACACCTTTAATCTCAGTTCTTTGGAGGCAGAGGCAGGCAGATCTTTTTGAGATTGAAGCCAGCCTGATGTACAGAGAGGGAATATGAGTCTATTTATATAAAATTCAGAAGCAAGTAAAAATAAGAAAGAAAAGAAAACCGTAGTATGTTCTAGGGCTGCTTACCTGCATTTTAACTGTAGTAAGAAAAGCAAAGAACTACAACCGTAAAAGTTAAGGTAATGGTTTCTTTTTTTTTTCCTTTTTCTTTATTTATTTTTTTAGTTTTCAAGACCGCATTTCTCCGTTTAGCCCATGCTTTCCTGGAATTTACTCGGTGTACCAGGATGGCCTTAAATTCCCTGAGATCTGCCTTCTTGAGTGCTGGGATTTAATGTGTACACCACCACTACCCGGCCAAGGTAGTGGTATCTTGGAGGTTACAGAATCATTGCATTCAGAGCAAAGTATTTAATATTTCTGGAGTTCTGGCAGCACTCTATTACCTGACCAGGGTGGTACTAGGCTCACTGTGTAATAACGATGGTAACACTGTGTGAATGTTACCTCAACTTTGCTATGTTTATGTAATAATTTAGCATAAAAGAAACAGGAAAAAAGAATCAAACTTTATAATGCATGGTGTGATCTTTAAAGTATAGAAAAATCATAGTACATGTCTATATAGAATGATTAAAAATATTTATCATGAACTTTCATTTTATAAAAATGTATGCTCTGGAATTCTGTATTTTAGAGCTTTTAACATTTTCCAGCTGCTTTAAAGCTGACCAGTCCTTCTTCTTGATTCTCAGGTACAAGATCCCCATTACTTGAAGGGTAAGGTTGGCACTGCTCAACGTCTTGTGGAAGCTTTTCCCTCACTCCTAACCTCCCCGAACCTCCTTACAGCATATAACAGCATAACAGGTATGCTGTTAGAAATTTTTAATATGGGCAGACTTCTTTTTTAAACTGTTACCTTTTTGCTTTGCATAAAAATAAGATAGTTCCAAAACATGCTGAACTTGCTGGCTTTTAGCCATAGCCGTTTCCTTTTTAGACAGTTGTTGAATGACCTGGGTTTGGTTTGTTTTTGGCTGCATCTAGCTTTATTTTCTCTCTTTTTTAAAAAAACTCGTGTGTGTGTGTGTGTGTGTGTGTGTGTGTGTGTGTGTGTGTGTGTATTGAGGTTTGTGCATCAGAATGCAGGACGTCTGTGAAGTCCAGAAGAGGGTATAAAGATAACTTGGAGCTTGGAAGTGCAGGCACTTGTGAGTTGCCTGAAATGGGTGCTGGGATCCAAACTCAGGACCCTTTTTAAAGCTCTTAATCGCTGAGCCATCTCTTCAGCCCTCTTTCAGTTTTTTAAAGCCAGCATTAAACTGTGATCACAATGGACAGGACCTCTGGGGCTAAAGAATGATTTAATAACTTCATCAAACAAGATTAGCGGCCTTGCTGCCTTGCCAGGCCCACTCTGAAAGTTCTTTCCCCTGTATCTCACCGCAGAAGCATGCCTTCTGACGGTCTGCTGGCCACTGCTCCACATGGGACTGTGCCTTTGCCTTCTCAACCATCTTACAATAGGGACTTGAAAGGGGAAAAAATACTGTTCTAATCTCTAATTTGTGATTCAAAAAATAAGAAAGGAAAGGACATGATTATTGCTAGTATGGTGATGATTGAGTGACATTTTATACTTGGAATTAAGAACCCATAATATGTTACAACATTAAGATAAATACAAAAAGGGTTTGAAGTATTTGTTATTTGCAAAGTGAAAGTTAATACATGGCTACTTTTGATCAGTTAAAAAGTAGCCAGAAAAGTGTCACTTAAGTTTCCTTTCTAAACCCAGCAGCATCACAGTACCACCCCCACCCCATAGTTAACAGTTCTTTCTGTCGGTGAAGTAGGATAGTAGCCAGTAAGTCTCCTCAGTCATTGTAATCTTCTCCACCCAGGTTCCCTGGAGTTTTTGTGCTGTGAATTTCAGGCTGGTTGTACTGTCATGAGAGCTCTCCCTGCCTGGCTTTGGCCATGGGCACTGAACTTGTGACAGATGGGTATATGCAGAGGCTGGTTCTTGGCTTCATCAGCCCTCCTTGTAGGCTAGTGTGTTCTTGTCGGAGGCACAATGTCTGCACCTCTGTTCAGTCACTAGAGTCTGCAAGATGCTTCTGTTCTAACTTTGTCATGTATTCTTCCTTGAATAACTGAAATGTTTCTGCATTGTTGTGTCAGTAGTTCCCTCATTGAGTATTTGCTTACCTAAGAGACAGTTCAGATAGTAAATAGAAAAATATATGCCTGAGTCTTTATTTCTGTAAGTTCTCAGCCATTTGGTTCTACTATCACTTGTACGTAACCAGTTGTTTCTTGTGAATTGAATCGTATTTTCAGGTCTGTTTAGAGATAGTCAGATGCCATTTCTGGCCAGCAGAGCTTCCTGATTGCTAGGCACAGTGTTTGATCCGTGACAAAGGCTGCCCTCCTTACTTTCTGGTCTCTTTAGGTGTTCTCTACTCATCTTGAAGCTTCTTTATTGCCACCTGCAGCTGCCTGCTTTTTCTCAGCAGCTCTGGTTTCCTTTGTGGGAAGTGGGATCTTGGGGCTATGGGCACTCATGATGTGGGAGCTTGGTCTTTTTTCCTCTCATGCTGAAAATCTTGGTTCCTAAAAGACTTAACATATTCACTCAGTTGTTTTAACCTGTTCAAGTGTGTGGTTGTTTTAAATAACAATACCAGCAGCAACAGAAGACCTAGCTAAGATGAGCTATATTCCCTTGCCACATCATCAACTAGTTACATAGTTAATGCACGTGTTTCACTGTTTTTTAAGGGAAGAGGGCTTTTTCATTGTATTTAGTTTTGTTTTTTTTTTTTTGGTTTTTCGAGACAGGGTTTCTCTGTGGTTTTGGAGCCTGTCCTGGAACTAGCTCTTGTAGACCAGGCTGGTCTCGAACTCACAGAGATCCGCCTGCCTCTGCCTCCCGAGTGCTGGGATTAAAGGCGTGTGCCACCACCGCCTGGCTTTCATTTTATTTGTATTGTGATTTTACAAAACCTTTTCATGATTCCAAGTCACAATTAAATACTTTTCAAAAATCCGAGCTTCTATTCCTAATTCTTCACAATGACCAAAAGATAGATATCTACAATTTCTCATCGTTTTCCAGAGTTGGAGAGGAAGAGCTGTTTTCTTTCTTAGCCCCATGCCCTCCCTAGGTGTGGCAGTGTCAAGTGTTCAGTGAAGAGAGGGCAGAAGATTTGAATTAGAACTGGAGCAGAGTTTAAACCCAGCAGCAGAGAAGGGAGTCTAAGGGAGAATGGAAGGAGGAATGACAGTTGCCAACTCCAATACCACATTTTATCCTAAAGTTTTAAACATTTTAAGCTCTACTTAATGTAGCCGTAATGTTTTTTTGCTCTTTGAATCCATTTTTCTGTAAAGGTAACGCTCTAGGTAAGGGAATCACAGCCCCCCCTCCCTTCACTCTTGTAGCCAGGCAGAACCTCCCCTGAAAAGATCTTGTCTGCTGCCTGACACCTACACAGTGGCTTGAGCTTTGGGTCCTGCTCCTACCTTTCTGTCTAGATGTCAGGACTCCAGCTATGGGCCACAGGAGCTGTTGTGGGGAGGCTGCTTGTTTGTTCCCAGTTGCTCAGCCCAAAAATAACCACATAGAAACTGTATTCGTTAAATCACTGCTTGACCTATTAGGTCTAGCTTCTTATTGGCTAGCTCTTACATTTTAATTTAACCCATTTCTACTAATTTGTTTATCACCACATGGCTGTGACTTATCCCCAACATTCTATCCAGTGTCTGTCTCTGGCTGGACTCCATGGCTTCTCCTGACTCTGCCTTCTTTCTCCCAGCATTCAGTTTAATTTTCCCCACCTAGCTCTATTCTGCCCTATCACAGGCCAAGGAAGTTTTTTATTCATTAACCAATAAAAGCAACACATCGACAGGTCTGCATCTAAGAGGTGCTTTAGAACTCCTAAGTTGTAGCCTGGAGAGATGGTTTAACAGCTAAGAATACTGATCACTCTTAGAGAAGACCTGGTTTTGGTTCCCAGCACTAACAATATTCAGTGAACAATCACCTGTAACTCTAGCTCCAGGAGCTCCAGTGCCATCTTGCCTCCCTGAGCACCATGTATGTGGAGCACATATAGGTAAGATAAAACACTCACACATAAAAGATAAAAAAATAAATAAATCTTAAAATAGTCTTACTTATATGAACCAAAGGCGTAATGCAGAGCTACAGGTAACTGCTATTTTCTTATAGTTGTAAGCTATTATCTGTAATTTAGTTTTTTGCTTCTGTCAGTTTGCGTGGGTTGGTCTGTGTCTCTCATTCTCTCTTTGAACCAGGACTTTTAATAATGTTAAGTTGACTGAGTTAGAGGTGTGGAAACAGACCTCAGGATGTGTTTATGAGCATGTTTCCAGAAAGGCTTACTAGAAGACCACCATGTGTATAGACTGCATTACTTCATGGGCTGAGGTAGTAGAATATATAGAAAAAGAGAGGGGCTGGAGAGATGGCTCAGAGGTTAAGAACAGTGCCTGCTCTTCCAAAGGTCCTGAGTTCAATTCCCAGCAACCACATGGTTGCTCACAACCATCTATAATGAGATCTGGTGCCCTCTTCTGGCATGCAGCCAGGCATGGAAGGAATGTTGTATACATAATAAATAAATAAATATTTAAAAAAAAAAAGAAAAGGAGAAAGTGAGCTGAGCACCAGCACTCGTCTCTCTGCTACCTGACTGCAGATGCCATGTGACCAGCGCCACCTGCTCCTGCTGCCATGCCTCCCCCACCATTTTGAACTGCACGCTCAAACTTGAGCTAAAATCAACCCTTCCTTCCTTCAGTTGCTTTGGTCATAACAGTAACAGAACAGCCACAGGTAGTGAAACATGGGTGTTTATGCTCTGCTCACATGTTCACATGATCTTCACTCCTGTGCTCTGCAGTAGGGGCCATTTTCTTTGTTTATCTGATGCTTCCTTTTTTTGGTTTTCCCCGGACTTTCCAGTTCTTTGGAACACTCTTTTGTCAGCAAATGTACTTTTGTTTCTAGTTTCTAAGCTTCAAAATTAAAATGAAGCGAAATCACAGGAGTAGAGACCTTATGCTGAAGTTACAAGTGTGAAGTCATTGTCTATTCTGCTGTATGAGACATGAAAGCCAAGCATCCACAGCAGCTGGCTGGAATCTGTAAAGCTATGTCCTCATACAGAGGACATAGATACTTTATGGTGGGTAATATAAGGCCATCAGGTACAGTAGATTTCTCCCTGAAATTATAGCAGATAGTGAAGAATAAAGCACTAAGTCTGCTTGAAGAAGCATAGAAGCATAGAGTCTTACAGTATAGCAGTGCAAGGATGCGGACTTCGGGGCTGCTGCTTATGCTCACTACTGGCCTTGGTTCCTCTTCAGGGTCCTGTTGTATATGAGTGATAAGTCCATATTCTAGACATGCAATTGCCTTCACTGTAACTCCTTGTCTAGGGGTGCTGTCTTCTGTTTAGTTAAAGCTAACTCTTCATATGTTGGAAGATAACATTCTTTCCCACTTGATTTCCAGGAGGATGGAAGCTGAAGTGTTAGTGGTAGCCTGGATTTCCATCATGTGGGTGATCTACCATATTATGCAGATTTGTATATGTTCAGTTTCTGGGCATTGGGAACTCCATGTTGCTTTCCCAGTTCAGTCTGTTAAATGTTAGTTGACAGAACCCTAAAAGTTGCTTCAAACACCATTCTTAATGCCTTTGACTGAAACAGCATTATAACATGAATAATAAAAACCCAGAGACAGATATCAGAGTTCAAAATGAAGATCAGAAAAGCAAAGTGGCTAGCCACTACTTCAGACCAAAATGGGCGATCCTGCCTCCACAAATCCTCAGACTGAGACTGAGACTGAGCCTGAGCCTGAAACCTGTCTCCTTCCATCCTATATTCTTCTCTAGTGCTGGGATTAAAGGCGTGTGTCATTGCTGCCTGGTCTGTATGGTAGACGAGTGTGGCTGCTTTGCCCTCTGCTCTTCAGGTAAGCGTTATTTATTAAAACACAAATAATATACTACTATATATCATAAGCTTTCTTCAATAGGATTATAAATATAGAATTTCATTAGCTTATGATTGCTTAATCTAAATTTTAGGACAGAGGTATACTGTGTCTATAACCGTGCAAAAATAAGTGAAATTAAAGTATTTCTTTCCAATCGTGACATCTATTCAAGTTTTTACAGTCTTCTGTTTGGAGAGGTTTTAAAGACTGATATTGCTATTTTTTCTCATGATAGTGCATAACTTACAGGTGGGACATGGGGGATTTCTGACCCACCAGGATGGATGCAGCTGTCTTAACTTAGGAGCCCCTGCCCTCTTTTCCCCCCGAGACAGAATTTTGTTGCAATTTTTTATTATTTATTAAAAAATAAAACTTAGCCGGGCGGTGGTGGCGCACGCCTTTAATCCCAGCACTTGGGAGGCAGAGGCAGGCGGATCTCTGTGAGTTCGAGGCCAGCCTGGCTACAGAGCTAGTTCCAGGACAGGCTCCAAAGCCACAGAGAAACCCTGTCTCAAAAAATCCAAAAAAAAAAAAAAAAAAAAAAAAAAAAAAAAAAAAAAAAAATCAGAGGAAAAATTTAAAAATATACATCTGAGAGAATGCAAGCAGCCACAACATACCACCACTGTCCACTTCCCAGCTTGAAGGCCTGCACACCCATCCTCCTGCCCTGCCCACTTCTGATGTGGGATTTCTCTCTGTATGCTATGAATACCATTGGTTGGTAAGAATCTGCTTTGGGCCTATTGCAGCGCAGAATAGGGCAAGGTGGGAATTCCAGGCAGATATAGGAGGAGAGAGTAGTGGAATCAGGGAGATGCCATATGGCACCAGACAGAACCTTACCAGTAGACCACAACCACATGGCCGTACACAGATTACTAGAAATCTGTTAATTAAGATACAAGAGATAGCCAATAAGAAGCGTGAGCTACTGGCCAAACAGTATTGCATATAATATAGTTACTGTGTGATTATTTCAGGTCTGAGCAACTGGGAACGAACAACAGCGTCTGCCTACATGTATCTTCCTCCAAGGGCCTCTCTTTCCCTTCTCCCAAGTCCACCAGGGAACTCCATTCGGGCCATCTGAATATGAACTCCACATCTCTAACCAGTGCCTAATTCTGTTGAACATCAGACCATAAGACACACCAAATTCCTATAACATTTCCCTGTTTTTGTCTAATTAAAAAAGAAAGGTTCTGATTCTAACAACATAAAATTATATACAATAAGAATGATTGCCAGGTTGTGGTGGTGTGCACTTTTAATCCCAGCATTCTGGAGACAGAGACAGGCAGTTTTCTGTGAGTTCGAGGCCCGCCTGGTCTACAGAGTGAGGACTAGGACAGGCTCCAAAGCTAAGGAGAAACCCTTTCTCAACAAAACAAAACAAAACAAACATACAAAAAAAGAAAAAACATATTATCAGGTATTGTCTAAAAACTAAATAGAAAGGAAAGGTATTAACCTTAACAAAATGAAACTATATCCAGCAAGAACAATATCAAGTAAGAGATACAGTCACAATTGTATTTGGCAAATTTTGAGAAAATACTCCATTAACTGTCATCTCCCCATGAGTTCAATGTTTCATAACTAATTTGTTTTCTACCATGATTAAGGAGAACTGTACCTGTAGCTATCTAGTCCTCGACCCCACCATAGACCTGATAAAGATAAACAGAAAGTACAGAACAGGCAACCTCCAAAATTGTAAGAAATAACAAACAGCTGGCTGCCTCAGCAGTTACTGCAATGTTGAGGCATCCAACTTTGGATTACAGGCCTAGAATATCTGGCATACTTTTCTGAGAAGCAGGAAATTTTAAGGACTATCCTACCATTTCTTGGCAAAGTTCAACAGTCACTTTTTGTTTGGATAGCATACTGTCAGCAGTCAAGGAAAGGACAGTTTCTTGTCCAGATGTCTAGCTTTTACCACAAAGAAAGTAAACTCCATACAGAGGTTCTTCAATGCCCAACATCTTTTTTTTTTTTTTTAAATGTGGATTGGTGCTGCTAGGAGCAGATTTCTCTTGTCAAGAAAAGCCTTATGTTATTAAAACATTTTAAATGTCATATTCAGTATGTCTTTGAAGTGTTTAAAGATCACCCGTGTGTGTGTGTGTGTGTGTGTGTGTATTTTATATACAACCATTGCCTGGCTGATTATTTTTTTATTTATTTATTATTTATTTCTGTAAATAGAAAAAGGCTAATTCACAATGCAAAAGGGTAAAAGTGAAATCAGCACCCATAGATGAATGGATACAAAATATGGTTGATATTGAATCTCATATTCATGATGATACTTGGATAGGAGAAATGATTTGTAAAAAATTTAAGAAAAATCAAAATGTCAGATGTGTTAATTGTGATAAACAAGGTCATCTACAAAGGGATTGTAGGCAAGGTGTTTCTAGAAACTTTTTGTTTGTTTGTTTTGTTTTAAGAGATAATCCAAACAGAAGGCTTTAGCTTTCTAGAGTATGCAGAAAGCGTGGCAAAGGCTGACACTGGACAAATGAATGCAGGTCAACAAGGCACAAGCAAGGAAACCGTTTGCCATTAGTAAATTACTTGTGAGGGTAGCTCTTGTAGGCCCCACGTTAAATTTGGTTCAATCATTCCCTGGCAGCATGGGGGAAACTCCTTCACAGACCAAATAATAGACCTAATGCCTGTTGTTAAAATCCATACTGTTCTGGATGACAGAACAGCTTTAGTAGGTAAGATTTTTCAGGACGGACCATAAAGTATTTTGCCAAATTTCTATAAATGACCCAAGACCAAAGCAAAAAATATGGATAAATGATATTGTAAGTGAAGGTTTAGTTTTCCTGTCCCTGTGCATACACTCATGCACACACATTGTGGAATGTGATGTTGAGGGTATACTTGCCGTGGCACATGTGTGAAGGTCAGAGGACAGCTAGAGGAGTCAGTTCTCCTACTAGCTGGGTCTCAGGGATCAAACTTAGTGCTCAGATTTTCTTTTTGGCAAATGTCTTTATCCACTGAGCATCCCTACTCCATAGTTTTGAAGAGTCTTGTATAACGTCAGCTAGCCTCAGACATGCTAGGTAGCCGCTGAGCTCCATTTTTAACTAACTGTCTTCCCTGTTTTGAGGTCACAGAAGGCTTTTGTTTTAGTTGTGGTCAAGAGCAAAGGAAACAGTTTCTCCTACCCACAGGTCGCCTGGCAGAAATGCAGAGATCTGTAACTCCAGGTGTTAATGAAGCTGCAGATGGACAGTCTTGTGCTGCCTGTGCGAGTGTGCACATCTTCCAGGAGAACTCTTTGGAATTATGAAGCTGACCATTTCTGCTTCCTGCCCACCAGCTTTCTCTTCACTTCTAACAGTTCAGGGCTAAGAGTATCATAGTTTCCATAAGAACAAAACTAGGTTTTAGAGATCATGTGTGCTTTTTATCACATGGCCTTTGTTTTGTTTGTTTATTTGTTTGTTTGAGAGGGTTTCTCTGTAGCTTTGGAACCTGTCCTGGAACTAGCTCTTTGACTAGGCTGGCCTTGAATTCACAGAGATCCACTAGCCTCTGCCCCCAATACTGGGATTAAAGGCACAAGCCACCAAGCCCAGCTCAGGGTTTCTTTGGGTATCTCTGGCTGTCCCGGAACTCACTTTTTAGACCATGATTCTGACTTTAATGCCTTAAAAAAACTAGGCTGCTGTCTATATTTGACCTGAAGACTGTATTTGCCAATCCTGGAACCCTAGTCTGGGGTATGTGCCCTAGAGGAATTTGTCAAGTGCCTCAAAAGAAATGAGTCAGGATGTTTGGAATTGACTGTGCAGAATGTAGGAACTGGAACACCATTGATAAGTAACCATTACTGTGGCAGCAAGACGAAGTGCATCCCACAGTAAAAATGGAAAATTTTTTATAATGCTGGTGATAGAGTATTAATGAGAAGAGAAATGTGAACTAGATATGGTAGCTCACGCCTATAACCCCAGCATTTCAGAAGTAGAGGCAGGAATATTAAGGACTCAAGGCCATCCTCAGCTGCATATTAAGCTTGAGGCCAGCCTGAGCTCTGTGAGTCTGTGTCTGAATAAAACAAGCAAGGGGTCTGGAGAGTTGGCTGCTCTTGCAGAGACCCTGGTTTGATTCCCAGCATCCATATGGTAGTTCACAACTGTCTATCTAGAATTGTAGTTTCAGGGATCCAACACTTTTCCTCTGGGTACCAGACATGCAGAGATATATATGTAGGCAAAATATCCATACACATAAAACAAACATTTTAAAGTATAAATGATAGTAAGAGACTTAGGAACAGAAAGTTCCGGTGATATTTGCATTTTAAGAGAGGTGGGAGGATCCTGGCGGTGGTGGCCAGAGGCAGGTGGATCTTTGTGAGTTCCAGGCCAGCCTGTTCTACAGAGCAAGTTTCAGGACAGCCAGGACTACACAGAGAAAACCTGTCATAGAAAAAAAAAAAAGAGAGATGGGAGGATACGAGGAAAGAGCAGTACACCAACTCTAACTGAATTCATCACTTCATGGCTCTGTGTATTTTGCACATGATCACAATATGTGTCTGGTATCACATGGTCCATTAATTCTAAGCAAAGAAAAGATCCTACCTAGAGAGGTTTTAGAACCTACACTTATCCTCCCAAGCAGTGTCTTCAACAGGGTTGACCACTAGGGAGGGACAATGGAGATCAGCTGCTAACCTCCAACTCAGCCCTGCTGCTCTTAGACTAATACCAGAGTCCTCATTGCTGAGCTGAAGTTTGATTCCTGAGACTTACATAATGGACGGAGAGAACCGACTCTTGTAAATTATCGTCTCACGTGCATGCATATATATGCCATAGCATACACTCACTGCCCCTCAGCTCCCCTTATAAACCAGTGTAATTTAACAAACTATGTGCCAGGTGATAGCCACTCACACCTTTAATCCCAGCACTCAGGAAGCAGAGGCAGGTGAAGCTTTGTAAGTTCGAGGCTGGCCTTGTCTACAAAGTGAGTTCCAGGATACCCAAGGTTGTTATACAGAAGAAGCCTGTCTCAAAAAAAAAAAAAAAGGAAGAGAAAATGAAAACTCCTGTAGCATGTCATCTTTGTATTGTCAGTACCCTGTGGAGAAACTTGTTCAAGCTAGTTACAAGTAAAAAAGTAAATTTTGACTATCAGTGTTAAGCTGTGTTGTGAAATTCAGAAGATAGCAGCATGAGTGAAGCTCAACAAAATGTGTAGAATAATAAATAATAATAATAATTCAGGCTTTCACATGCTAACAAGAGAATTCTTCAGGATAAATTGTTGGAAAGAAATGAAAACAATGACTTAATTTAGATGTTTGACATGGCTTGTGGAGGGAGGGTTGCTGTTTGCCTCCTTGTGTGCTGCCTGGGTCGAATTCCTCACCTAAGCATGAGAGGAAACTACCTGCTGAGTAGAGCTGCCTTCGGGTCTGGCTTCTTCCTGTCTTATTTGTTTGTTTTCTGAGATTACGGACTGTTGCAATAAAAATGAGAATCTTGTGCCCCTCATGGCAAGCACGGTCCTCAGCTTCCAGCACTGTCTAGCTTCGGCATTAAGGTAAATGTAACCTGCTGTATCTATTAGGTATCACAAGCTAATCAAATTTTAATTGCATTATTTTGAGTAAATTATTTTGTATTAGTTTACATCAAGATTTTATGTTAAGATGCAAAATTTACTCCGTTTAAAGTACAAGCCCAGTGACTTTAGTCTACGGCTAGGGTGACTAACTTTAGTCTACAGTTAGCAGCACTCTCTAATTTCAGGATATTCTTACCTTCCCACCAAGAAGCCCCACTCCTCTAGCAGTGCCTCTGCCACATTCTTCTTCCCTCACTCCTACAGCACTGGTCCCCACTTGTCTGGGCTCTGTCCTGGACACTCAAGCCCAGGTGGTTTTCTCAAGCTCTCATGGCTAGTAAGTATGCAGCACACAGACCTGCTGTGCCCATCCTGTGGTTTCTCTTTCCTGAAGCTGCTTCCTTCACACCCACTGAGCCTTAGAATGACTGTGTCAGGGATATGGATCAGTTGTCAGTGGCTTACTGTGGCCCTGGAGGTGTTGAGGGGGTGAGTCCCCACAGACCTGCCTCCAGCTATTCAGTGCCTTTTGCAACAGACTGCTGCAAGGCTCTAGTTGATGAACTAGGTATAGCATTTTTTTTTTAAATCTGTTTCCTTTTCTTTGGCATTCTACAAAAACAAAGACCTGAAGTTGTAGTCTTTTCTTATTTATATAGAGCATAACATTCTATAGCAAAAGAAAGATTACTCATCATTAGCTGGGTCTCTTGGTGTGGTTTAAATAAGGGCGGCCCCATAGACACAAATATTTGGATGCTTCGGGAGTAGCATTAGGAGTTGTGGCCTTGTTAGAGTAGGTGTGGCCTTGTTGGACAAAGCAAGTCACTGGGGGTGGTCTTTGGGGTTTCAAGTGCCAAGCCAGATGCAGTGGTTCTCTTCCTGCTGCTGCCTTTGGATCCAGATGTAAAACTCTCAGCTACCTTTCTCCAGCACCATGTCTGCCTGTGTGCTGCCAGGATGATATTGGACTAAACCTTTGAACTATAAGCCAGCCCCAATTAAATGTTTTTTTCTTACAGAGTTGCTGTGGTCATGGTGTCTCATCACAGCAATAGAAACCCCAACTTAGAAATAGGAATTTAGTTACCCTCATTTCTCGTCATGAGACCCTACTGAACACAGCTTCCCAAGCACTGTAGAGCAGAGCACCACACTGAAATTTGGTTTTTACATTGCACAGAATTAAAATTTTCTGTTCCTGAAGTCAGCTCGACATAGAAGTCGTTTGAGGTGAGTGTCTCAGACTTCATCTTTCTAGTAGTGCAGCAGGTACATACTGAGCACTCACTACCTGTCAAGGCACTGTTCTCAGTACCTGGGGTTATCAGTCAGTCAGCTGAAGATAACCAATCCCAGTCCTTGTCCAAGTCTGCTGTTCCCCAGTCTGAAGTGCCATGGGACAAGCACATAGGGTTGCTTGGAGCTCCTTTAGAAGAAGGGGAGGTACACTGTGAGATTGGACTGTGCAGGGATACTGAGCACTCCAGGGGCACAGAATGGTTGGTGGTGGGCAGCCAGTGAGCTCCCTGCAGATCTTCATTCAGTCCAGGCCACTTTCACACATAACTCAAAAAAGTAAGCTGTCATTCTTGTGAACAGGCTTCTCAATGGCAGACTGCAAGCACAGAGTCACTGACCCCTTGAAGTCATCTTGAAAACTTACTGGTACACATCTGTGGTTTCATACAAGGCCACAGCAACATTCTCTTTTATTAAAGCTTACCCAGGTGTGGCTAAACAATCCGTTCATTAATTTTTCTGCTGCTGACAGCCATTTTTATACATCTCTAGTCATGAAAAATTTGTTCTTCTCAGAACGAATAGCAGAAAACAGTACACGAGCAGGACTTAGGGGAAGAGGAAGACTCGGCTCTGCCCCAGACTTCTGAACACTTGTGTCTGCTCTGTGCCTCTGGTATGTGGGTGTTCCCGGTCCTAGCTCATAACTCTTGAGTCTCACACTGACATGAGAAGTAAGAGGAGTTCTGGGAGTAGATGCTCCAAATATTGTGAGTTGACAGGATCTGAGTTTAGAGGGTTTTGTTTTTATGGCTTTTGTTTTTGAAATGGTTCTCATGGATCCCAAACTGGCTCCATACTCACTGTGGAGCAGAGGATAACCTTAATCCACTGATCCTCCAGCCTTTGCCTCCTGAGTGCTAGGTTTACAGGTGCTAGCATGCCACCAAAACACATTTGATACTAGGGATCCAATCCAGGCCAATTCTCTACCAACTGAATTATATGCTTGCCCATTCAAACTCACACCTTTTTTAAATAGCAAACATAAATTGTGCAAGAACAGGATGCATTTTTAAGGGAACTGGCTAACTTTTGGAAGCACCTGTTTACTTAGCAGATATATGGCATGGTGTGGGAAAGGACTGGGAGTGGGAGACAGAAAAATAAATTTTGTGTTTCAGAGGCCACCACAGGCTTCTTTCTGCAGGTCTTTTCTGACCTTCTTTGCTGTGGTGCACAGGGGACAGGACTCATGGGCTATGCAAGCTGAGCTAAGCGTATCGGTGCCTGTGTGCTAGAGCTACCCAGAAAGGTCTGAGAGAGGTTGGGTGTGGCAAACTCCTAAAAATGTCTCTGAGGAACTTTACAGTGTTACTAATAGATATGATTGTCCATCATTCAAAGTTTCTTGTTATAAAACTTCACACTGATTGTGGGATATCTACAAAGGAAAGAAAGCCAGCCTTTTTACCACCATCTGGACCCATTCCATCTGTGCTGGACTACTGGAGATGTTGTCA
This sequence comes from Microtus ochrogaster, assembly GCF_000317375.1. Taxonomy (NCBI): domain Eukaryota; kingdom Metazoa; phylum Chordata; class Mammalia; order Rodentia; family Cricetidae; genus Microtus; species Microtus ochrogaster. The sequence continues at coordinate 46,764,352 of NC_022009.1, forward strand.
CTGTTGGTGTGTGATATTGATGCTGGCTATAATTTCCATTAAAGACAGTGTTTCCTCGGGAATCTAGTCAACTGCTTTGTGTTCTTGATTAGTTTTGCTTACTTGACTTCAAGGCTCAACTGACAGAGCTGCCTATCCTGAGATCTGTGTGGCTGAATTCCCCAATTGCTCTCATTGTCCATCATGGAACTTGCAGGTGGAAGGCAGAGAAACTGGTAACCTGTGGAAAGTGAACCTGTGCAGGGTCTGAGAGACATATCCAGTCCCATGTCCCTCTGCCAGGCCTGACCTGAGCACCTCTATGCCTCCCTGAATCTCAGCCTCCCAAAGAGATCCTACTCTGCTCCTCATATGCTCCATGTGACAGTATCATGGCTCTGTGGGGTGGGGGCTTACTCAGGTAAACTGAGGGCAGAGGGCAGAAACAAGGGCCCTACATCCTGCAGGCACACTCACACATGGCTCGTATGGGCTAGAAACACCTCGCTTACAGTAAATACCACTGCTGGAACACGAGGTGGTGGACTAGCCACTGGCCCACTTTGGCTTTATCACAGTCTGGTGGGAGTTATGGTCAGGGACTTAACTAGAAAATAAAATTGGCCAAGAATGACTGTTGCTAAGACTGGAGGGGTGGGTGGCTCAGTGATTAAAAGTGCCTACTGCTGTTGCAGAGGACCCAAGTTTGATTACAACTATTTCTAACTCCAGCTCCATGGGATCTGATGCCTTTTGCTTCCAAGGGCACCTGCACTGACATGTGTGTCTTCATGTGTATATGATGCACACACCATTAAAAACAAAATAAATCTTAGCAGTAACAATGGCTGCTACTTCGGGCAAATCATTAGAATGAAGTTTTTTTTTTTTTTGGTTTTTTTCGAGACAGGGTTTCTCTGTGGCTTTGGAGCCTGTCCTGGAACTAGCTCTGTAGACCAGGCTGGTCTCGAACTCACAGAGATCCGCCTGCCTCTGCCTCCCGAGTGCTGGGATTAAAGGCGTGCGCCACCATCGCCTGGCTTAGAATGAAGTTTTGGCACAGAAAAATACTTTGTGTATTTTAAGGAATCTTGGAAATACAGTTTACGAAGTCTTTTTCTCAACAAGTATTTGAATAGCAATGTTAACAGTGCTATCTGGATAATGTAAAGAAGGAAGCCATGTGGTCTGTCTTGCTCCGTGGCAGACTAAGGCTGGGAAGGAATCCGCTGTACTCTTTAAATACTGGAAGTATGACCTCGGGCACTTTTGCTTTTCTCAGTGATGTTTGTTAGGCCTTCTCAAATAATGAAGGGGATGATGGACACTTATCATTACTTCTCTCCTGGCAGAATTTCTTTTTCCTAAGATGGAGTCAAGCAAAAAGCTGGATGCTGCTGGAGCCCTGCAGCCCAACCCACCTCTCAAACTGCAGCCTGATCGCAGTGCAGGGTCAGTGCTCGTGCCAGAGCAAGGCGGCTACAAGGAGAAGTTTGTGAAGGCAGTGGAAGACAAGTATAAGTGTGAGAAGTGCCGCCTGGTGCTGTGCAACCCGAAGCAGACTGAGTGTGGGCACCGGTTTTGTGAGAGCTGCATGGCTGCCCTGCTCAGGTGGGTGCTGCATATGTCTTCGGGCTGCCTGGCCAGGGCAGCTATACCTATCTTCACCTGTTTCTCTCGAAACCATGAATGCTTTTAAGTCCAACTTCAGAGGCCTTTAGGGAAACGCAGGGAGATCTCATGTCTGAGTCTTCTGAAGCCTCTGTCCACAAAGCCTTGAGCCCCCATCTGTGTTGCTGTATTGTGCTCAAGAAGTTCATGTTTATGGTGGTGATGCCAAATGATCATAAGTCCTTAAAATAGAAGCCACGGTAGAGGAAGGTAGGGTCACGTGGAGCACAAACAGGTGTAAGTTTGCCTAAGAGGTACACATAGAGCTTGTACCAAGACCCTAGAAGCTCATGAGCTTTGTGGGTTGCTGTGGTAAAATCACAAGGGCAGATTAGAGTTAAAGGACAGAACTTGAATTGACCAGGGAAGAACTTCATCCTGTAGCTATTGTGTATTTGCCAGGCATTGTGCTTGGCCCTCGGGTCCCTACAGGACATACTACTACACCATCAGTACTCTCAGGACACATTAGCTTTAAAGGCCCACCCTCTTCCCAACTGGCCACACCCCCTGGGTGTCTGAAATCAAGACCAAGCCCAGTAGCCAGTTTCCTGTGTGCCCCTCGCCCTCATCGCATCCCTTTGCCTGCTGAGAGTAGAAGGACCATAGTTGAACTTGGGGTGTCCTAAGGGATAGAGGCAGTTGCCCTGTGCAGGTGCCACTGGCATTTTTATACACAGTGAACTTGTCTGTAGCCCAAGACCAGAATATCAGAAGGCCTTGAGTACCTGTGAGTACTTTTTCCAGAGGGTCCTCTCTGAGACTCAGTACGACACCAGTAGGACATGTCACTCATGTTCTTTAAAGTTTTTCCAGTGGGACTGAGCTATTGAATGTAATAGTTTCCTTTTGAAAAATTACCATTTTTTAAAAGTTTGGTTCTTTTTCTATTGTGAATTCCTATTTAAGTTAGGTTTTCCATAGTGTCCTTGAGCTCTGCCTGTTGCCGCGAGCTAGAGCAGGTCTGACTGCAAAGGAAGGCATTCTGTGTGCCCACTGAGCCTGAGGGAAGGAGGGACTGCTGCTCTAACATGCTTGCTTTGTTTCCTTCAGCTCCTCTAGTCCAAAATGTACAGCGTGCCAAGAAAGCATCATCAAAGACAAGGTACTCATATCTATTTTATTTCCTTTCTTCAGACAGAGGCTTACTGTGTAGTCCAGGGCCCCCAAACCTTATGATCTTGCCCCAGCTTCTGAGTGCAGGGGTGTGCAACCATGCTGGGCTTCTTGGGTGGTTGATACATTTCACATAGCTTGCGTTTAGTGCTCTGGAATTTAGCTTAAATTTATTTATTTATTATTGAGGGGCGGTGCATGTATGCTATAATGTTCGTGTAGAGGTCAGAAAACAACTTTATGGGATTCTTTTCTTCTATCTTTAATTGGATCCTAGGGATCAAATTCAGGTTGCCAAGTTTGCACAGAAAATAATTGACCTTTTTAAATGAGACACCTTTTTACATAGTTTTGTACAGTGCATTGAAATTCAGTTTTATTTCACTGTTTTGCTTTGTTCCTTTGGTTGGGCCTCAAACTCACGGAGATCTGCGTGCACTGCCACTTCCCAGCTATTTTTCCCTTTTAAGTGGTGCACACCTTTGATCACAGTGCTTAAGAGGCAGGTGGGTCTCTGCGAGTTCAAGGTCAGCTTCCTCTACATAGCAAGCTCCAGGACAGCAAGAACTATACAATAAAGAGACTGTCTCAAAAAAAAAAAAAAAGTTAATATTTTTGTGGGGAGCTGAGGATGGGAGTCTGGCTTAAGCTAGCCTTGAATTCACTTAGTATCTGAGGTCCTGTCTCTATCTCCCAAGTTCTGAGATTACAGATGTGTGCTCCCACACCTAGTTTATGCAGTACTGAGGTACATCCCAGGGCTTCAAGTATACTTTGCAAGCACAGCACCAACTGAGTTAGATCTCGAGTCCCTTGGGTTTTGTGTTGAGGGTTTTTTGTTTTGTTTTGCTTTGTTTTTGAGACAGGGTTGTACTATGCAGCCCTGGCTGGCTTTGAGCTCGTAGAGATCTATATCTACCCGCTTCTGCTTACATGTGGCAAGTCCCTTGGGTTTTTTTTTTTCCCGTCCCTCACTCCCTTCTTTCTTTCCTTTCTTCTTCCATCCATCCTTCTTTCTTTTCTTTCTTCTGTTTTGTTTTTGGGGACTGGTAGCCATCCCGTGTAAATCCATCCTGGCCTGAAACTCATGGCAGTCCTGCCTCAGACTCCTGGGATTGCAGGCATATGCCATAATAGTCAACACTTAGTTTTGACAGTGGTGCAGCAGACTCCAAGGCCTGACGTGTGTTATGTGAGTGCCTGGGCAGACTAGGAATAGGGCATCATTCAGGCACATGTGTCCATCTTCTGTTACAATTCCTGCAAGGCACTCTCCCCTGAGCAGTTCCCACCTGTGTACTCCATGGGAAGGAGTGTGAGGAGTGCTGAGGTGCCTGTTACGGTGGTGGCTGGCTGTGGTCAGATCATTGCTGCCCTGGTAACTTTCTTCTCATGCAGTTTACACTCAACTTGGACGCTAGTTTTTACCTTCAAACATGCCAGTAGAGAGCGTGGGCTTTGAATTTGTCCTCGCTCCCTTCACTAGTGTCTTGAAGTGCTGAGACAGTGAATGAGATCACTGTACAGTTAGAGAGTGGGTACCACTGAGGCTCTCCCCTGTCTTCTTCCTGAACCCAGCTCTTCTCCTTTTCTCTTGCACATGGCCACCCACATAATACTAAGCCTTTCCAAGCACATTTGTAGCTTGAACCAACTAACTCTTAAGGACTTAAGTGTCAATAAAAATGTGTATGATTCCAATATTCTGATTAATGAGCCTAACAGTTTTTAATGTAGGCTATTAAATCCAACAGTAAGAGCCTTGCTCTGGGATTTCCTGTCAAAAGCATTTGCAAGTGCCAGACTTGTTGGTCAGGGCAGCCCAGCTGAGGCAGCTGGCCACAGGGCCCCTGAGCTCTAGCGAGAAGGGTCTCTAATGGAACTTGTTCTGGATAGTTAGAAAGGGAGTTAGCCAACCCTCCCTGCTTTTCTTAGCACATTAGCATATCTCTGCTGCTGAAGACTCTAGCCACTTGTCAGTCACTTACCCAACTCTTC
>NC_022009.1:46769280-46771376 GCF_000317375.1 Microtus ochrogaster
GCCCAGTCTGTCCAAGAACTCACTCTGTAGACCAGGCTGGCCTTGAACTCAGATCCGCCTGCCTCTTCCTCCCAAGTGCTGGGGTTAAAAGCAGACGCCACCGAGCCTGGCTTTTACCCCATTCTTTTTCCTAACATGGCTGCGGGCCTACCTTGTTCACATGTATTGACAATTGTGACTGTGAGAAAGAAGTTAAAGTCACAAGTTAAAGTGACTGTTTTTAGTATCTGTTTCATTTACAGTTATGATCCTTATTTCTCTCCTCCCCTTCGCTCCCCTTCTCTTCTCTTTTTTTTCCTGAAACAGGTTCTCTACATAGTCCCTGCAGTCCTAGAGCTCAGTGTGTGGACCAGGCTGACCTCAAGCAAACCTCTTGCCTCTGTCTCCCAAGTGTTGTGATTAGAGGGGTGCACTACCACTCAGAGCTTCCATCTTAGTTTTTGAAACAGGATCTGTTACTGACCCCTGGAGCATTCTGATTGGGTAGAATAGCTGGCCCTTAAGCTCCAAATCCTGTCTCTGCCTCCCCAGCACTGGGTTTATAGGTACACACCAACATGCTTGAATCTATGTAGGTGTCAGCATCCTAACTCATGCTTGTACAAAAGCACAGGGATGGCTGAGTCACCTCGTTTTTAAACTTCACCAGCTACTACTGATTTTGTCTCTGCCTGGAAGTTTGGAGAGGGCATATTAAGTGCCCTGTCTTCCTATCACAGATATTGACAGCGGGGAGTTGTTTCAGAAATGCCTGAGGACCAAGATGCTGAAGACATGTTAGAGACAGATTGCTTGTTTTCTACAAGCAAATAAAATTAAAGGCAAGCAGGTGGTTCATTTCCAGGAAAATAGTTCAGTACTAGCTCATCCTTGTGGCACATATTTAAAGCTAATTTGGGGCTAAGATGTGGCTCTGTGGTAGAGTGTTTCCTTAGCATGCGCAAGGGCCTGGGAGTCCTTCCTCTCTGGAGAAAAAAAAAAGCATGATTTGGAAAAAACTGAGTTACAAGCAGCATACACTAAGAAGGAACCAAAATTATTTCACAAGTTGTCTCAAAACATTATCTCCACAACTGTTGGTCTGATTCTGACAAGCTTTTTGTATACCATGTTGAATTACCGGCCTGTCAACACATCCTTTGGCAGGCTGTGTCAGTACTCAAGGACCATAATGCTCCAAAATGCCTTTACCCAACATGCCTTCTGATTTACTTAATAAAAGGTAGTGGCTAAAGTTATAGGAGTTAAATGGTGTCTCTTAGTGGGGCCGGCTCCTTCATTGTACTTACAGAAATTAAGACGGTCCTTCATGCTTCCTGAGGCCCACTTAAGAGTTGCTCTTAGCATTTTTAGAGTGGTTTTTACCTTGTCCAGTGGCAACATATGAAGATTAAGAAGTATTAATCCTCTAACTACCTTTCAATTCAGGTGTTTAAAGATAATTGCTGTAGGAGAGAGATCCTGGCCCTTCAGATCTACTGTCGGAATGAAGGCAGAGGTTGTGCAGAGCAGCTGACTCTGGGGCATCTGCTGGTGAGTACCCAAGTGACCCCAGAACCAGAGGCATGCCTGACCACAGCGGCGGAACACGGTGTGCACCGTGGTGCTCTGGTTACTGCATTCTTTTCAAACGAAACCTTGTAAGAGAGTGTCCAGTCCCTAGGACATAAAGTGTCATTTCTCATGACATAGCGAATTGTCATCCTCTGCCCTACTTAGAATAAAGAAATTGGAGTTGGGTTTTAATTTTTTTTTAAAGCTTATTGTCATTTAATAGTTTGATACACATATACAAGGTTGTCTTGATCATATTCAACCCCAGGACCTTTGTCAATTCTTTTTTGTAATATTTTTTATAGTTTATTTAACTTTATTTTATGTGCATTGGTGTAAAGGTGTCAGATCCCCTGCAACTGGATCTTCAGACAGCTCTGAGCTGCCATGTGGGTGCTGGGAATTGAACCCAGGTCCTCTGGAAGAACAGTCAGTGTTCTTAACCACTGAGCCATCTCTCCAACCCCCAGGTTTTTTTTGTTTTTTGTTTTCTCGAGACAGGGTTTCTCTGTGGCTTTGGAGCCTGTCCTGGAACTAGCTCT
>NC_022009.1:46771700-46784357 GCF_000317375.1 Microtus ochrogaster
ATTAAAGGCGTGCGCCACCACCGCCCGGCAAGGTTGCTTTTTTTAATTTGTGTATTTTATTCAGAGTGAATAATTGAATAAGAATAAAGGATTTAAAGGGTTAGTGTGTTCTCTGTGTGTGTGCGTGTGTGTGTGTGTGGTGATGGTGGTGGTTTTATGGGAGGAGAGGTTGACACAAGTTTTACTCTATAGTCCAGGGTGTGTGTGTGTTTGTGTAGTTCTTGACACTAGTTTTGATATACATATACATGTATATGTATGTATACATATATACATATAAACACACAGACAACACATATATATCAGTCACACACACATATCAATTACACACACACACAGTTCAGGCTAACTTTGAACTCAGGATCCTCCTGTTCCCCTGTCTCAGCCAGTTCTGCTAGTATGACAGCTCAGGTCTACATCATCACATCTGGCTAAAATAGTTCTTAACAGAGACACCCCCACTCTCCAGTTCTGGTAACAGAGAGAACGAGTGCACGGTCCCTTACTCACATATGTGTTGAGGAAATATAAGGTACACACAGTGAGCCTGTGTCTCTTGTGCTTGCCGTTCTGCTGCATAGAACTGTCCCTGTTGCAGGGTCATAGCATCTGCAAGACCTCACTATATGGCAGTTACAGTCTGCTGTTTCACACTTAGTTTTTGCCAGTTAAGAACTTTGGTTTGTTCTACAGGTGCACCTAAAAAATGAATGCCAGTTTGAGGAGCTTCCCTGTCTTCGTGCCGACTGCAAAGAAAAAGTATTGAGGAAAGACTTGCGGGATCATGTGGAAAAGGCCTGTAAATACCGAGAGGCCACATGCAATCACTGCAAGAGTCAAGTTCCCATGATCACACTGCAGGTGCGATGTTGCTTGTCATGTCCCTTCTGCTCAGCTCAGGTGCACTTCCTCTGCAGAGATGACGATTCTAACAAGGATAAAAAGAAAGGATTAAATAGCAATTTTCATCTAACTTTATTTCAGAGTAAAGCTGTATTTGTTTTGCCTATTTTGATTTATATAATTAGCACTTTCCGTTGCCTTGATTGACTCACTTGAGATGTCAAAAAATGAAGAACGATGATTCAGAAAAGGTAGAATTTGTAACTTGTCCCAAAGAATAGCCTCAAATTTTGATGGAGTGCTTATCTTCTCACAGCTGTATGACACAACCATCACTTACAACAGGCTCATTTGTCCTACAGTATCACAGGCAGCTGTGTCTCTGGAGAGACGAGGGTTCAGATGTTTTCCTGTCTTTTTGTTTTGGCATGGTCTGTTCTGTGTATGCAATGGAATCATCATTTCTGTGTGAAAGATGAGACATTGAGGGTAGAGGACCAACTTGAAAATCGGTCATTCATCAAGCAATCTTTGGTTGTATGCCTACATTCCAGGACATGGACTGCTTGCAGGTTAATCAGGAGAACTGGGGACCCTGGCAAGGTATTGCTGAGAGGCCAACAGGAAGGGGCTACTCTTGGTGGTAATGCCAGGGTCATCAGAAGGGGGACTGTTGGGGTACAGCCATGGTACAAGGGCCATTGCTGAGTTTCTAGTGTCTGTCATGTAACATGTCATGGCCACCATGTTAGAGAATCTCCTATGACATGAGATGTGTTCTGCTCTGCTGTCTCGGTATTCACTCCCATCACTAGTCAGGCCTGAGTCTGGGCCTCATTTTATCTGAACATCTTTTTCTTGTAGAATACCATAGACATTTCCAGTTACTAAAAGCTTTCAAGGACTATATCTTCTCCTTTGGAAAATAGCATTAGAATATGTCATAATTGAGCAGTTCATCTAGTAACAAACTTCCAATGAGTGAGACACTGTCCAGGCTGTACACATGTTAATACCCTGCTGTCAAAGTTATACTTTGCTCCTTGCAGAGATCAGTTACTTGAGAGTATAGCCAAGTACTCTTCCTTTGAGAAGGAACTGAAAACATGCTGGTTAGATACCACATAGCAGCCACCTCTGAACAGCAGGCGAGACTGTAAGAGTCAGGAGAGCACATGGTTAACCATGTGTTGATGGCAAAGGGGCTGACTTGAAATTTCTCTCCTTAGTCTGCAGTCTGAGAAAGGAGATATACAGGTATATATACAGTTAAATTCCAGTCGTATGGAAAGTACTGTGACCATGATGTATACAAAACACCAATAAGGGAGGGCCAGAAAAGGCCGGTGAAGAAGCAGCGCTTATTTCATTTGAATTTTTAATCTGCAGCCACAGATGGAAGGCAGTTTGAGATCTGAATTTCGCAAAGAAATGACTGTTCATTGTAAATCTCTGGAGGCCTTCATGGTGGAAACTGGCTGCAGGCTCCTTTAACAGTGTTACTAGGTGCTCTGCTGTTGCTTTCATTTTGTTTTGTGTTACTCAGGATAAAACTCAGGGCCTCAGAGACCACTTTTTTTTTTCCTAAATCCTTTTTAAGACACGGTCTGGCATTCCCTGAAAGTACCACTCATTTAGGCTGGCCTTAAATTTGGCATCCTCCCACCTTGGCCTTCTCAGTAATCACCATCATGTGATCACCCCATTGGCCTTTCACTTTCATTTTTGTTTTGAAATAGGTTCTTTTATAAAAGCCCAGGCTGATCTTAAATTTACTGGCTACCTGAGGATCACCTTGAACTCCTGCTCTGTCTCTGTTGAGGTGGCTGTTCCCGAGTCCTTGCCTCTCTAAGGATGCAGTCATGAGAGTGAGGGCTTGTCCTTATTAATTAATGACAGCTGCAGATCCAATAAGGTCCCATTTAGAGCTTCTGAATGAATGTGGGCAGTATTGTGGGAGGGCACTGTTCAGTCAGTATTACGGGTTGAAGTCCTGAACCGGCAATTCAATAAAAAAAACTATCCATGATTAATAAAAGGAAACACATCAATTCACAATGCCTGAGCTGCAGGACTCCCCACATTGTATCCCTTCTATTAGACTCATAGATTAAAAATCATGATAGAATTGGTAAAGTGCAGGAATATGCTTTCTTGTGATAATGACATTTCAGATTGGGGTCAGGTTATTGGAGAGCAGTTTGACAGCAGTTCATCAAAATCTAACTTAAACATATGCATCCTTTGATGCTTTTAAAACCTTCCTGCCAGGCAGTGGTGGTACACGCCTTTAATCCCAACGCTCAGGAGGCAGAGGCAGGTGCATCTTTGTGAATTTGAGGCCAACCTGGTCTATACAGAGCAAGTTCTAGGACGACCAGGGCTACACATAGAAATCCTGTCTCCTGATACTCTTTCATGAGTGTGCAAAAGTACACACAAAGATACTGGGTGTTCTGCCTCATTGACCTCCCAGTCATCCTGCCGGCTCCTCCTCCCCTCCTCTCAGCCCTACTTTCCCTTACCTTCTCCAGTGCTATCTTGGTTTTTTTCTCTCCATGATGCTTATTTGATGAGGCACAGGCAGGTGTCCAGCCCAAAGAATGAAGATGGGAGTGTGTGAGTTCAGAGAGCATAGAGACTATGGTTCCTTTACCATGTCTCAGAGTCCCCGCCTTGCTCTGTAGACTCGTGACCTTTGCTCTTGGGAGAGTACTGTGGCCCCACTTGATTCACAGGTCTAGTTACTGGGTTTCCTCTGAAATGTGCAGAATGCCTTGACTTTGTGATTCGTAAAAACTCCAGATCCATGCAAACCCCACATTCAGTGTCCTTGAGCAAGCTGTTCCTTGAGGGAGAGCTATGACCAGATTCTCCATGTCCAGCTCTTTTAGTCAGTATGGAACAATAATAGACCTGCTTACCATATACCATATTCAGAGGGGCTCTGAGACAGTAGACCTGCTTACCACATACCTATCCAGAGGGGCTCTGAGATCCAGCTCAGGAGCAGAGCTGCTTAAACTTGTAGGGTTCACACCTAGAAAGCCCAGACTTTTAAATTCCCACAAGATTGAGCCTGGTGCCCTCCTCAGGTCAGTGTCCTCTGTTAAACAATTACTTCCAGCCAGTTGGTGGTGGCTCACACCTTCAATCCCAGCACTTGGGAGGCAGAGACAGGCTGAACTCTGTGAGTTCAGGGCCAGACTGGTGTACAGCTAGTTCCAGTACAGCCAGGGCTGGTACACAGGAAAACCCTATCTCGAACAAACAAACAAACAATAAATAAATAAATAAATAAATGGCATGTGCTTCCCTTCTATGGGGTACTGTTTTGGCCCTGTACCTGCCTAGCTAGACTGAAAAGTGCTGGAACAAGAGCCATGGTCCATTAATCTACCTAAAATGTCACTGAAGGCCAAGGAACTAGAAAACCTACTGAGACCTGGAAGTGTTCCAGGACCCTGGAAGAACTGCTGCGCAACCTTACTCAGCAGTAATTGCTGTGCTGGCACTTCTGTCTCTGTCTTTGCTTTTCTTGGGCCCTTGGGTTTGATAACCTCAACGGGCCCTTGCATTTTATGTACAGGCGCCCCTCACGTTGAGATGAACAGTTCTAATCATACCATTTCAATAGGGCCTAGACCAAAATTTATCCATACTTGTGCACTAAAGATAATGTAGACAAAATTTCAGGACAGCATCCTGGAGGCTATTAGAGAGATGTCTTGTCCAGACTCCAGACTGAAAGGCCAGAGGAAAATCTGAGCATGGGCATTTGACCAGCCCCACATTGTCCATAGGACCCTCCACCTGAGATCTGTTGGGGAGGGAGCTGGCATTAGGATGTCACCATCATTGTACTCCACAACTTCTCTCGGTCACATCTGACCTGATGTCACAAGGTCCTAGACACTCATGCTATGATGAGTGTGACGTGGTAATGGTGGGCATAATTTCTTTTGCGTCTCCGTTGGAGAGCTGTGGACACTGAGATAGATGAGCTTTGCTGACCCACACTTGAAGCACTTCCTTTTTCTTTGTAGAAACACGAAGACAATGATTGTCCCTGTGTGGTGGTGTCTTGCCCTCATAAGTGCAGTGTCCAGACTCTTCTGAGAAGTGAGGTAAGGCACAGCCAGGGCTCAGGCAAAGCCCTGTGACATTGGGTCCCATGTACTGTAGGCCCCACTCTTCCTGAGTCAAGGGCATCTATATAGTCCTCATTGATGGTCGCCTGTGGTAATGTGTGTAACAAGAAAGACAAAACCAACAGGAAGTTTTTGGGAGTCAGAAGCAAACAACAGAAAGCTACAAAAAGGTAAATTCAGGATTAAAAAGACTAAGAATTGAAAAAAAAAGTGAAGAATCTACAAATGTAAGTAAAGATGGTTCTTCAAGTTTTTTAAAGCACTGTTTTTTAAATCTGTACTGAATTTTTGTAAGATTGCCTCAAAAAAGTGAATTTAGACCTTCTAAAACCATTTGGCCACCTCAATAGGCAGGGGCAGTGCTGAAGGGGTGTAGATACTGAGTGGAGGGGCATCCACATTTGAGACCATCCCTAAGGGCACATGTGAGGAATCCCAGCAACTGTACATTGCACTCTGCCCAGGTACTTCTGTAAGATGGGTAGATTTTTATCATTAATTTTATTTGATCTGTCCTATGGATAGATCCACGTGGAAAATTCTAGGGATCCTAACACTTTTACATATGACCTGACCTGGAGCCCCATGGTTGCTTAGTATCTGAGGCTCTGATCTTTGGAGCGTCTTGAGGCTTCTCCAGCAGCCTGGCGATTAGAGGAAGGCAGCCTAGAAACCCTAGTTCATGTGGGCCTAGTGCTAGGGGCACTAGGAGATCTGGGAAGACCCTGAGAGCCATGCTCACCTAGGTATATCCTTCCAGGACAATGGTGGGTAAGGTTGGTGTCAGGCCTCTGGGAGGACTTCGGGGAAGCACAAGTAAATTCTCCATGCTGGACCACTGGAAGATCCTTCTGTTAACGTCTGAAGAATCTAATTGCTAAAATGATCCCCAGAATTTATAAGTCTCACTTCAATTCTGTCTGCTCAGAACTCTGAATTAAGATGAAAAATAGCCTCGCTGAAACCAAGAGAAAGGAGCTGTGGGCTGTGCATTAGTCTCGCTTCTGTTCCACAGCTCCTGTAAATTCTTGAGGGCTCCAAGTGTACTTATAATAAAAACAGGTTAGGAAAGGGTAGGACAGTGAGTTTATAGTAGAAATAGCTTGTCAGAACAGTGTGCCCTGATTGTAGCTTTAGAAGGGTTAGCTGGTCATGATTGTAATTGTAACAGTGGCCCTGAAAGAATGTCACACCTTAAAGTTTTAAACTGGCCCACGTTGACCTGCCTGTGGGGCCTTCTGTATACTTCCTCCGAGTCCAGCCCAGAGTCCAGTCCTGGCTGAGCTCAGGGAAACTGCAAGCACGCTAGGCTGCTGCTCTTTATGACAGCCTAACTAAGGGGCCCTTTTCGGTATGGTTGGTTGTGGTGGGAGCCTCAAGGCCCTTCCCCAGGTTGCCTTTCTTCAGAGCTGTTGTGAAAGGGTCGATGAACAGAGGAAGAACGGATCCTTGTTTGTCCTTCATTCCTAAATACTGAACATAGAAAATAATCACCTTGGTCCTTATAGACCAAGGAAAATTCCAAAACTACACAAACCTGCACCTACTATATCTGCACAGGCGAGGCAGAATAGAGCTATGAGAAGAAGGCAGCAGGCATACAGGAACTGTGTTCCAGCCAACACACATCTGTCCTTAGTATACATCTTTTCAGTTCCCTTGTCTCTTGCTTGGGGCATCCTGGAGCTAAACTAGAGGCTATCTTCTCTCGGGATAGATTTTCCAGGCACTCCTAATTTTCCATCTGTCAGTTAGAGGAGACAGCATAAGATTCCTGTTGTTAGAATGGCTGTAGGGATCCTTGAAAAGCTTATGAGCCTCTGAACATGCCAGGGGAAAAAGGCTTTTCAGATGAAGGAGTGAACTCACCTCCATCCATCTCAAGTATTACTAGTAATGGTTCAGTGTGTGAGCTTGCTTTGAAAATGGGTTTATTTTTGTGTACTGTATAGTAGGTGTGTGACCCAGTTGCATCCCAAATGCTTTCTGACTTTTTGTGTTTCATACAGTTTTTGTTAATAGTCTTTAAATGTGCATTTCAGTTTTTTTTTCTTTTTTAATTCTGGCACTTCAGACGGCATGTCACAGTTTGAACAATTCATTCTAAAGAAATTGGAAGTTTAAGAACTGTTACAGTGAATGTATTTCTGTATATTGGTGTGTATACGTGTATACTTGTGATGAAACTGTATTTTACTGCCTGAAGTCCAGCAAGCAGATGATGCGTACATACCTGCACTGATAAAGACCTTCTTAGCAGTACAGCCTGGATGCTCTCTGTGCCCTGATATGTTTGAACATTTTCATGCAAACGTTTGTGTCACAACTCACGTCTCTTTCCCGTTGCAGTTGAGTGCACACTTGTCAGAGTGTGTCAATGCCCCCAGCACCTGTAGTTTTAAGCGCTATGGCTGCGTTTTTCAGGTCAGTATCCAACATTTGTCCTTCCCAGTTACTGACATTCTGCCATTGAAGAAAGTTCTCATAATAATATTTTAACATTTGAGTTCTCACTCTTTAGTCTTTGTCATGACACCAGATCACCCTGCTGCATGGGTGAAACAAGCCATACATGCAGCAGGGGTGGGTGCTCACTTGCCAGGCCAGGGATTTTGAGACTTAGATGGAGCAGCATGGGAAGTCAGTGTGCCCAAAGAACTGCTGCCTCCCAGACAGCTCCCGGTAGTGAGAAAGCAGTGACATTTATTTGGTGGAGTTTCTGTGGCGATTGAAACTATTTGTTACCTGAGTATAAGTGAGTGTTAAACTGGATGTAGCTTTGACATTGCTTGTCAGCCCTTAGCTGTAAGAATCACACATGGGTGTCTGTAATGCTTTTTCCCGTGTGTACTGACTCTTACCCCTGCCACCTGTAGAAAAACAACTTCCTGGGAAACAGGGTTTGTGTCAGAAACCTGCAGATGGTTTTCTGTTCGTTTTTTTTTTTTTTTTTTTAAAAAAACATACCTGAGTATATCTACCAAAAGGCAAAATATGTTACAAAGAAAATGTCTAAATTTAGCTACATGTATTAATTAGTGCATTGTTATGGAGCTGGTACGGAGGCTTTGCAGGACTTTTTTCTGCGAAGATGAAAAACTGAGACTAAGAATGAAGTCTCCCTTGCTGTAGTCTAGGAGGCGCCTGCAGCTCCCTGTTCTGTCGTGCGTAGTGCCATCCATCCTCTGTGTGTGTGCGTATGTATGCTGATGCAGAGCTGGGCTCAGATCAGCATATATAGAGAGATAGTCTATGTACAGAGTATATGTTTTGGAGATCATAAAAATGCTTTTTCTGATTTCTTAATTTTCTGGTATCAAAACAAATTATAGTCTCAAATTGGTTGTTTCCTTGAATATGCAAAGTACTATTTAAAGTGCTTGCTCTTGGCTTAAATGGTCTGCATCTTATGTACTCTGTAGATTGTTTATGTTTTGTATGTAAATTTCTCAGCACACTTAGCCTGGTGAGGCGGTCGGTGCCTTTTTGAATACAATACTGTACCCTAGTTCACTGGACTGCTGTAGCAGCTATACATTCCAGAACGTTCTCTGTATATCTTCATGAAAATGACTTGAAACAGGATGAATTTCAAATTTAATTCCTTGGTTTTGCAAGTATGCAACATTGATGAGAAGCCCTAGGGAGAACTTGAGGGAGGAGCATGAACTTGAGGTTGGCTCTGCAGCATCGCAGGCTCTTGGCGTGCTCCCTGCACTGTAGCCTAGGAGGCCCCGAGTGAGAGCCCCCTTCCCTTCATGTGTAGTCCTGCTTCTAGAGTTGTATGTTAAGTTTTCTGACCTGTAAGTGGAGCGATTGGTTTAGTGTCACCCATGTTTGCTCTTGCAGGGTACAAACCAGCAGATCAAGGCCCATGAGGCCAGCTCCGCAGTACAGCATGTGAATCTGCTGAAGGAGTGGAGCAACTCCCTGGAGAAGAAGGTAGGCATGGAGCTTTTGGCTTTTGTCAGGCTTTATAATTCTTCAGACTATTTAAACGGGAGATCTGTTTTCTAATTATTTTTGTTTTTGTTTTTTAATAAAAGGACCAGCATGAAGTGAGTAGAGTCAGTTCTGTTTTGAATCTTGAGCTGCTTTTTTTTTTGTTTGTTTTTTGGGTTTTTTTGTTTTGTTTTGTTTTCCAACACAGGGTTTCTCTGTAGCTTTGGAGCCTGTCCTGGAACTAGCTCTTGTAGACCAGGCTGGCCTCGAACCCACAGAGATCCGCCTGCCTCTGCCTCCGAGTGCTGGGATTAAATGCGTGCGCCACCACTGCCCAGGGAATCTTCAGCTTCTCTGTGTAGGTGTTTGTTCCTGTTTAACTGCCAAACAACGTGCAGTGCCTGTTTTCCTTCCTTCTCTATTTAGTCACTTTGTGGATCATCTTAGCACTGATCTAGGACAAAGATTATGCTAACATCCATACTCTGGTCCTTGGCTCCAAGCCTTCTGAGAAGTAGCCACCCTGTGCAGGTGCATTGCTTCTGACGGCTCTGGCACTGATCAGCATGGAGATTGCTGGTCTAGACTGCTTAACCCTAAATACTGGTTGGCTCCTTACAGAGCAGGTTTGCCAATCCCCACGTGTCTGGTTACTCATGTTGATGATCTTCAGCTGGGTCTTTTGTAAGACCCAGGGAGGAAAACAAGTTGCCTTCTCCCCGTGTTTGCAGTTGGGGGAAACATTCCAAGGACTGATAGGAGAAATGGTCATGGGCTCACACTCATCACGGTCATTTACATTCAATACACTGATTAGAACGTGTATCAGGAGGTCATTGAGATGATTTAAATGGTTGGGGCCACTGACATTGAAGTTTTAAGAAGACCTGGGAATCTTGTGTTAAGTGTTTGATACAAATAAATGTACTTCAGAGTCTAACGCAGTGGTTCTCAACCTTCCCAATACTGTGACCCTTTAATACAGTTCTTCATGTTGTGGTGACCCCCAACCATAAAATTAAATTCCTTGCTACTTCATTACTAATTTTGCTACTGTTATAATCGTAATGTAAGTATTTTTGGAGATAGAGGTTTGTCAAAGGGGTCACAATGCGCAGACTGAGAACTGCTGGTCTAAAGTGACAAAGTAGGAGGTTCTCAAGAGAGCTGGCATGTGCCATGTGTTGGTAAAACTGGAAAGGAGAGGTGAGGACGAGAAAGAACCATGCCCACCAGCAGCAGGAGCTGTGCCAGTGCATAGAAAGTTTCTGGTAGCCCAGTCTGTGGCCATCTGGAAACACAATCTTTGCTCTGAGCCCATTAATAGCTACTTAGGAATCTTTTTTCCGTCTTGAAGAAAGTGTTCGTTTCTGCTATTAATTACTATATAACCCCAGGATGTCCTGCTTCTCACAAGTTCATTTAAAAGGCTCTTTCTTGTACTTAATGACTTAGTTATAACCCAGGTGTTGTGGCACAAACCTTTAATCCCAGTCCTTGGGAGGTGGAGGGTGGGAAGGTCAGAAGTTGAAGGTCATCTTTAGCTATAAATTTCAAGGCCAGTCTAGGCTCCTTGAGACCCTGTCTCAAAAGGAAAAAAAAAAAATTAGTTTTTTGGTTTTTTTCACTCATTGTGCTGTCACAGCGCGTAGGCATTTAGTGGCTATTAGGAATGTGGCTCTCCATGACGCCAGCCCAGGAAATGTGGGCCAAGGATGTCTTCAAGATATGGAGGTCTCAAGCCCGGCAGTGGTGGCTCATGCCTTTAATCCCAGCACTCGGGAGGCAGAGGCAGGCAAATCTTTGTCAGTTCGAAGCCAGCCTGGTCTACAAGAGCTAGTTCCAGGACAGGCTCCAAAGCTACACGGAAACCTTGTCTCCAAAAAAAAAAAAAAAAAAAGATACGGAGGTCTCTTTTTTTTTTTAACTGACAGGAGAGTGGGTATGTTGTGCTTCTGGAACATGACTTCCTGCTAACCTCAGTAGTGGCCATTTAAGAGGTACATGAAGGCAGCAATGTACAGATACTCCAGGGCTTTGCTCTCTGATGTAAGTGTGGATTCACAGTTCAAGTAAGGGAAACTCCAAAGGGAAGAAAGTAAGACTACTTACCACAATGTGTACATGTTACTGTTAGTTGCTTCTGCTCAACCAATACTTGATTGCTGCAGGAAAATTGGTATTTTTTTTTTTGAAATAACCATGAGATTCTTGTTAAGAAATGGTGTTTCCACTTGGGGTGAGAATGAGAAAAACCTGGAAATTTTATCTGGCTTTGCCGGATGGGAATGATGGAACAGTAACTTCAGAAGAGCTCTGTAAAACTGCTGTTGTCCTTCTTCATTGGCACAAGTTGGTACTGCAGGAGCTTATGGCCTTATGTGGTGGGAGAAGGCTGGGAAATAGGCAGCTTCATTTGCTTATGAGACTTGCAGCCTTGGTATGCACCATTTGTTTCCTTTATGTTTTGTTTTCTTGGTTTTTCTAGATAGGATTTCTCTGTGTAACCTTGGCTTTTCTGGAACTCTGTATACCAGGCTGGCTTTGAACTCACAGAGATCCACCTGCCTCTGCCTCCCAAGTGCTGGGATTGAAGGTGTGTTGTTGTAGGGAGGCCTGGCCACCCAGCTAGCTTAGACCTGAAATAATCTCATAGGAACTGTATTAATGAAATCACTGCTTGACCCATTAGCTCTAGCTTCTTATTGGCTAGCTCTTACATTTAATTTAACCCATCTGCATTAATCT
Source organism: Microtus ochrogaster (assembly GCF_000317375.1). Taxonomy (NCBI): domain Eukaryota; kingdom Metazoa; phylum Chordata; class Mammalia; order Rodentia; family Cricetidae; genus Microtus; species Microtus ochrogaster. Next base: position 46,783,385 of record NC_022009.1, read on the forward strand.
GTGTATTGCCACGTTGCAGTAGCTTACCAGCAAAGTTTCAGCATGTCTGACTCCGGCAGCTCCATGTCGTGTCCATCCCACCCTTTGTGTCCCCCATTCCCCCACACACACCTAAGTTCTGCCCTATTATCGACAAGCCAAGGCAGTTTCTTTATTCATTAACCAATAAAAGTAACACATAGACAGAAGGACCTCCCACACCATTGTGTGTAGCACACCTGGTTAACTTTAATGAGTTTTTGTGTCTGGGTCTCTTTGGGTGTGAGCTCCACCTCTTTCTTAGGAGTTGATGGACTGGCCAAGGGAGATGAAGTGCTGTGACAGATAGTGATTGTATGCACAGTGTGATGTTCCAGTGTGCATCTACTAGGAAATGGTTAAAACAAGCTAGTTGATAACCCTTTTTATATGGGGTGAACATTTCAGATCTGTCCTCAGCAGTTTGATATGCTCATTTCATTGTTAGCAGCTGTCACCATCTTGTGCAGATCTTAGAAACAGTTCTTAAGGGGAAATCTTGTCCCTTTGACCAGTGTCTCCCTCATCTCCTCAGGCCCGGGGCCCCTTCCCTTTGCTTTTGCTACAGCTTTTTGGTTCTAGTTGTGAAAACAGGCAGTATGTCTTTCTGTTCCTGGCCTGTTTCAACTAGTGATGGCTCTCCAGGGACTAGCTTATTATTATTATTATTATTTCAAATAGAAAGACTATAACAGAAAATATCAAGTACATTGTGGTTTTAGAGCAGGTATGACTTTGTAAGGTCCATTTTTCAGGTATATACTCAGTGCTGTGCAAGCTGAATAAAATATAAAATTGTTTCTTATTATGTGCCCTGGCCAAATCCAGAAGCTGCACTGGTAAAAGATTTGTTTTCAGTGAGCACTTTAAAAACCAGCCCCTTAGCCGGGCGGTGGTGGCGCACGCCTTTAATCCCAGCACTCGGGAGGCAGAGGCAAGCGGATCTCTGTGAGTT
>NC_022009.1:46784457-46796471 GCF_000317375.1 Microtus ochrogaster
AAAAAAAAAAAAACAGCTCCTTGTTCTGAAATTCAGTTGACCCCTCACAGGCATTCCTTAGCTGCAGGGAGAGACAGAAACAGCTTGCAGGGTTCTCTGCTAGCTCTCCAGATTTCTACCTTTTTGTATGGAGGAATTTTTCTCCTGGGCTCCTTTTAAAGAGCCAGTAGAAAGCTTATGTTGTGAAAGTTTAATTACTATCATTATCAAACCACTTTTTGTTAAACTAATTGAAGAATTTCTTTCTCAGGTTTCCTTGCTGCAGAATGAAAGCGTTGAAAAAAACAAAAGCATACAAAGTTTGCACAATCAGATATGTAGCTTTGAAATTGAAATTGAGAGACAGAAGGAGATGCTTCGAAACAATGAATCCAAAATCCTTCATTTGCAGGTGAGCACCCTACCTGGTGGCAGGCAGGCATTACAGACCCAAGGCTTCTCTGGCTTGTGTGAAAACCCAAGGGCAACTTGGGTCAGCATGAACCTACCTAGGAAGCTGACCCAAAACCCCTCTTTTGTGTCTTCAACTCATTGGAGAAAGTAAAACTTAAAGCCCTTGTCTTAAAAATTAGCTGTTTCTGGATAGGGTGTAGCTCAGTGGTAGAGCATTTCCCTAGCATGCACAAGGCCCTCGGTTCCATTTTCCACCCCTCCAAAAAGAGAGTCTGTGTAAAATCTGTTTTTATTCCTATTTAAGATACATTGTTTTGGGAGGCAGAGGCAGGCGGATCTCTGTGAATTCGAGACCAGCCTAGTCTACAAGTCTACAAGAGCTAGTTCCAGGACAGGCATCAAAGCTACAGAGAAACCCTGTCTCGAAAAACCAAAAAAAAAAAAAAAAAAAGATACATTGTTCATTAGGACTTGTATGCCAAGTTTCACTTCCTAAAGTAAAATCAAGCCAAACTGCTTTGTTTTATACACATATCTAACTTTAGGTCACCATAATAATCTAAAGATACCCCTGAAACAACAAAGATATAAACTTGCAGGGCTTGAGAGAGGTTTCTGTGGCTAAGAGTTACTCTCTCAGAGGACTAGGGTTTGATTCCCAGCCCCATAAGTCCATTGCCCATGACTCTGGTGCCCTCTTCTGGCCTTTTTGGGCATTGCATGCATGTGACCCCATGGGTGTTAAAGGAAATACAAAGTGTGTATTTGCATTTTGCTGGCCCAGGAAAGGTTGTTGTTCTTTGTTTTTTTAGAGCTTTTTGTTGTTGTTGTTGTTGTTGCTGCTGGTTTTGTTTTGGTTTTGTTTGTTTTATTGTTTTTTGATACAGGGTTTCTCTGTGTAGTCCTGGCTGTCCTAGAACTTACTCTGTAGGCCAGGCCGGCCTTGAACTCACAGAGATCCACCTGCCTCTGCCTCCTGAATGCTGGGATAAAAAGCACCAACTGTTTTGAAGTGTTTCTTAACAGAATTTTAAAGGACAGCAGGGTGTGTTGGTACATGCTTTTGATCCCAACACTTGGGTGACAGAGGCAGGAGGATCTCTATGAATGAAAATTGGGGCTAAGGAGATGTGTCTTGAGTAAAGTGCTTGTCACACAAATTAGTCCAGTACCCTAGAGCCTGGGTGACCGCTAGGTGGGCCTGGCAACCTACCTGGTGGTCCAGGGCTATAAAGGCCTGCAGACAAGATCTGGCTAGCTAGACTAGTCACAGCAGTGCGCTCTGGGTTAAGTTGAAAGAACTTTCTGAAGCCGGGCGGTGGTGGCTCACACCTTTAATCCCAGCACTTGGGAGGCAGAGACAGGTGGATCTCTGTGTTTTGAGACAGGGTCTCACCAGGCTGCCTGGGTAGGCCTTGCTCTGTCACTCCCTTTTTTCAGCCTCTTCAGCAGCTGAGTTTACAGAGCTCTGCTACACTAGCAAACCAATTTTTCTTTATCAAAACGGTAGCCTGGGGGCTAGAGAGATAGCTCAGCAGTTGACAGCACAGTTTGCTCTTCCAGAGGACCTGGTTTCGGTTCCCAGCCCCCACATGACCACTCACAATCTCTGTAACTTCAGTTCCAGGGAATCCAACACCCTCATACAAACATACATGCAGGCAAAACACTAATGCACATAAAATAAAAATAAATCATTTTTTATATGGTAGCCAGGTGTGGTGGCATACACCTTTAATCCCAATACTTGAGAGGCAGAGACAGGTGAATCTCTGAATTTGAGGCTAGCTAGGTCTACAAAGCGAGTTTCGGGACAGTCAAGGCTACACAGAGAAACCCTGTCTCAAAAACCAAACAAACAAAAAGGTATCCTGGATGGAGAGCCAAAGGGTAACCTGGGCAATTTAGTGATCTCCTGTCCCAAATGAAACTAAAAAGGACTGAGTGCATAGCTAAGTGTGCTTGCCTAGCATGCCTAAGGAGGGACGGAGGGAAGGAGGGAAGGAAGGAGGGAGCTGGTAAAGTAGTTCACTGGATAAAGGTGCTTGTCACCAAGTCTGACAACTTGAGTTCTGTATGTAGTCCAGGTACCTGGGCGGCTCAGGTGGGACTCTCTTGAGTCTGAGCAGTAGCATCATGTGATCTATGACTCAAAGGAAAACAGGCCAGCGTCACAAACTGGATGAACTACATGTGCTGCTGCAAGTTGCTGAGTCCTTGCAGTAGGGCTCAGGTGAGCGACCGCAGTCCACATGGAACACCACCACACTCTCACTGAGCAGGGTTCTATGGCCAGGGCCTAGTGACCTGAAGGTGACAAGGTATAGCAAAGGACATTCGCTATACCCTGAAGTTCATACAGCTAGTCATCTGTGTCTCTAAGAAACAGGCCCTAAATTGGGGTTGTTTATTCTGTGTGCAGACTGCTGCTTCCCAGCTCCTGAACTTGTGAATTAAACTCCACACCTGCAACCTGCACTTAGAATGTGCATTTATAGAAGCATTGCAGTGGCAGAGTGTTCACCAAGGCCCCTCAGGAATTAAGTCACTTGTTGCTCACATGCTCACAGAGAAGGCCTGACACAGACCTGTATTCTGCTTTGAATCTGTGTTGGTTTTGCAAGAGAAAGGCCTGTCTGAAAAATAATACATCCCTTGCTGGGATGCAACTCCTAAGTTGTTTAGGTTCCATTTGTATAGAACATGTATCTATATACAGAATATGTGCCTCTGTCTCTGCAAGGTTTACCAGATGCCGAGGCAATGCCCTGTATTAGGGAGACCTCCATGGCCAGTGCAGTGGTCTTGTCCCTTCCTGTGCAGGTCACTAGTTATTGGGGAGGAGCACCTCAGGGCCATAGAGCTTAAAGTGACTAAATGGCTTGTGCTAGGCCATGCTGCAATCCCTCGTGGTCCTCTAAGTAACCAAACATCATCTCTCCCACCTTGGTCAGGCTTTTTCTTTTTACCAGTACCCATAGTAGCTTACTTTATGAGGGCACCAAGACTGTGGGTGTTCGTTAAAGTGAATACAATTGACTCCCAGAAAACAGGTTTTTTTTTTTTTTAAGCTTGTGTCAAATTGTTACACAGAACCATCCAGTACAGGTTTTGTTTTGTTTTCTTTTTAAAAAAAAAATTATTTATTTATTATGTATACAATATTCTGTCTGCGTGTATGCCTGCAGGCCATAAGAGGGCACCAGACCTCATTACAGATGGTTGTGAGCCACCATGTGGTTGCCAGGAATTGAAGTCAGGACCTTTGGTAGAGCGGGCAATGAATGCTCTTAACCGCTGAGCCATCTCTGCAGCCCTCAGAAAACAGTTCTTATGGAGCCGAATATCCTCTGATTATACATTCCTGTTTAACATAGACAGGGGGCTGGAATAATGGCTTAGCTCACAGCCAAAAATAAAAGAGACATTCACATAGCAGGTTTTTTTAGAAGATTAAAGACGTCTATGCTGTATGTGGAGGTGGTATATGTGCACATGTGTGTACATATGTATGCCTATCTCCAGCTTTTTATATGGATGTTAGAGATTTGAATTTATGCCCTCTTACTTGCACACCAAGTGTTCTTACCTTATCCTTCCTAAATGTCAGCATCAGGTTTCCTGGAGAGAGTCAGGGAGATTTGCATCAGCCTTTCACTCTAGTGAGAGAATCCAGACCTGCCTTGTTTGTTCCTTCCTGGTTGGTGACAGCCAACAAAGGTGCCGACACCCAGAATTTCAAATATAGACTTCCAAAAGAAGAAGTGAAGATGGTAGGCTGTCCCTGGGGCTGTCCCCTGAGCACCCTGTGTGACCAGCAGCTTCAGAGCTGCTCTGCTGCCTTTGGAGGTTATTTGCATGAATGGAAACTCTTATGATCCTAGGCTCCATCACAGGAGACAGACAGTCTGGAGCACAGGGCTCTGTTACCCTCACAAGTGGAATGGTATGTTTCTATACAAAGCTTTGCCGAGTTACTTAAGACAGTGTCTCTACTTGCATATGTCCTGTTGCCCCTGAGTGCAGAATCTACTCTCATGGGCCAGCCCACTTAGCTCTTCCTAGGCCTAGGCCCCGTACTTAGCAAGCCTTCTCTCGCCAGCACTCGGGGCCTCTGGTAGAGGTAGGATAGAAGGAGTTCTTTCTTTCCGTGGGCCTTGGCACTTCTAGGGTCCCCCTCTGTAATCATAGAACAGAAGCAGCATGTCTGTTCTGAACCAGGCAGCAGGGTAGGCAGACAGTGCCAGGTGACTCCATCATCCTGAACCTGATTCCCTTTGATTGGTAGGAGCCAGGGGTCTTGGGCCTTGAGAATCTTCCACTACTTAGACAAGCTTTGACCTCAGTCGCTTCTTCTCTGTACCTGTGGCAGCCTGTGGTGCTAGAGGTACAAGTGGATACAAGGTGTGAGGCCTTCGGCAGTCTGGTGAACAGCAGGGAACACTATTAGTGTGAGGTCAAGGTCACTGCCAGAGTTCTGAAAGGAAAGCCGGTGGCAGTCAGGGGATGCCTGGATACAGGTATGTGACACAGGCAGTTTGGTCAGCACAGAAGAAATAGCCTGAGATGGGAGGCCTGTGTAGGAGCAATGGGCAGGAAAAGGAAAAACTACATGCACACTTACGGTATTGGATATTGTTCCCTTTCGTCTGATCAGCCCTGCCCTGTGGTGACTATAAAAACACTGCAGACTGGATGTGATGGCATGTTAGCCAGGTCTTTGTTGCATGAGACAGATTATCATCTGACTGCTTCCAGCTCCACTGTGTTCTGCACACGTGCTTATCCCTAGGAGACTAGTCTCAGCCAGTGGGTGCACAGTGATTGACAGCTCCACTTGGCATTTGGGGGTAACAGCACAGCATGCCCAGAGTTCTAACTGGTTTTTACCTTTAACCCCTTTGGTCTGGAAGCGAGTAATAGACAGCCAAGCAGAGAAACTGAAAGAACTCGACAAGGAGATCCGCCCCTTCCGGCAGAACTGGGAGGAAGCAGACAGCATGAAGAGCAGTGTGGAGTCCCTTCAGAACCGTGTGACTGAGCTGGAAAGCGTGGACAAGAGTGCAGGGCAGGCGGCTCGCAACACAGGTGAGGTCACTGGGTCTGAGGTAGCTGTTCCCACTTGCCAAGGCACTGCTGCCTCAGGAAGTGATGTATCAGGCGCAGCACATGCAGCCTTGAGGCACCGGTGTTGCGCGCTGAGAGTCCTCCAGCAGAGACAGGTTTTCACTTAGATTTGTCCTTCCACAGTAGTCCCAGCATGGCAGGGTGCACTGTCCTCCCTTAGAGAGGCTCTACCACAGCATGCCAAGTCCTGTAGGGTCAGGGTGCCACAGACACACTCTGAGGGCCCAGAGACAGGAGCAGACCAGGCAGGGGAGGTGGGCAGCCTATTGCCCAAGTGTCTCTGTGAGCATGTGTGTGCTCCGAGCTGTGAGTCTGGATGGGTGCAGAGATGACTTCCATGAAAGGATTAGGGAGTAGGGGTCGGTTATTGTACTGCTTGGGCTGATTAAGCAGACGGAAGGCGTGTGGGTAGAATAGAATAGGAGACTGCTTAGACCTAGAGCCTAGTGTCCCTGTGGATGCCAGGGCCGTAAGGCAGGGGAGTGTGGGCAAGTAGGCAGCCAGGCTCTGACAGCTGTGGCCTGACAGTTGGTACACTGTGGCTACCAGAGGGGAGGGGAAGGAAGAGATAACACTTTGCACGTGTCTGCTGTCTTCAGTCACAGTGGCATCTGCAGGCTCCTGTTCCAGACACTGGTACATATGCACTTCTCTGATGTTTGCATGTCTCCTTTGCCAAATGTTTTCTTGCATGTGGCAGGCCTGCTGGAGTCCCAGCTGAGCCGGCATGACCAGATGCTGAGTGTTCATGACATCCGCTTGGCCGACATGGACCTGCGGTTCCAAGTCCTTGAGACCGCTAGCTACAATGGTGTGCTGATCTGGAAGATCCGTGACTACAAGCGCCGGAAGCAGGAGGCTGTCATGGGGAAGACCCTGTCCCTCTACAGCCAGCCTTTCTACACAGGCTATTTTGGCTATAAGATGTGTGCCAGGGTCTACCTGAACGGGGACGGAATGGGGAAAGGGACACACTTGTCGCTGTTTTTTGTCATTATGCGTGGAGAATATGATGCTTTGTTGCCATGGCCATTCAAGCAGAAAGTGACACTCATGCTGATGGATCAGGGGTCCTCTCGACGTCATCTGGGAGATGCATTCAAGCCTGATCCCAACAGCAGCAGCTTCAAGAAACCCACTGGAGAGATGAATATCGCCTCTGGCTGCCCAGTCTTTGTCGCCCAAACTGTTCTAGAGAATGGGACGTATATTAAAGATGATACGATTTTTATTAAAGTCATAGTGGATACTTCGGATCTGCCTGACCCCTGACAAGTAACTGGGGAGGTGGATTCAGCAGAAGGTAACTCCTCTGGGGGGTTGAAGCGGTCTGTCTTCACGAAGGTCCTCGGCCTCAGGAAGGACCGTGTGGAACAGGGTAAGCAGCCGGAGGAGGAGGAGGATGCGTGGCTGGCAGGAGGAGCCACACGTGAAAACAGACCCCAACGGATTTCCTAATAGACTAGCCACATTCACTCTGAAGAATTATTTATCCTTCAACAAGATAAATATTGCTGTCAGAGAAGGTTTTCATTTTCATTTTTAAAGATCTAGTTAATTAAGGTGAAAACATATATACTAAAAAGAAACATGATTTTTCTTCCTTAACTTGAACACCAAAAAAGAAAACACACATGGAGGTAGCAGGACGTATCAGCATGTTAATTTAAAAGGAGAACTTATGAAATAATAATACAATTCTGATATATTCATCCTAAAATTCAAGAGTGCAATCTTGTTTCAAATATAGTATACTGTCTATTTTTAAGGCCTCATCTGGTCTCTGTTTTAATAATTTGTTTGTCAGAAGGCCCTGAGTAGACAGAAAGTCTCTAAATTCAGAAGTCATTTTTAATTTAAAGTTCTATAAGTAATTGTTACTGCAACATTTTGTTTTAAATCGTTGATAGACTGATATTTCTTGGAAGAAAATGTAAAATATCAAACACTGGTTATCACTTGTGATAGGAAAGAGAATATTCAACCTGTCGTTATTTCTCGTTAGAAATGTAACCCTTCAATATCTGTCGTAGTTAGTGACACTACTTCACAATGACTATGAGAGGGACAATGCTCATGGATGCTGTGCATCATTTCAGACTTTAAATTGTTTTCACCCTAAAATAGGGCATTAGTTGAACTTTGGAGTTCTAAACAAAATCCTGTAGGTTTTTAAAATTCTGCCCCATGTTTAGACAAGCTCTCTGTTGCTGACAGCGCCAGCCTTGGCCTCCAGTGTCCAGTGTACAAGGATAGGCAGGCAACCTGGCTGCAGGAGGCCCCAGCAAGTGTTTCTCATCCTGTCATACTGCTGCATTCAGCTAATGATCTCCGAAAGCAACGTCTGTGCTCAGAGATGGTGGCATACGGTACATGTGCCTTAGATGTGACATGCTGCTTCTTGTCCCTGGGTTTGCGCTCACCATGATTCTAGAAGGTAATAGTTTAACCAGATCTTTCTCACTCCACCACCAGACCTTTGTCTCTCCCAGGGCCCTCAGACAACTCCAAACCTGCCTGGGGAAGGCAGGCCTCCATTGGCAGCTTCTGGAGGCTCTGCTGCTAAATATTCACAGATTCCAGTTCTAGGTCCCCAAGAGCAGCTCAGTCCCACCCCAAGGGAAGAAGGTGTGCCACACCCTTCCAGGTCTGCACAAGGGCCCTGAAAACCCCCACAGCATGAAGGAGAAACCACCCTACCCTAAGCATTCCCAAGACCGGACCACTGGTCTAGGGGCCTGCGCAGGCTGGCCAACAGCAGCCCTGGCCTCCCTGTTAGCAGGCTGGCCAGCTGATGCCCAGCCTGCCCTGCCCAGATGGCACTCTAGCTCTCACTGTTTACGTCTCTCGATGGTCCAACTGTGATAGAAGCCTGGAGCCCTGCCCCGGTGCCCCTTTTGCTATGCACCACACTTCATGGTGCTCTCACACTGATGGGTGCTACACGCGACGGGTGCTTCTTAGGCAAAACCAATGTGTGCGAACCACCACATCTGTGCCACTTGCCCAAAAGGCGCGCCCACAATTGGCCAGCTGGGCCCGCGCTTCAGACTGCCTGCCTCTGGGCTCTCCCCATGGTCGCGCGGGGACAGCTGGGTTGGTGCCCGATGGCCTACCTTGTCTCTGGTGCTGCCATCTGTCCTGGGTGTGCCTTTGTCCCAGTGCCTGCTGGAAGTGCCCTCCTCCTGCACACCTGTCCCCATGCTTCTTCGAGTGACTCCTGGTCTCCAGCACTTGCCCTGCCCTTCCATGCTGAAACATTGGTTCTTCACCTGCTGCTCCTTTCTCCTCTCCTGGGATCGCTTTGGGGTAAGTCAGTGGAAAGACTGCAGAGCCCAGGCCCTCTCAGAGGTACCGTCTTCTTCCTTCAGGCCTGTCCCCCAGGGTTCTTCCCCAAAGACCTGGCTGGAGTTGAGAGGACTACCTGGAAGTCCTTAGCTGGCCTCAGGTAGCTTTTCCATGGCCAGGTATCAGCAACAGGGATACCCCTGCAGCACCCCCTTTGAAGAAGTCAGTGCAGTGCCAATAGGTAGATGCCAGTAACATCATGGGGCTAATTAGATCACATCTTTAGGTTTAGACCCTGGTATGAGGGTGACCTTGAGGTATCCTCAAGTATTCCCTCCCTGTTAGTGAGACTTACAAGACTCTTCCAATGTGATGTGGGCCCTCCTGGCCTCTTCTAGGTACCTGCAGGATGTGAGTAAACCAACTAAGTAACTGTTGTCCCTGGGATGAGGGTCCAGCATGTCACAGCTTCCTGTAGTGTGTCTCTTGCATTTCTTGGTAACAGTAGAATAGTGGCAAGCTCATACCCTTGTGCCCTGTCTCTTAATGTGTGAAGGACGTGCTGAGGCACGTCTCCTGGGAGGTGTGGAACAGGTCACACCCTGCCTGGGTGTGCCTTGCTCTGCTCCGTCTCAGCATTCCTTGGTGCCCCTTTGGTGCTCACCACCTGGGCCAGTTTGGGGCTGTGGGCTCAGCATAGCTGAGGCCCTGTTGCCAGTTCTGGCAGCCAGCCCTCACCATTCACAGGGTCCTGGCCATGAGAAACGCAGGGTGGTCATGCAGTGCGTGTACCTAGCTGTGCAAAAGTGTCAATTGCTCGTCCTTTAAAGGAACATTTGTTCCATGGCCTCCATGAGGAAATTGGACATAACTCCCATAACTCCTGCTTGCCTGGGGCTGTGTCCGTACCTGCTCAAAACTGCCCCTGGGAAGATGCAGGCCACTTAGTGTCAGTGTGTCCTGAAGCCTAAACCATGACTGTTGGGGGTAGCTGGAAGCCTCTGTTAGTAACAGCGCGGGAGCAGACCGGGACTGCCTTCCTTGGTCAGGGGAAGAAAGGTAACCCGAAGGGCCCTGGTCGGGGCTCTCTTACTTCTTGGGGACAGACAGACCCAACCAAGGCCATGTAACATACCAGGCTGTGGGTGAGACTGCAGAGTGTGTGTGATGACCTCATGGAGGAGAGCAGCACCCACACCCCAGCCCACCCAGCTCTGTTTCTGTAGAACACATGCTCAGCATTTGAAGAAGCAAAGGGCTGTTGAGAGGGCCTGCACCTCAGTCCACATCCATCTCCCCTTCTTGGAGTAGCCCATGCACAGATGCACCGTGTCCCTAAGACAGCACAGCAGTCAGCTGAGGGAGGTGACTGCCATCCTGCCTCCTTTCTTTCTCTTTCTTTCTCCATCTCCTCCAAGGACTGGTACTCCAGGGAGCCAGGCATGAAGCACTGTGGCTTTGCTTCCTGGGCAGCCTCCAGCAGGGTCTTCAAACCCACCAGCACCAGATCCCCTTTGAATTGGCTTAATCTGACTATCTGTGGTCACTTCGTAAGGACCTAGAGGTCAGATACAGTCCCTTGTGGGTAGCTGGCCACCTTCCCATACCTCGTTAGTGCCCCAGAGTCCCACCTGGAGTTGGGACCTGACATTAATGTTCTAACTGAGCAGTACATGGTAGCAGCCACTCATGGCAGGCCTGACAACCGGCGGACTGCGTCCAGCAAAAGAGAGGTGGTCTGGGCATGCCACGCAGCAGGGTTCCTGGGTTGGACTACTCCTGCCAGCCCAAGAGGAGACCAGGGGCAGTGCCAGTACCAATAGAATGGCCCTTGTCTCTTCTTTCCCCCTGCACACTGCCAAGCATTGCAGGGACTACTGCACTTTGTACCTGGCCAAGACATTTCCCAGCTGACAGGTGACAGGGTGGGTCAGTCCCTACCCTTCTGTACATCCCTCTGCCTGGGACCATCAGTGGATGGAGAATGACTTGGTGGAGCTTAGGGTACTTTTTCTTTCTTTTTTACTTTCAATCCAGCCTTTTCCTGACTAGACTGCAGAAGAGCTAGTGTGAGTTCCAGGCATGCCATGGTTTCTGAGTGTGTGTAACAAATGAGGGTGTGCCCCCAAATCTCAGTTTAAGATCACGGTTTTGTCTTCCGCTTGCAAATACATAGCAGCTGTTATCTCCAAACTAGAATGTATCCACAGGGCCTGGGTCAGGTGAGGTGATAGTTGGCAAGTGACCCAACCATCATTAACTGTCCCACTCCAGCTGGTGCTGGTTGTCATGGGCACCCTGGCATCAGGGAGCCAGGCCAACAGCCCGTCCCAAAGGCCTGAACATATCCCAGCCTGTTGTCCACTTGGAGGGTTCCCTGCACCGTTGCATGGCAGATGGGCATGACCTACACCAAGGCAGCCATACAGCTAAGCAGGCCCAAGAAACCAAGCAGACTGATTCATTTCCCTTGCCGCACCATGTCTGGAGTCTTTCTTATGAGGTCACTATGGAAAGGAGGTAACAAGCCCAGGGTTACTGTGCCACCCATAGTCAGTGGTGACTGGCGTACACCTTTAGTCAGGTAAGATAACCTTCAAAGGCAAATCAATGACCTAATTGGAAAACACAAAAGCTGGCCTTCCTTCCAAAGATTTCCCCAAGAATCTGTAGGCGCTGACTGAAGAAGTGGAGGTCAGTGCAGACTGTTGTGGAGTTGCGTTCTTTTCTCTGATGGCACGCCTCTTGTGTTCAGTTCTTTTACCCTAAAACAAAGACCAAAGAAGGTCAATCTCTCATTTGACTGTATTTTTTAATCTGACTGTTGACACTTGCCGTCTGTAGTAACCGCTGGCTGTGAGGCCCCATCTTGACAGTCCAAGTGATTGTGACCAGTGATTAGTCCCGTGTTCTTCCGCTCTTCTAAGAAACTGAGACAGTGTGCGTTATTGCTCAGCAATAATCCTGTCCCTAGGAGTTAGCAACATGTCTCATTTCCTGATAGCATTATGATGTTTCAGATTCTGTTTACTGTATGTTAAATGTGGTTTCATTTGGTATTTATTTGTGTTTTGAGGTCTTGCAATGTTTCTGTTCTGCTGCTAATAATAAAGTTTGTAAGACTGTAGAATGCAAGATTTTGCAATGCTAAAGTGTCTGTTAGAGGAAAATAAAGCTGATTTAAGAGTCCTACGCGTCCTCTCTCT
>NC_022009.1:46796571-46809227 GCF_000317375.1 Microtus ochrogaster
TCTCTCTCTCTCTCTCTCTCTCTCTCTCTCTCTCTCTCTCTCTCTCTCTTCTCCGGACAGGGTTTTTCTGTGTAGCCCTGACCGTCCTGGAACTAGCCATGTAGATCAGGCTGGTCTAGAACTGACAGAGATCTGCCTGCCTCTGCCTCCCAAGTGCTGGGATTAAAGGTGTGCACCGCCACCAGGCAAGTCCTGCTGGGCTTTGGGTTGGGTCTCCTCCAGCTGTTCTCATAAGTGGCTGTGACAGCTGCCTGGGGACACCCTGTGGCTTAGAGGGGGCCACCCTTCATTCCAAGCTGCTACCATCCTGAGATACCAGAAGGTTCTAAGCAAGGCCTTCTTGCTCATGTCATCCCAGGTCTTGCCTGCAACTCACAAGACTGTGGCTTGGTCCAGGGTGGAGGACAGAGCACCAGTGAGAACCAGATCCACAGGTGCCAGGACTAGATATGCCCAGCCTGAAAGGAGCCCATGTTCTGAAAGGTCTGTCCTAAGTGGAGAACATGAGGCTTACAGAGGGAGGCAGGCCCCAGCTGCCTGGGGGCGTGCACTCCGTCCTAGACAGTAGGACAATAATCAACACGTCTAATTTTTAAAACCCCCAGAGAATTCAAAGCTACCTTCCCTGTCCTGTCCAAACCCTGCCACGGTGAGTTCTCCATAAGCGCTTCTGGACCACCTGCAGCAGAACCCTGAGCACAACTGAAGAAGAGAACCCAAGGGACTCCTGGGAGCTGGCGGGGCTTGTGGGCCCAGGCTGAGGACAGGGATGACAGAGGGCTAACCCCTGGCATAGGGCTATTTCGGTCATGCAGACACACCTACACCTATGAAGGTTTCTGCCAGGGAGCATAATAGCATTTGTCCCTAAGGTCCCATGTGGAGTGAGTCCTCTGCTGGATGTGGACTGCTGGACCCGGCACCTCTACCCTTTGCCTAGTGCTGCAGCCCCCTGGGGTGGAGCATACCAGCCAGGGTCATGGCACTGAGCTCATAAGGCTTGCCCTGTATGCTCCTAGCTCTGGAACTTGGGGCTCTGCCCCCACCTCTCTAGGGTGCTGAAGACAGCCCTGTGACCACACTGGGTGACCAGGTCACAGGACCTACTCTGGGGCTGCTCGTCACTCAGATGCCACCAACCAAACTACTCCCAGCCAAGCAGCCTTTGTCCCTGCAGGGACCCCACCCAAGGAGGGACAAAGGGTGTTCAGGCCTGGAGTCAGCAAGCCTGGCCTCCAGCTGTGACTTCCCCTGGCCCAGAGACTTCAGACTCAATACAAAAGAACAGGAGGCAGCAACTGGCCGTGCGAGGTGGGGAAGCGGGGAGGACAAAGGCTGCCAGCTCCTCATCCTGAAACAAACAGGCCAGTGTCTCAGAACAATACTCCTTGGAGCCCCCTGCCTCCCCACTGTCCTTTCCTACTGCCCACAGATAAAGGAGTTCGAGCTGTGCCCTGCCTCCAGAAAGCCTGCCCACACCCCAGCAGGGAGGGGAAACTGGCTCTGGGACCGACTTTTAAGATGGAAGAATGAACAGAGGCTGAGAGTGTTGGCAGCTGCCCCCAGCATTTGAATCTCCACGCCCCCCAAAGCTGTATCTAGCCCAGTCGCAGCAGCAAAGAGCCTGCCCCTTCTAGCTCCTTGTCCACCTTCTAGCCTCCCATGCCCTTGCCTTGGTGCCTTAGTAGGCTATTTATTTCTGCAGACATCTTTGTCCATCTGTCCCTTACTTACCCCTTCCCGTCATTCAGGAGTCCTGCAACCCTGGGTAGGCCATGAGTTACAATGGCCAAGCACAAAACCAACTAGATAGAACATTCATTGCAGTTTGAATGAACCAACGGGAAGCCTCATGGTGACTGTACTCCCTAGTGTACTGACTGTCCCTAGTGAGGGAGATGGCTTCCCTGGCATGTGAAGGTTGACTGTGTATATATAGTCTAACACAGGGTGGAGTCAAGCCGAAAGAGCAACTGCCAAGCCCCTGGCTCCTCCTTTCCCTGGAGTAGCCCTGCTGTGGATACTCCTACTTTTGGGCTCTGCATTCTCACACTTCCTGTGAAGGTCCTGATCAGTTCACAAGTGTGTGTCTCTATGTGCCTGAGTGCCTAGTGACGTGTTTGCAATCAAGGCTTTCTGTAGCCGGGCGATGGTGGCGCACGCCTTTAATCCCAGCACTCGGGAAACAGAGGCAGGCGGATCTCTGTGAGTTTGAGACCAGCCTGGTCTACAGAGCTAGTTCCAGGACAGGCTCCAAAGCCACAGAGAAACCCTGTCTCAAAAAACCAAAAAAAAAAAAAGGCTTTCTGTAGATACACTGCATGCTAGTCCCAGCCATTCCTCCCTGACCCAGCCTTCCTGTTGCTACTGTTTAGTGCTGCTCCTTACAGGAAGTCCCTTTGCCCAGGTGCTCTCACTACTCTTCCCATGTGATCACCATGCGGCTCTGAGCACCCACATAGCCACTAGAGCCTGTGTCCCGTGGGTAAGTCTGGCTCAGCAGTGAGGCAGAGCCCAGTGTGCCACTGCTTCCTCTCCAGTGAGAAATAGAGCTACAGGCACCAAGAATGTGACCCCCGAGTTTCCTTTGTGGATGGCTTTGGCTGGAGGCCAAGAGCAAGCCCCCCCCCCTCAACAGTTACTGAGCCAAGTGAGCTGATGCCCCCTTTGAAGGCAACTGGACCAGGGTAAAGGGTTCCCTGGCTAGTTTGGGCCCGACCTGGGTGTGGAAATGAGTGCCCCCTAGTGGATGAAATGCCTTCTGCATGGGAGAAGGAAAAGTGGAGGGTAAGGACCGAACTTTGGAGATGAGGGGATAACTCCAGGGAGGAGGACTCAGGCAAGTCCCAAAGTCTGAGTGGCTCGTCCATCAGCAGCCCTCCCTCTGCCCACCACCTTCCCCGCTCTGCCTCCCCTCACCCACACATCCGGATATCCACCATTCACTGGTGCGCATTGCCCCAGCATCCGTCCACCTGTTACCAGGACCTCAAACCCAAGCTGATCCCTCCAACACTCCTGCTGTGGCAAAACACCCAACAAAGGCAACCTCAGCAAAGAGCATGTATTTGGGCTCACAGAGCACAGGGCTGGTAAGGCATGGTGGGTGGAATGTGGCAGCCGGTCATACTGGTCGTATTCTGGTATGCTTCTCAGGAAGCAGAGATTATTGCTGATGCTCCGCTTGCTTCCTTCTGCCTTTGTGTTTAGTCTGGAACCTCAGTCCATGGGATTGTGTTATCCATATTTGATGCGGGTCTTGCTTGCTTCTTCTCTGGAAACACCTTCACGGATACACCCAGAGGTGTTTCCATGGAGACCGGTTAGCCTGACAGTGAAGTCTAACCATTGCACCCTGTTCATGCACACTCCTTTGCCGGTGCTCTCTGCACTCAGCCATTTTGCCCCGCATGGACATGCAGCTGGGCAGGGCTGGATCACAAGGGACAACTCCCAAGTTACATGTGTACCTCTGGACAGGGAGACGCTTCCCAGTAGCTCTCACTGTTCCCATTTGCCAACCCTCCATCCTTTCAGCATCCCCCACGGGACCTGCCTCATCTTCTGTCCATTTCCACCCATTCCCTATTAAATTAAAAGTCCACACCTCTCCTCCCCCTCCCGGTTACCTCAACCACCTTCTATCCCATCCAAATGTACCTAGCAACATCTTCACCCAGGGCAACAGCTCTTTGGCCCACCCCTCCTTCACAGCCCACCCTTCTCTACCCACCGTCCCCACACAACCTATTCATGTCTGCCTGCTTCTAGGCACACTGCCACCATCCACTGTCCCCTACCCACCCACCCTTCAGTCAGCCACCCTCTGCCACTGACCTAGTCAGTCTCTCTCCAGCCACCGCCACCTCCCATTGCTCGCAGGCATAATACGGAGCACCGGGAGCCCCATCTACCCGGTACCCACGGAAGCCCTGGCGTAGCCTGCACGACAAAGCCCCCTCACGCTCCTGCACCATTTCGTGACTGGCCGTCCTTTCGTTATTTCATTGATCCTTTTCCATCCATTTTCCACCCTGCGCAGTCCGCCCGGCCCATCTTCTACCCACTCACCTCAACTGTCCATCTGTCCAGGAACATCACACTCTGCCCTACCTGCCGGTTCCCCTTCAGAACCAGGACACATCTTCCCGTCTCCAGCACACACACAACTGCTGCAGACCATGGACTCAGGCCTGGAGAAGACGGGCAAAGATGCCTGAGCCCCCAGGGTTATTGGCCACCTCCATGCTATGTCACAGGGAAAGGCAGACCAACGCCCTCTTACTGGGCACTCCGGGCCCTGAGTCCTAAAGTGCGGATGCTGAGATCACCGAGAAGATTCCTCCAAGGAGCCTCAGGAGACAGCTGGGCGGGTCGGAGGTAAATGTGTAACATCTGGGCGCCCCCTGCCCCTCAGCCCCGCCCGGTCACATGGGCCCTCGGAGCAAAGTCCGCACCTGCGACGTGAGAGCCTCGGCGGCAGCAAGATGGGCGCTCTGGGCCAAGTCCTGCTGTGGCTGCAGTTCTGCGGTAGGCCGGGGTCTGCTACCCTGAGGCTGTTTCTCTAGGCCCGAAGGGTCGCGATCTCAGGAGAGGGTGGGAGAAGGAGGCGGCGTTCTCAGCCTGCCTCGATTTCCCCGTCCTCCGGCGTGGGCTGGTGCCCAGGAGGTGGAGAAACCGCAGTCTTGCCCTGTGCACCTCGAGCTACTCGCGGCTCCTCTGTGCGCAGTAGGAAAAGGGCCGCAGGTTCCCGGTTCCCGGACGCCTCTTTGCGCCCAGTGCGGACCCCATCCCGAGAAGTCAACGACGGGTGGACACGGGCGACGTTCCGTAGGAGGGCACGTTTGAGAGGGCTCTGCTGATAGGCTAGGAGTGCACCGGAGAACGCCGCGCAATGGGGTGCTCTTTGTGCTGAAAGACCAGTACCCGGATCAGGGTCACCTCGGGTACCCCATCTGCACCAGGGGTGTGGGCATCGCCGCCGCTCTTGCTTCTCTGGAGGGCCGCCTTCCCAGAGGGAGGCAGACACTCAGCCTTCCTTTCTTTAGCACTGACTCGGGCCGCCTACAAACTTTGGATCCCCAACACCAACTTCGATACTGCGTCCAACTGGAACCAGAACCGGACCCCGTGCGCCGGAGATGCAGTCCAGTTCTCGGCGGACAAGGTACCTTGATGGGGGCTTGGGAGACACTGGGATGGGGAGGTCTACCAGCTACGCAACTGACGCCGCCTCTTGCTGCAGATGGTGTCGGTCCTGGTGCGAGACAATTATGCCATCTCTGACATGGTAAGGCTCGGGGTCACGGGGGCATGGCTGTCACAGGGTCGCCGAAGGCCCATTCCCAGGACTCTGTGCGTCGCCATGGAGCCGCTGGGTGGAGATATTCTCTGGGAGAGGGCATCAGAGAACACGTGGTGTCTCACAGCCCAGCTCTCCCCTAATCCCTTTCTGAAGGCCACGTTAGCAACCTGCCTGCAAAGCTGGCTCCAGATAGCCCGGAGGGTTAGAAGCAAGAGGCTAATCAGCCTGCACTGATTTGGTGCACTGCTAAGGCTTCAGTGCACCAAAGGTTGGCGGTCTCGGCGACCCGCGCTCAGTCTCTGTGGTTGGTTTTGTTTCTCTTTGTTGGTTTTTGTTGTTTTTCAGGAGTTTTTTTGTTTGTTTGTTTTGTTTTTCTTGTATATGGGTGCTTTGTCTGGGCACCGCGTGTGTGCAGTGTGCACACAGGCCAGAAGAGGGCGGGGTCACTTGGAGCTGGAGTTACAGATGTTTGTGAACCACCATGTGGGTGAAATTGAAATGTATGCCCTGGCAATGCTGAAACATACATGAGCAGCACGTATATGGGGGTTCTGTTGAGTCTGGATTCTGTTCTGTTGAACAATATGAGTTGGGTTTCACGTTCTAAGTTGATGAGGTCAACTCACCAGGTCTCTTCCTTGCTGGGAGGAAGAGCAGGCAGTGCTCTTATCTGCTGAGCCATCTGTCCAGCTCTCCTGGGGTTCAAACCTGGGCCCTCCGGAAATACAGCCAGTACCTTTAGCCTCTAAGCCATCAACAACACCAAATCAAATGGAACTAAAAGAAAAATATTTCATGAAATACTTGAATACCCACTTCGGTGCCCAAGGGTTTTTGTTGTTGTTGTTGTTGTTGTTTGTTTGTTTGTTTTTGTTTTGTATTGCTTTTGGCTTTTTGTTTTATTTGGTTTGGATTTTTTGTTTTTGTTTTTTAGAGACAGGATTTCTCTATATAGCCCTGGTTATCCTGAAACTTATTTTGTAAACCAGGCTGGCCTCGGACTCAGCAACTGACTGCTTCTGCCTCCCAGATGCTGGCTGACTAAAAAATAATGTTCTGTGGGTCAGGGTCTCAAGTAAGCCAAGCAGGCCTTGAATTGACTCTGTTGATGAGACTGACCGATCTTCCCATCATGCCTCCAAGAGGCTGGGATTACAGGTGTGAGCCACCAACCACGGCTCAGTACCCAAGTCCTGCGTTGAATGCATGCTGGGGCTCACAGGTGTGGCAGACCTCGAGAACAGTCCCTGTCGGGGCTACAGCGAGGTTGCCCCTACCAGTTTAAAACACCCCCTCTCTGGCCAGGGGGACATGATGCATGTAGAGGTGAGAGCTTTGCAGGCAGCAGCTGCTGAGGGGCGCCTCTATTACCTCATGAAAGTTTAAAACTCTCTGTTTCTGAAAGGACTTCACAGCCATGGTTCCTTTCTCTCCTCTCTCTCCTCTTCAGCATCCCTGGCTCAGGGTGTGACCTGCCTGGGGGTGTCTACTAATGGACAAGGGCATGGGTCACTTTGAAGAGGCAGAATGTCACCCCTATTTCTTGGGGGTCCCCTCCAGCTCCCAGTGATATCCTGGCCCTCCTCCTTTACCACTCAACACAGGGGGCTTCCTCATGGTTCTGATTGTCACAGAGAACCTGTCTGCACACTCAACAGAACACTAGCATCTGGGGTGCTGAGTTCTCCATTCTAGAGCATGGGCTGTGTCTCTTAATGTCTCCGCCAGCTTCTTCCTTCTATGAATTTAAGACATGATGATGGCATATGTAATCCCAGCACTCAGGAGGCAGAGGTGGGCAGATCTCTATGAGTTCAAGTTCAGCCTGGACTACAAAGCTAGTTCCAGGACACCTAGAACTACACAGAGAAACCCTGTCTCAAAAAACCAAAACAAACAAAAACAAAAACATTATATTCTACAGTTCCCTTGGTTCTTCTCATAGGAAAAATGGCAGTCATTCCTCCTGTTTTCAGGCCTACTTTTTTTCCTTTTTTTTTTTCTTATTGGACATGCTCACTGCTCCTATGGAATTAGGAGCTCTTGTCATGTTGTCTTGTTAATGAAAAGCATGTAATATTTCTCCACTGGGTGTCATGTTGGCGCCAAGTTGGATGGCAGCACATTATAGAAATTCTATTGCTGACCACATGGTGGCTCCCAACATCTGTAATGAGATCTGGTGCCCTCTTCTGGCCCGCAGGTGTACATGCAGGCAGAATACTGTATACATAATAATATAGAAAAAAAGAAATTCTTTTTTTTAATATTTATTTATTATGTATACAATATTCTGTCTGTATGCCTGAAGGCCAGAAGAGGGCACCAGACCTCTTTACAGATGGTTGTGAGCCACCATGTGGTTGCTGGGAATTGAACTCAGGACCTTTGGAAGAGCAGGCAATGGTCTTAACCACTGAGCCATCTCTCCAGCCCCCCAAAAAAGAAATTCTATTACTAAAGTTAACAGCTTTTTTAAAAGTTAAATAGGGTGTTGAACTTTTCAGGGTCTTTTTTGTTTGTTTTGTTTTTCAAGACAGGGATTCTCTGTGTTACAGCTCTGACTGTCCTGTAACTCACTTTATAGACCATGCTGGCCTCGAACTCACAGAGATCCACCTGCCTCTGCCTCCCGAGTGCTGGGATTTAAGGCATGTGCCACCATCACCCAGCTCCAAAATCAGGTCTTGAAGCTCTCCCCATTATTCCATGTTTCTGCCTCAGTCTCCCCAGCCCTCGTATATGAATTTGGTACTTAGTCATCCACCCTTCTCCTGGACTTCTTTGCTGCCTCCTGTGGAGCCTGGTCTTGGACACCTGTCACTGAACATCCTCAGCTGGATCAGTCCTGATGTTTTTTTGTTTGGTTGGTTTTGGTTTTCGAGACAGGATATCTCTTTGCTACATTCCTGACTGTCCTGAAACTCACTTTGTAGACCAGGCTGGCCTTGAACTCATTGAGGTCCACTTGCCTCTGCCTCCCGAGTGCTGGGATTATAGGTGTGCGCCCCCACCGCCCGGCCTGATGTGTATTTCATCTAGTGGTCGCCCTCCATCTGGGGTGATTTTCCACATTCTCTCTGTGGTGCTAGGCAGGTGCTCCACCTGAGCTCTCCCGCAGCCCTGCTCTTTATGAAAATGCATCCGTTCTCATGTGTGTATGTGTCACCTCCTGTCTGTCCCCAGCTGTGGGTGGAGTCCCTTGCTTTCAGTGTGTTTCACCCTTGGCGTGGGTGTAGCTGCTCTGTGACCTCATCTCCCTCTCAGGTACGAGCTTTTGGGCAGGTCTGAAGCTCTGGGAAGACCAGAGACCCCGTCCTGTCCTCTCATGGGGACAAGAGCCTGGGTGGTGGGCGATGACTAATAGAACCTGATGGCCCTGCATGGAGCAGCTCCCACGGGCCGCCATCCCCTCAAACTCCGCGAGGATGGAGGGATGGATGAGGGTCCTGAGACTCGGGGGACCTGGAAATGGTATATTCTCTTCCGCACAGCGTATTTCTAGCATAGACCCGAATTTGAGTGGCGAGGAGGAGCCACGCCACGAGGTATAGGCACTCTTAAGTCCCCTGCCTTCACTGGCATCCCTCTCCCCGCAGTTGAAACCCGTCCCCAGCAGCTATCGACATTTTAAAGTTTGGCTTCTAGGACCTGGGAGACCTTGTCTTATCCTTTCTCCAGGGTGCTGGGTGCTGGCAAGTGCCACCTCCTGTCCCATGGATTCCCAGAGTCTCAGTTGTGTCCTGCCCCTTAGCATCGGACTCCGCCCCCTGGCCTATGTGACCCTCTAGCCTCGGCTCAGATCAGAGCTGGGGGTCCTTTAGGCCTGGCACATGTTGTGCGCGGTGTACAACACCCTTCTCTTTTCTCTCCCTGGCGAGACCCAGCTCTTCCTGTTAGCCTTAGCCAGGTTAAGGTTCCCGGGCCCTGACTCCTTCACCGAGATCCCCGCCAACATCTCAGCTTGGGTTTTCCTGGTGCCAGGGAGGTGTTAATTGGGCGCAGTGCGTACTTGGGCCATGTGCCACCTCAGTCCGCGCCTCCCGCAGCTCCTGCCACTGGACGGGGAGTTCGTCCTGGCCTCGGGGGCCGCATTCAGCGCTGCAGGAGTCGGCTCGGACCCGGCCTGTAACTCTGGAGAGAAAGGTGAAGGGGGCGTGTCTCGGGAGCGGACCTCGGGGAGTGGCTAGAGTGGGCGTGCCTTGTAGAGGGCGGGGCGCGGGCTCAGCACCTACCTTGGTTGCTGCCTACATCCACAGGCGCCCCGTTGCTCTTCCAAAATCCCGACCGCTTCTCCTGGCTTGACCCACATCTGTGGAGCTCTGCGACCCAGGCGAGCGGCCACTTCTCCGTGGACGCCGAGCGCGTGCCCTGCAGCTACGACGATGTCCTCTTCCCGCGCGACGGATCTTTCCGCGTGGCGCTCGGCCCGGATCCCAACCCGGTGCACGTCCGCAGCGTCTCGGCCGTGGGTCAGGTAAGCAGGCGGGAGGGCTCGGGTTTCATCCCCTGTGCGCAGACCCAAGGAGTCCTACAGCTGCGCGCGTGGCCCCGCGCACTCAGACTCCTTCCTCGCCTTCCTGGCCACCCGTGATGCCGCCACCCACAGACGTTCACTCGCAATGAGGACCTGACGGCTTTCCTGGCGTCCCGTGAGGGGCGCCTGCGCTTCCACGGGCCGGGCATGCTGAGAGTGGGCTCCCAGGCCTGCACCGACGAGTCGGGATGCGTCTGCGGCAATGACGAGGTGAGTGAGCCTTGGCGGGGGACAGCGCGAGGTCTCTCGACCGTGGGGCGCGTGGCTGTCCCTCGCTTTCCTGCACTCACCGCCATACCCCCTCCCAGACCCTGCCGTGGATCTGCGCGTCTCTGCTGCAGCCCCTGGGCGGCCGCTGCCCCCAGGCCACCTGCCGCGACCCGGTACTGCCCCAAGGACAGTGCTGCCACCTCTGCGGTGAGCGCCCCGCCTGCCCTCTAATGCGCTCCCAGCGGGCTTCCTTCTACTGGGGTCCGCGGCGTTGACCTGTACTCCCGTTGCAGGAGCTATCGTGTCGTTGACCCATGACCCCACATTTAACCTGGAGCTGTACCGAACGCGGCTGCTGGACCTCTTCCTGAAGCAGGTAACGAGGCCACACGGAGGGTCCCGGCTGCTAGCAGCTGCGCCCCGACTCTACTGCCCTCCCCCAGGGTCGAAGGCAGACACCCCCCCCCCCCATCAACCCTCTTCCTTCCCAGCCCCAGTACCAGGGCCTGCAGGTAGCTGTGTCCAAGGTGCTGCGCGAGGCCCACACCGAGATCCAGGTGGTGCTGGTGGAGACGGAACCCCAGACAGGCGCAGCGGGGCGGCTGGGCCACGTGCTCCTACAGGACGCGGTGGCACAAGGTAACCTCGTGCCCTTCCGCCCCTCTACTGGCCCAGGTGTCCCGGCGCCGCCGCTGAATCGCCCTCGTTGCAGGCGGCGAGCTCGGCATCCTGACGGCGACTCTGCGGCAGTCGGGCAGGCCGGCGACCGGAGGCTCCACGCTGGATCAGGACCGGTCCGGGGCCTGGCTGGCGAGTGGCGCTGCGGCCGTGGTGCTGCTGGCGCTGCTGGGGACGGTGGGGCTGCTGCTGCACCGCAGCGGGAGGCTCAGGTACCCTGGCCCCTCCCGAGGGTGGGTTCCCCGGGGTTCCCAGAGGCTGCGCGGGCTGCCCCAGGGGTTCACCTGCGCCTGCATCCCTCAGGTGGACAAGGCATGAACAGGCTGAGCCCGCATCGGCAGGGCTGCCGCTGGGTTTCCGCAATCCGCTTTTCGACGTGATGGTCTTCAAGCAGCAGGTGAGATGGCGGCAAGAAACTATGGGGGCCTTCCCAGGGGCTGGTACTGGGCACCTTGAGCCCCCTGACCCTGTAACCCCGCAGCCACAGCCCTCAGTGGAACATCTCGGATCAGCCCAGAAGGTGGACATCGACACCAACTTCAGCTACTTCGTTAACCCACTCTTTGCCGGGGAGGCAGAGGCAGAGGCCTGACCTTCTCTTGGGAGAGTCTAGGCCTCCAACCCGTGGACTCTTCATCCCCTCCAAGACACGACTTCTCTCCATCAAGACTAAGACAGGCCTACCTTGTCTAATAAAGGGTTGTTTGGGTTTTGGGGTTTTGTTTTGTTTTGTTTTAACCTGCTAGCATAGGTAGTCGGTCACATTTCCTACTTCTGTTTACTTGAGTTACGGGGATCTGAACTCAGGTCCTCAGACTTGATCCACAGGTGTTCTTACCCACTCATAGTGTTTTGTTTTGTGTGGGAGCCTCACCCTGTATCTTAGGAAGGCATTAAACTTCAGGGCTCAAGTATCTCCCTGCCTTAGCCTTTAGGATTAGCTGGGGCTTTAGGTGTGGCCACGGATCCTGGGATGGACCTGTCCCAGTCGCTGGCCTGCTCAGATTTGGTTTCATGCCGGAGGAAAGCAGGCGGTGACCTTTAAACGTATCACTGCCTGGTTCGTTCTCACTACCCCCACCCCCATTTTTTGGTCTGTGTGTTGTCGTCTCTGGTTATGGGGGCAAGGAGCAGGGGTTTGCTGTTTGTGGACACACAGGGAACAGGAAGCTTCAGTTCATCCAGGTTGGCCAGCTCTGGCTTACATAGGAAACAGCAATTTCAGTTCTTAGTAATTCTGTGGGGAAACACTGTATGCGTAGTAGGCATGGTGGTGCGTGCCTAGAATCCCAGTGCTAACAATGGAAGCAGGTGGATAGAGAGTTTGAAGACAGCCTGGGCAGCACTGCAAACCTCTGTCTCTAAAAGCAAAAACAAAGAAACTATGCCAAGAGGCGGGGTGGAGGGACCGGAGAAACCGCTCAGTGGGTTAAATACTTGCCTTTCAAGCGGGGGAGCTGAGATTGAGTCCCAGATTCCACAGGCATGGGGTGCAAGTCTGTAATCTCAGCGCTGGGGAGGTGGCTGCCAGTCTAGTCATGAGCTCCAGAGGGAAGACACCCAGAGGGTCTCTTCCTCAATGCCTGCATGCGCACAAGTGCACCTGTGTACACCTAGACATGAATACACATATGCACACTCCTCTCACAAGTAGGAAGAAAGAAAATTATATTGGTAACACATGCAAGAACTTATGATGGATTCCAGTCTAGAAGTAGAAAAAAATCCCTTAAAAGCAGCTGGAGAGATGCTCAGAGTTGAAGAGCAGCGGCTGCTTTTTCAGAGGCTCTGGTTTGGTTCAGCACCCACATGGCAGCTCACAACCATCTGTAACTCCAGGTGCAGGGGGTGTGGCTTCCTTGAGCACAGCACACAAGTGGCACACATAAGTACATGCAGCAACAAAATCAGTCTTTAAAAAAAAAA
>NC_022009.1:46809937-46812831 GCF_000317375.1 Microtus ochrogaster
AGGCAAATCTTTGTGAGTTTGAGCCCAGCCTGGTCTAAAGAGGGAGTTCCAGGACAGGCTCCATAGCTACACGGAGAAACTCTGTCTCAAAAACAAAACAATACAAAAAAAGAAACACATTGGTTTTCTCTTTCTTTTATGACACCTTTTTAATCCCAGCACTCAGGAGGTAGAGGCAGGTGGATGTCTGTGAGTTTGAAGCCAGCTTCTTCTATATAGTGAGTACCAGGACAGCCAAGGCTAACATAGAGAGGCCTTGTCCCAAAAAACAAAAAAAGAATTTAGTTTCATCAAATTTGATTTGATTATGTAAATGGAGCAAACACACACAGAGACATAGACACAGACACACACACATAGAGAGCCTATGATTAACCACAAAAACCATTCAAGTTACACATGGAGGGGAGGCAAATCTGCCCAGCTCTTGGGACACGGGACTCAGGATTTAGGGGACCTGGTATTACCCACTAACTGAAGACAGGACCCCAAGAACAGGCCTATGTATCGATTTCAAATGTACTGTCCTGTCACAAATGTACTGTCCTGTCACAAATGTACTGTCCTGTCACAAATGTACTGTCCTGTCACAAATGTACTGTCCTGTCACAAACAACAGATTTCTGTTCAGTTATGCCCAGAGCAATGTTTTCATAAAAAGGGAGACTTACCTGTAGTGAACTTAAACTAGAAGACTGAGAACGAAGGCCTCTGCCCTTCTCCGACTGCCAGGCTCTGGGAGCCTAAGGGCTTCCTGCGTTGGCACGCAGTGCAGAGTGCCTTCTGAAGCCCTGTGCCCCAACACTAAAAAAAAAAAAATTAAACTTAATTTAGAAGAAAAAAATCATAAACAACAAGCCTGGCATGGAGGTACAGAACTGTAATCCTAGAACACAGCTGGCTAAGGCAGGAGGATTACCAATTACAGGCAAACATAGGGACATGTCTTTAAAAGGTTACAGGACTGGAGGCAGGTTCAGCGGTTAAGGTAATCACTGCTTTTGCAGAGGACCAGGGTTGGGTTCCCAGCACATGGTGGCTCTCAACCATCCCCAACTCCAGTTCCAAGGGATCTGATGCCCTCTTCTGGTCTCCAAGGGCACACACGTGGTGCACGTAGATAAAAATAAATCTTAGCAACAACAAAACAACTGTTTTATATAAACAGAACGAAGTTTTCCTCGATGTTCTATCTGGACTCGTGTAGTTACTACTGTGAGTGTTTGCGCTTACTTAGCTGCGTGGGCCCGGCCACTCTGACCTCTGAATCGCATCTCTCTCCCACCTACCTTTTCCTGATACCCAGAGGCCACTTCCCAGATAATTGACTTGGAGGCTTAATATTACTTATAAGTGTTTGGCTGATAGTTCAGGCCTATTACCAACTAGCTTTTATATATTAGTTAACCCATATTCTTATTAATGTCTGTCATATGGCAGTACCTTCATTGGCATGGTGCATACATCTGCTCCCTCTGCACCAGGCTGGTGACTCCTGACTCTGCCATCTCCTTCCCAACATCCTTAGTCTGGTTGCTCCACCTATAGACTTCCTGCCTGGCTACTGGCCAATCAGCATTTTATTAAGCCAATTTGAGTGACAAATCTTTACAATATAATGTTTTCCTGAGGCAAAGTCTCACTATTTAGCCCAGACTGGCCTGGAACTTGCTATGTAGGCTTGACTAATCTCAAACACACAGAGCTCATCCTGCCTCTGTCTCTCATGTTTTGGAATTAAAGGTGTGTGCTACCATATCTAGCTTGACATTTTTAATTTAGTTTATTTTTTCAACCAAATGATTTAGTTTTTAGTTTACGTGAGTGTGTGAATGCCCGCATGGGTATATGCACAGCATGTGTGTGCTTGGTGTCTGTGGATGCCGGAAGAGGGGGTTTGATTTTCTGAACTAGAGTTGCGGGTATATCTGATACGGGTCCTGGGAACTGAAATCTGGCCTCCGCAAGGTCAGCAAGCAGTCTTGACCCTGAGCTATTGGTTCAACTCCTACTTCATTCATCTTGAAAGTTATTAGAACTCTGTTCTGAGAGTATTTATGAAGGTCCCAGAACCTGACAGCCAGCATTTCAGAAATGTGGGTTACAAGCTACTTAGGACAACCGTGGTTAGAAATTTTGAATTTAGTCATTGACAAGAGAATTGGTCTTGATGGCATTTTTAATCAGTGGGCCTGGGGCATCACATGGGGACAGTTTGGCAGTGTCCATCAGTAACAGCTATGAGACTTAAGGAGCCTTTGGGTGGCATTTCCTGGGTGAGCAACACCCACAGCCAGCTACTCAGTCAGCTGCTGCAGGCGGGCAACATATCAGGGTGGTGTATCTCCTGGCCCCAAATGTAAAATCAGAGTCTAAAAGAATTACTGAGTCCCTCTGAAAGTGACCTGAGTCCAGCTCTCTCTGCCTACACTAGACGTATAGAGTATCCTGATAGAGCCGGGCCCTACAGTGCCCAGGAGGTGGCTGGCCTGTTCCAAAGCTTTAAGCAAAGGGAAGGTTTTAAAAATGAAGCTGGAAGGCTTCCCAAGGGTGGGGCCAGGCTGGAGCTGAAGTCATCACCGGACAAATGTCCTTGAAGATGTGAGTGGTAGAGGCTCTGTTCTGAGGTTCCATGGTGTTCCTGGCTGGTGCACAGCACATACATGGGGTCTACCTCTTTGTAACTCTTATTCTGATTTTTATTGTGGTTTTTGTTCCCAAGCAAGATTCCATCTTGCTTTTTACAATTGTCATATGCCTATAGCTGTAAGGCCAACCCCACCCTTCCCCAAGGGCAGTTTTGAGGTAGGCACTTGTGAAATAGTACATTCACTAGGCAAAGATATGTTACATCTGTTTATGTGGATCTCCAAAATATATAAAGAACTCAAGAA
>NC_022009.1:46814291-46819961 GCF_000317375.1 Microtus ochrogaster
CCCAGACACTGGGGAGCCAGAGCTGGAGCATGTGTGTGCACAGATGTCAGGACTCCTGACTGGACGTGTAGCTTGGGCAGTCAGCCACCGTTTCCCTCACAGCGTCAGAGGCTTCTGGTCCGCCACCGTCCCCATCACAGCCTGGTCACACGGGGATTAGTTTAGCTATGTGGATTTCATGGACATGAGATGCCTGTGTCACACTGGCACGCTTGTGGCTGTGGCTCCTCATTTCCAATGCTGTCACTATCCTCCTAAGATGACAAGTGTTTTGAAAAGTGGCTCCCACAGTGCTTTTCAGACCAGAGAACCCAACTTATGGTCATTCCTTTCTCATCCCTCAGGTCTACCTTACACAGATGTCAGGACTGGCTCACCCCACCCAGCACAGCTGTTCCCTGTGTTCCTGGGCTCTGCTCTTTCAGCCACCAGCTCTGAAGGACCCTCTGAGTCTTAAGCATCCCACTACCTAAGCCCCCTAGGCAAGCTGGAGGACTGCTCTGGGCTCCCCAGGAGGTTGTAGCTGAGGGAATCATGTGAACCCCTCGTGGGTAAAACTGTGAGGGCTGATGGTTAAAACCACATTACTTCTTGACTGCTGCCCAAGGCTCCTGGGTGTAACATGAATAATAAAAGCCCAGAGACATAAACTAGGGTTCAACCCAAAAACCAGAAAAGCAAGGCAGCCATGCCACTAGAGAAGTCTTACCTCTACCAAGGTTAGACGACCATAAACTAAGCCAACTAACCCTCTCTCTCCTCCCATTTTATATTCCCTCTAGTGCTGGGATTTAAGGTGTGAGCCACCACCACCACCTGGATTTATTTCTGCATTCTGCATTGATCTTGTGTAGTTCAGGGTGGCCTTGAACTCGCAGAGATCCGTTTGTCTCTGTTTCCTGGGATTAAAGGTGTGTGTCACCAGTGCCTGACCAACTGACCTTTAGTGGCTTTAGCTTTGCCTCTGGTCTTCAGGCAAGATTTATTTAATAAAATACAAATAATATACCACTACAGTTCTCCTTTTTTGTCTAAAAAGAAGGCTATAAATAATATAAGAAAAACAATATACAATAAGTCCAATGGCTATATACAATATACACAGGTAATAAATATATCAACAATGTCTAATCCATTTGCATTTGACAAATTCAGAGAAAATACTCCATATCTATTCTATCTTGAGTCCAAAGTCTTGAACCAATTTACTTCCTATCATAACTTGCTTTCTGTGTCTGGTAAACAAAGAAAACTCTAACAATCTAGTCTTCAACTCCTTCAGAGACCCAAAAAAGAAATAATATTAACTGAGTAAGCAGGAAGTGCAAGCAAGCAACTTCCAAAAAATGTGAGAAATGACAATAACAGCTGGCTGCCTGGACAGTCACCCAAGGTTCCTCCTTAGCCTACAGGCCTAGCATATCCAACAGACTTTTCTGTGAAGCAGGATATTCTGAAGGGCTGTCCTTCTTTGTCTTGACAATATTTGGCAGTCACTCTCTTTTGGGTCCTGCTTGTCCAATTAGGACAGCATACTGTCAGCAGTTGAGTCAAGGGCATTTTCTTGTCCAGTGGCTTTTGTCACAAAGAAAGTAAACTCCATTATAAAATCCACATAGCTAAACTTCAATGCCCAGTATCTTCTCTGAAGTAGATTGGTGCTGCCAGGAGCAGACAAGTCTCATTGTCATAAAAAAGAAGAACCTAGGTTATTAAAACATCTTAAACGCCATATTCTGTAGATCTCTGAAGTGTTTGTCTATCTAAAATGTATCTTTGTTTGACCTTGAAAACATACCTAATGTGACTACAAGTTTGATTATACGAGGTGATTAACTACTAGCCTACATTTCCTTATTATCCTAAATGGTCGGTATAATGATCTGTCCTGTCCCTTTAAGAGACAAGCACTGCCCACTCTCCCCTTTTTCTGAGACAAGCAGATCTTCCTTCTGCTTCCAGTCTGTGTTCTTTCTGCCCTGTCCCTCTTTGGAAGAGGTGGCTCCTCTCCTCTCCTTCCCCCTCTCCCTCCCTCCCTCTCCCTTCCCTTTCCTCCCATAACACACTGTATAAACTATACCCAAACCCTCTCTCCACATAGCGTGCCTATCCATTTCTGTCTCACACCCATCATTCATGGCTCCTCCTGGAACCAGCTGCCCCACCAATGACCTGCCCATGTCTCTGACCTGACACCTCCCACCTGCTTGGGACCTACAGAGGCCTCAGGTGGGTGGGATCTGGCTGCCCCTCATGGCCAAAGCTGCCCCTCAAGGGTCTGTGCCATTTTATCTAAACCATAATTTTCAAGGACTACAAATTTTCATTACCTTGTTCAATAAGGTATAGAAGTACAATACTTGGCACAAGAGTAGAAATGTATGTACAGTATAGCTTAACAAAATTAATCTCGATACACAAAATCTGTATACAATATACAAAAGTCCAATCCAATGCAAAATATTTAAAACTAGTAGTTGTTTTTTAAAAGTACAGTCAATAGTCTGGCAGTGGTGCAGGCCTTTAATTTCAGCATTTGGGAGGCAGAGGCAGGTGGATCTCTGTGAGTTCAAGGCCAGTCTGGTCTACAGAGCTAGTTCCAGGACAGCTAGGGCTACACAGAGAAACCCTGTCTCAAAAAACAAAACAAAAAAAGGAGATTGAATAATCTACCTTTTTTCTTATATCTATATCATCTCTTTTTTTCTGTGGTGAACCCATAAGACTATACAGTAAATGTACAGCTGACAGATCTATCAGAAGTATATATGGGAAGTATATATGTACATAGCCACATGGAGAATGTGTCTCAGCAGAGCTGTGGGAACACTTGTCTTCTGGAAAAGTCACTATCAAATCTGTTAAAACCATGATTTGCACTTCAAAATGGAATTCATTCCCAAAAATATCTGAGCAGTGTAACTTCTGCTGGGGCAACAAAATGACTTTTCCATTCCCCCACACTATGACGTCTTAGAGAGATGACACTCACTCTTTGTTCTAACAGTCAAATTTACATAGGGACAATCCCACAGAATTACCTGCTAGTAGAACAGGTAGGAATTTCAAATGGATAGGAAGACACCACCCTTACCAGACAGACGGGTCTGGGTGTGGGTAAAGTCCAGGTTCTGACATTCAGTAACCTGATCTAATGGGTTGGAATGTCAGGTATTTCCCCTCAGATACTGGCTCTTTCCTGGTTGGTGTCACCTGTTCTGGAGTGCTGCTTTGTCAGGCTATACCTGCCCTTTTTGTGATTTTGATATGCATGTTATCATTGTCCTTGCCTATGGAATTTCCAAACCATGCCTATAAAAACTAAAAACCTGATGGAGATCACCCCTTTTTCCTTCTCATTGCTTCTTTGCTCCAAGAAATAAAGAACATGTAGAGATAAGTGATGTGGGAGTGTCATATATCAATCTGTTGATTTCATTGGTTAAGTAATAAACAAACTGCTTGGGCTCATAGCTTAGAACATAGGTGGGTGGAGTAAACAGAACAGAATGCTGGGAGGAAGAGGAAGTGAGCTCAGACTCGACAGCTCTCCTCTCAGGGGCAGACGCCTCAGAGAGACGCCATGCTCCCAGCTCCTGGGCAGATGCAGGGATAGCTCTGCTCTCTTAGACACACGCGATGAAGCTCCAACCCAGGATGGACGTAGGCTAGAATCTTCCCAGTAAGACCGGTGCTCACAGATTATTAGAGATGAGCTAGTCCAGATGCGAGAGTTAGCCTAGAAGAGGCTAGATAGAAATGGGCCAAGCAGTGATTAAAAGAATATAGTGTCCGTGTAATTATTACGGGTAAAGCTAGCTGTGTGAGCAGCCAGGTGCCAGGGACACAGCCCTGCCACTCCTAATTCAACAGATAAGGAACGTGAGTTGATTTATTTTCTGTTTGCTCTGAGAACCAATTATCCAGGTTTTAGCTTGCCACGCCATAGCAAATCTTACCTAGACCCTAAAGGGGTACTGAGGCTGGCACTCAAGGCCCCTGATATTTTTGTAATGGATTAAGTAAAAATGCTGGAAATCCCCGAAGGGCTCAGCAGCAGAAATGCTGCAGGTCCCCAAGTGGCAGCATTGGGCAGCGGGTCCTGAGAGCAGCCAGTCCCAGGCAGAGATGGCGTAGTTCCCAAGTGACTGTAGTGAGCCACAAGGGGTCCCATGAGGACAGACAAATAGGTGCACCATGAGAGTATGCCACAGGTTTCCAAGGGCAGCTGGTCCTGGGCAGGGAGTTATGCAGTGGGCAAGAGATGGACAGATAGGTACACCATGCAGAGTGAGGATGGATATTTATTTAGTGGGTTATGGAGGGAAAAGGGGGAAATGGGAGAAAAGGAGAGAGAAAGAGAAACAGAGAAAGAGAAACAGAAAGGGAGAAGGGGAGAACTGTAGAGAGACAGAGCTGCCTTTTCGAGAGGGAGATGGAAAAGGAAGAGAATCAGGCTGCAAGCAGGAAGGAAGATCTGCCTGCCTTAGCAGACAGGGGAAGAAGTGAGCAAGGCTCATCTCTTAAAGGGACAGAACAGATCAATACAATTTTTCTTTTCAAAACAACAACCTTGAATCTAATTTCCTCTGTTTAGCTTTTTTCCTGACCATTTCCAATAATAATTTGTAACTAACCCCTTAAACAATAACAATATCCATACTCCAATGAACAACAAAAAAACCACCCACCCCACCTCTTGGGAACGTGGGTGTCATATTCTTAAATTTACATCATGCTGCCTAGGGGTGACTGTATCTTTAGGAGATCCTGAAAAAAATTGGGCTAATTGTCAAGTCCTGGGAGAGGTAGCTTTATCATTTGTTGTCCAGCCTCTGTGTAATAGGAAAGTGTGGACTTGTCTCAAGTCCTGGCTAGTGTATTAGGCTGGATCATCTCAGCTAGCCACCTTGAATTTATTCTGAGAAGTTGGTAGTCCAAAACCGATCTTTAGGTGGTGTTTTTCAGTTTAGTGGTATTATTATAGTCCTGGAGAAGTAATCTTTGTGGGGTCCCATCCTCCTTATGGAGACTTCAAATGTCGCTGTTAGGTATGCTCATGGTTCACTGCAGAAAACTGATAGAGACTCAAACCTGAAATCATGTACAGGAAGGTAGATCAAATCTTTTTTTCTAGAATTAGTTAGTACTCTATATGACCATCAATATCAAGGCAAAAAGTTTAATATATTTATATATATTTATCTTATAAATCCTTAACCTTAAGCTCTCAAATGGTCAATATAAAACCAAAAGATTATGAGATTAGTCAAAATAAAATAGTCCTTAAATTTTTGTTTTTCTTCTATTCCATATCATGGTTTTCTGACATGAGACAGAGATTTTTAATTTCACCTTAATAAACACGCTTGGGTTTAGAGGAGGAGAGCCACACTCCAACTCCAAAGCCAACTTTAATCTTTAATTCAACTGGGACTACAAAAAGATCATTAGCATAATATGTCTGTAGAGAACAGCAGAAACAAACATTTGGGAAAATTTATGATATTTTACCTTGATGGAAATGTGATTTACCAATAGGCCAATTTACTCTTTTTCTTGAGACATTTTTTGGATGATTTGTTCCTTTTATTCAGAAGTCTCATTTGTCTAGCGGTCTTTTTTTTTCTCCTCATTAAACTTGTTTTAATGGGTCTCAAAATTCTGTGA
>NC_022009.1:46821475-46824182 GCF_000317375.1 Microtus ochrogaster
TTTTCCCATCTCAGCAGCCTCCTTCTCAAACTTCTCGATGGTTCGTTTGTCGATTCCACCACACTTGTAGATCAGGTGGCCGGTTGTAGTGGACTTGCCGGAATCGACGCGTCCAATGACGACGATGTTGATGTGAGTCTTTTCCTTTCCCATTTTGGCTTTGAATTAGCTGTGGTTTTCACAACAATAACTGGAGCCCCTACAGTGTATATTGATGCAAATAAATCAGGAAACACAGGTTACAAATAAAAAAAATTAAGTAAAGTGGAACAAAGCCCTTATGATTCTGTCCAAAATTCAGAATTATATGCTATTCTCATGGTACTAAGGGATTAAAGAACCTCTCAACATAGTTTCTAATTTGCAATATGCAGAAAGAATTGTTTCACATATTAAATCACTGAATTTATACCAGATGATACAGAATTGACTTTGTTATTTATTATTGGTGTGTCCTGTACAATGTGGGAGAAGAATCCAATTAGCTCTCTTTATAAGTTGAATTCTCTCACTTTTGGGATAGTTGTTGCTGATCTCTCCCAAAAAATTACTTCAAACTCTTTGCCAGGATTCACTTTCTTCACATAATTTGTTAATGTCATCATTAGTAAAAGGTACTATAAATTCTGCTGGGTCTATTCCTGCTAATTTACAAAGTCTCAATTTTCCTTTTATAATTAACTCAGAGACTTTTCCCATATAAGTTTTTAGTTTTTTTTTACCAGTTCATATGGTAAAAAGATCCATTCTAAGATAATATTTTCCTTCTGCATTAAAATTTCTGTAGGGGAATATTTGAAGGTTAATATGACCAGAATGCAGTTAAGATTCAGATCGACACAATCCACATGTGCCTTCTGTAATTTCTCTTCAAAGCAATTCTCTCTCAGCTTCAGCTAATACTTCCCTGGGACTATTTAAGTCTTTGTCACCTAAAGTTTTGTTTAAATTAATTATTTCATCAGATTTTTATCCCAATGTGGACCACAGCTGGGAAATATCTCCGAGCAATCTTTGGAAGTCACTATGAGTCTGCAATTGATCTTCCCTAATTTGTACCTTCTGGGGTCTAATTTACTGTAATCCTATTTATAAAATAGGATTTATAAAATAGAATTTTCTCTTTGTATTTTTTTCAGGAGCAATTTGTAATACTCAACCAAAAGAAATTTTTCTTCTTCAAACATTCTTTCTAAAGTATCAACATTTGAATCAGATAGCAAAATGTTGTCCATGTAATAGTAAACTATAAATTCAGAAAACTGCTTACATATACTTTTCAATGACTGACTTACAAATTATTGGCACAGAGTAGGGTGGGAGAACCTTCCATTGGCATCTTTTAGCAGGTTGAGAATTATTATAAGTAGGCATTGTGAAGGCAAATTTATCCTTTTTTCTTGTAAATGTATAGTGAAGAAACAATCTTTTAAATTATTTACCATAAGAGGCTATCCTTTCGGCAACAGAGAGGCAAAGGACTGCCAGACTGTAGAGAGTCCACTAGCTGATTCACCTTATTGACAGCTCTTAGATCTCTCACCATTCTCCATTTTCCAGATTTCATTTTAACAACAAATACAGGAGAATTCCCAGGTCTGGTTGATTCTTCAATATGCATAAGCATCTAGTGTCTGTGCTGCTGGGGTTCTATTTAGGAAGTGGTTCCCTGTGCCAATGCATTCAAGGGTACTCCCCACTTTCTCTTCTATAAGGCTTAGTGTAGCTAGCTTTATGTTGAGGTTTTCGATCCATTTGGACTTGGTTTTTGTGCATGGTGATAGATATGGGTCTATTTTCATTCTTCTACAGGTTAATATCCAGTTATGCCGGTGAACGCATAGTTTTACTATTTCTTTTCTTTTTTTTTTTTATGGCACACGTCTTTAATCCCAGTACTCAGGAGGCAGAGACTAGTTTTACTATTTCTATCTATCCTTCTGGTCCTTTACATTTGACCCATTTCACACTCGGCTTTACCTGGGATGAAGTTCCAGTCCCTAAAATCTGAACATTTACATCCCAAAGAAGTCAATTTGGATGCCAAGATTCTGATGAAATTATTGTTACAGCCGCATCTGAGTCTACCAGACCTTCAATGATGTCTTTTATTCATATTTTTAATGTGGTCTTTTTTATTTAAAGAAGTTTGCCAAAATACTCCCTTTATGTTTTCTCCTGAATTTTTTGTTCTCTCTTCTATAGCTGTTCTGTTATCCGAAGCAGTATGGTTTCTTACAAAAGGTATTAGGTTCTTTGTCTGGGAAGGAGTTTCCTCTATGATGCAAGAGGCCCCTCATGGAGTTTCCCCGATGGCTAATGATTACCTTGGCTATTCCTCATTGACCAGCATTCATTAGTCCACTGCCTGCCTTTGCCACGCCTTCCTCATACTCCAGGAGGGAGGGGCATTCTGAAAGGAGTATTCTTAGAAAAAACATTGTTTCTAGGAATGTCCTGTCTACAATCCCTTTTAAAGTGACCTTGTTTGCCACAATTATAATATTTGGCATTTTGACTTTCCTCCAACTTCTGGAAATCATCTCTTCTATCCATGTGTCTTCATATTCATGAGATTTTATATTAATTGTTTCTCTAATCCATTCCTCCAAAGGTGCTGACCTTGCATTTAACAGCCTAATTATCCTTTTGTATAGAGAACTGGCACTCTCAAAAGCCAGAGATTCAACTATAATTTGTCTAGCTT
>NC_022009.1:46825205-46825711 GCF_000317375.1 Microtus ochrogaster
CAGGGAATGAGTTCTGAGATACCTTTATGTGCCCCTGTTAGATTTTTCAGGGCACTTATACTGGATTTGGGGAGCAATCTACCCAAGATTGTATACAGGACTAGATCCTGGAGAAGGACTTGGAGGTGGCCTCAACCATCAGGCACTCTGGGGCCCCCTTCTGAGTGAGAACCCAGTACCAAGACTAGTATAGCGAGAACCCTCAGTTAGCTCCCACCTCCATGGGGAGTAAGGAGAGTAGGCTTTTTAGGTTCTGAGGGAGCAAGCTTTGATATTTTCTGGCTGGAAGGAGTTTTCACCCCATAAGCCAGGGTGGAAGCCACCATTCCTAAGCCAAGAGATAGGGCAAACCAAGGAAACTGATAGTTCCTGGGGAGGAAGGTGAGGTGGGCACATCTGGGTTCACAGGGAAGATCCATTGCCTCCCGGCCCCACCTGACTAGTGGGCTCATGGGCAGGCACCTGGGGAGGAAAGACACACTCAGCTTTCCATTTCTTTTTTTTTT
>NC_022009.1:46826051-46830795 GCF_000317375.1 Microtus ochrogaster
AGACTCTCTGAACATGGCAAACAATGAGGGCTGATGAGAAGTCAGCTTTCCATTTCTGAGCCAATCTAGCATGCTGGCATGGGGGACCTGACCTCTGGAAAGTTTCCATTACAGAGGGGAAAGTGGCTTTGGTTTGAGGTGGGGCATGGCACCTCGAGAATCCTCTGGGTGGAGAGGGAAGGTCTTTCTCATTGGAAGGCTTTGCTGGGGGCTGGCATGGCTCGTGTGCTTTGGCTGTGTGTCTGGAACTCCATGGCTGCTGCAAGCCTGTCCTTCCCCTCAAAAGGAGCTAAGAATGTTTGATGTGAACTCTTAGGTGGGGCTGGGGTGGCAGGAAGGCTAGACTGGGGGAGTGGTGGTTGTGACCTTGCAAATGCCCCTCAGGCTCAACCTTCTCCAGCCCAGGCTTTGTGTTCCTGGCGGTGGGGGGGGGGAGTGATAGTGGTGGTGGTGGTGTGTGTAGTGCTCCATGGGTCTTGCAGGGGACACTGTGTATGTGTGTGTGTGTGTGTGTGTGTGTGTGTGTGTGTGTGTGTAATGTGTGTGTGTGTGTGTGTGTGTGTGTGTGTAGCACTCTGTGGGTCTTGCAGGGGACACTGGACTCTGGGGAAGTGTTGGCTGTGGGATCACAGGTGGACTCAGTGGGAGGTAGGCATGTCTCAGCATGCAGGAGGCTCAGGTTCCATTCCCAGCACTGCAAACCAATCCACAGAGAAAACATGGCTACCGTCTCCAAAGGGGACAAAGGGAACTGAGAGCTTTCCTGGCCGAGCTGCGCTAAGATGGCCTGGAAGATGTCACAAACTCTGTGACTGACAGCCAGGGCTGGTTCTAGACAAGCTGCCACCAGACAACCTGGAGGCAAAGGAGGCTTGGGCCCAGGGCCCAGCTGCACCAGGGCTGCCTGCCAGCTCTCTCTCCGCCACCCTCCATGTCCATGCCTGTATGTCTAATGGAGGTGGAACATTCTCCCCTGCTTGCTGCCTGCTGGGAGTTCTGCCCTGCCCCACTTCTGTCTGTGTCTTGCAGCTGTGACGCGCACAGGTTAAGGGAAAGCTCTAGATCACAGCCCAAGCGCTAAATTATTTACTGAGTGCTATCAAGCTTACAGGTCATAAATTTGAACTGGGGAGGGCGTCAAAGGGAATGCTTACCTCAGAGGTTTCGTGAATGGTGGTCGTCAATCCATTAAGGTCACAGGGTACTGAAGAGTCATATAGGGCAGATAGTACAGACTCCCCCTCATTTCTTTCTCTTAAAAATTATTTAATTTTTTGAGATAATTGTATCATTTCCTCCTTTCCTGTCTTCTGCCATGTGCTCCCCACCCTTTTCTCTTTCTCAAATTCATGGCCTCTTTTTAATTTTGTCACACACACACACATACATGCGCACACGCACACACACGTACACACGCGCACACACACAATGTAATGGACAATTACAGCCTAGTCAGTCTTTTTTTAAAATTTTATTTATTCATATTTTGTGTGTGTGCATGCTCTGCATGTATACCTGCAGGCCGGAAGAGGGCTTCAGATCCCATTACAGATGGTTGTGAGCCAGCATCTGAGTGCCGGGAAATTGAACTCAGGATCTCTGAAAGAGCAGCCAGTGCTCTTAATCTCTGAGCCATCTCTCCAGCCCTGCCCATTCGGTCTATATCATGCTACTTACATGTATGTTCTCAGGGCTGCACATCTGGTATTGGCCAATCAAGTGGTGTGTTCTTCCCCGTGGAAGACTGTCTTACACTCAGCATTCCTTAGTTGCTTGTGGTCCTTCGTGTAGCATTGAGGCCTCATGAGCTCCCCAACACCCCCCACCCCATCTGAATATCTATTGGTGGAGACCATTACAGAAATTCACAATCAATCAAAATGCAGAGTTATGAAGCCGAGTCCCAACTGATAAATCAAGACTCTGGGATCACACTAGGCGGTGGTGGCGCACGCCTTTAATCCTAGCACTCGGGAGGCAGAGACAAGCAGATGGATCTCTGTGG
Organism: Microtus ochrogaster; assembly: GCF_000317375.1. NCBI lineage: Eukaryota > Metazoa > Chordata > Mammalia > Rodentia > Cricetidae > Microtus > Microtus ochrogaster. The sequence continues at coordinate 46,828,057 of NC_022009.1, forward strand.
GTTTGAGGCCAGCCTGGTCTACTGAGCAAGTTCCAGGACAGGCCACCAAGGCTACACAGAAAAACCTTGTCTTGAAGAACCAAAACAAACAAACAAACAAAAAAACAAAAAAAACAACAAAAAACCCAAGAAGACTCTAGGATCTGAAAGTGCGGGAGTCAGAAGCTGTAACCATGAAGTCTCACCAACATGGCCTAAACAAGGACCATGCCCCCTCCTTTCATGGTAGAAAATGAACAAGAGGACACAGGTCCCTAAGCCCATGTTGTTAAAATCTCCAGAAGATGTAGCCAGTAGTGGTGGCATAAGCTTTTAATCTCAGCACTCCAGAGACGGGGACAGGCAGACCTTTGAGCTCGAGGATATTCTATAGAGTGAGAACCAGGAGAGCCAGAGCTACACAGAGAAACTCTGTCTCAAAACACAAAACAAGGTGCTAGAGAGATGGCTCAGAAGTTAAGAGCACTGGTTAGGTTACTCTTCCAGAGGCCCTGAGTTCAATTTCCAGCAACCACATGGTAGCTCACAACTATTGATGAGATCTGGCGCTCTCTTCTGGCGTTCAGGTGTACATGCAGGCAGAACACTGTATACAGAATAAATCTTTTTTTTTCATTTTTTTTTATTGAGAAAAAAAAATTTCCGCCTCCTCCCAGCCTCCCACTCCTCCTGCCCTCCCCCACTCCTCTCCCCCTCCCTCTGAAGAATATTTTGCATATCACCATAGAACCTTCATCTGGCGATGGATGGAGATAGAGACAGAGACCCACACTGGAACACTGGACTGAGCTCCCAAAGTCCCAATGAGGAACAGAAGGAGGGAGAAGATGAGCAAGGAAGTCAGGACCAAGAGGGGTGCACCCACCCACGGAGACAGTGGGGCTGATCTATTGGGAGCTCACCAAGGCCAGCTGGATTGTGACTGAAAAAGCAGGGGATAAACCCGGACTCTCTGAATATGGCGAACAATGAGGGTTGCTGAGAAGCCAAGGACAATGGCACTGGGTTTTGATCCTACTTCTTGTTCTGGCTTTGTGGGGACCTAGCCAGTTTGGATGTTCACCTTCCTAGACCAGGATGGAGGGGGGAGGACTTTGGACTTTCCACAGGGCAGGGAACCCTGACTGCTCTTCAGAATAAATCTTAAAAAACATGAACTCCCAAAGACACTGGAGTTGGAGACAAAGATCTAGATGTTCCAGTACACCTTTTGTCTAAAAATGCATGGTCCTTAGCAAAGGCTCCCCTAGGCTGTGCCTTTATCCATTGGGATCCCCGATCAATGGTCTTAAGAAGGGAACAATTGACATTTTTCTGCACATGGACTTCATCTCTAAACTGGAGGATAAAGTGGCTTCTAATGGGAAGTACAGAGAACGTAAAAACCAACAGGGTAGAAAGTCTCCACAGCCAACCCTGTGGGCTGAGCGCTCAATGAACTGGTTCTTGATGGATGAAGCTGCTGGCCATTCCTGTACTTCAGAATTTCTGCCAAGTGTCAACAAGGAAAGACCTTTAGCACAGTCCCTAGAGCAACAGGGGTGGCAAGCTGCAACAAGAAGGGGTTGAGTTCTGGGGTCTGAAATCAGACACGTTCTGAGCACCAGGGTGGCTCCTTCAGTCTGGCTAAGCGTGTGTGTAGCATCGAGTTTCTCTGCTTCTGCTGCTGCTGCTCCACCTCACCATGCCTTTGGCCTGTGCCTGGACTGACCAGGTCACTGTGGCCAGGGGTCACTGAAGAGGCTACTGCTCTCTGGACGTCCAGCAGCATCCCTGCAGATGCCCACGAGTGCACTGTGGACCCTTCTATTCTGATGATCCTTTTAAATCTCAAATTGATCCCTCCCTCTGCTCCACTAGGGACGGCATTGAGGAGTCGCCTTTTTGAACTCCTCCGTGTTACAGGTGCTACTGGTTGCAGCCTGGAGCCATGGCCTCACGGCTGGGTAGTGAGGTGTAGTAGGAAGGACAGGAATAGCCAGGTCCTGGTGAAAAACTAGCAGACTAGAAATGGAACAAATGCAGGTCTGTATGTGTCTAAGGGACCTGTGAGCGCTGCTCTGATTCTGCTGGGTGATGCTAGACTTGGGGCCAAGCCGCAGGTGTGAAGTTTGCACAGCCAGAATTTGTTTCCCCAAAAGGCCTCCAGACAGGAAGGTGATGGGCACTTGAGGGAGAGGTGTCAGGAGGGCCAACCCTGCCTGGCAGCTGTGGCTGACAATGGGCTGGTATTCCTTGTTCTACGCTACTTCTGCTGATGACTGACACTTGAGCATTTCTTAACTGTTGGGTGGCTGGATCCAGGAATGATGACTCTGACTTCCACCCCCACCTTGGCCGTTTGTGCAGCCCACTGGTGGGCTGAAGTTACCAGCATTGTGCCTGCATCCAGCCCCTGCTCCAGCTCGGTGGACCCAGGTGAGTTCCCGGTCACCAGAAATGCCCTACTTTTGTGAGGCTGGAGCAGAGCGGCCCATCACTGAGCATGTGCTGAGGGTACTTGGTGAATGGGGCTCTGGTCCCTCTGAGCTCACGTGGCTTAAATGGAAGCTAATTGTTTTGAGGAGTGGTGACATCTAATGTCTGTGTAGCTGTAAGGACCTGAGCCCTAGTCCCCATGGGCATGGACAAGACTCAAGAGGGAACCACGCATGGCAGGGACTGAGCCATGAGCAAGCGCAGAAACTCCACCACTCTTGTGCTGTTATTTAAACTCATAAAGAAAAGCAGTCGGCCGGG
>NC_022009.1:46832775-46834224 GCF_000317375.1 Microtus ochrogaster
TTACTGCTCTGTTTTCACTAATACAATGGATTAGTAAATTTATATTTACTAATACAATGGATTACATCATACAAGGTTTATATGATTATGGGGATACCTTAATTTGTTTGTTACTAGGTTTCAGTTTTCTTTTCCATATTCTATCATTAAAAAAAAATATGACACTCCTAAAAACGATAAAATCTTTACGGACTAATAATAAACAACTAATTGACAGGATTAAAATTATTAAAAATCAAAGGTTATCTAAACAAGTGGATACTATGACAGACAAAATTGACTCCATATCCAAGGGTATTAAAAAGTTACCTAAAAGGGTTCAGGCTGTTAAATTTGACCTTCAGACTTTATCACAAAGTTTTGATAAGGTAACAGACAAAATGTACCTCCAAGATAAAAATCTACATGATATACAAAAAAAGTTTAAGGAGGACATGTTATCTTTAAAAAAAAAATTAAAGCTTTAAAATCACAGGTACAAAATGGGGACCAAAAAATTGATACCTCAGTAAAATCACTAAAAATATATACAGGTCAGGAGATTCAGGATTTAAGAGAGACAATGATAAAAAGATTTAAAAAGATTAAAAAAATTATTACAGCCAATAAACAGAGTAAGGAGACACAAGGACAGGATACAATGCCTCCACCAGCTATTAAAACTGGCTTACCCAGGGTTCTAGCGACATACCCTATACTTAATTCTGATAAGACATCAACTTCTAAAGGCTCAAAGGGAGTCAAAAAAGCTAGATGGACACCAATAACAATAAATGATCTAAAAAAAATTAAACAAGCTGTTGTTAATTTTGGCTTACACAATACATATGTAAAAAAAATGATAAGGACATGGGCTTCTAATGCTAGAGCCACCCCCCATGATTTCCATCAGTTAGTGTCTACAGTTTTAGATAATAGACCTTCCTTGATGTTTAAAATTTATTTCAAAAAAAAATCCAAACATATAAAACAACAAAAAAGAGCAAAAGATGTTGATGTTTCCCAAGATCAAATTCTTGGTACAAAAAAATATGCTGATCCACAGGTCCAAGCTCTTTATGACGATAAAGTACTGTGTCTATGTCACCAAGCAGCTCTAAATGCTTAAAATAGGATACAGGATCCAACAAAAAGGGTTAAATCATATACCAAAATTAGACAGGGACAGAAAAAACCCTTTTAATAGATTTATAATTGTGAGTTACTGTTTTTAGACAAATATATTGATATAGATTCTGGTATATTGATACAAAGTTAAATTTTATTGACTATTGTATACATACATGTTTACATGTTTCTACCTCTGTTTAAAACATTTTTACGTATTGACATATATTGTATTGATATATATATTGTATATATTTACCATATTGCAGTGTACATTTCTACCTCTGATTAAGATACTTACATAATGTTTGTGTATTGATATATATATTGACCTACTACAAT
>NC_022009.1:46836885-46838542 GCF_000317375.1 Microtus ochrogaster
CCACTGCGCAAAATCACACATGCAACAGAGTCAGCAAGAGGAATTTAGAGACAAAAAATGTAAGTAAATCAGGGAACCAGGCAGGGTATACTTCAGTAAAGATGGCCAGACTTGATCACTTGACCAGGCTCTCAGTTAAGGTGGTGGTAAAGTCACCTGAACTCACTTAAGATGGCAGTAAGATCACCCATGTAATAGAGTTGACACTGGGGAACTAGGCAGGGAATACCTCACTAAAAGATAGCAGAACACGGTCATTTCAGCCAAGATGGTGGTGAAGTCACATGACCTCAGTCAAAATGACAGAAGTCACATGCTGTATGGAAAAGCCACAATTTTTGAGCTGCAGGGGTTTTAAGCTCAATAATGAGAGGCCTAGAGGTGTGATCTGCCCTGTCGCTGATCCACAATGCCACAAGCTACAGTGGGGAGCAAAAAGCTGGAATTGAAAACAGCCACCTCATGGATCTGATCAATCTTATTGACAGCAGTAGCGGTGGCAGAGACAGTTTGAGGAAACTTTTCCACTTGCCTGTGCGCTGACAGTAGTTAGAAAGCTCCCATAAAAGCAGAGCTGGCGGGACACTGGCGGAGTGAGGGTACTGTTGGACCCTAGATCACTGAGGAGTCGCCCCAAGAGACCATCTCTCACACCACAGCTGATGCAAAAGCACGAGGATTTTATTAATTCTGTCATGACAGGGTCTTTCAGCATTTAAGAGGCCAGAAAGACCCTGAATGTCTGGCACAGGCTATTTTTAAAGGGAAAAAAAAAACCACAGAAGCAAGGGGGGGGTGTCTGGGGGTTGTTCTTTAACTATTATGATTGGCTTATTCAAAAGGGCTGTTACCAATAATTGGCTGGAGAGTGGTTGATCAGATCAGATGAGGTATGGGGGAAACATCTGAGGGTCACTTTGCCCCTTTCCTAGGGACTGAGTCAAAACATCAGTAACCGAGTTAACACTTAAGGGTTATCTTGTCCCTATTCAGGGAGATGGAAAGTTCCCAACATCTCATTACATGCACGTGTAGCTATTAGGTCCTTGGTTCCCGGGGGAGGGGAGCACTACTGCCTCAGAGTTGTCAGAAACGGCTTTAGAGTTATTTTAGTGTTCTACAGTATGAGCTGAAGAAGTAGGGCAATAAGACCTGGGGTTTTGGGGGCCTCTAAAAGGCTTCCATCCCAGGGGGGACAGACATGGATGGCTTTCTACCCATAGCTGAAATCGTGAAAATCCGTAAAAACAGCGATATCAGAAGTCCTATAACAGGATGTCTCCCCCTATAGGCAGGGTGTAAATTGGTGCGAACACCACAGGACCCGTGGGAGAGCGTCCTCTGCCCCCAGGTGAGGCGCTACAGCCTGACTGGATTCAGTCAGGGTGACTTGGAAGCCAGAGAGGCCAGAGGTTGCTCAGAGTGACCTTTAACAGTGGGGGGGGGGAGAAAAGAAAAAAGAAAAAAGAAAGAAAAACATTCACGGCACCAATGTAATAGTAAAAATAAAATTCTGCAGATCCCCAAGTGGCTGCAGCGGCAGAAACACTGCAGGTCTGAGTGGCGGCAGGCAGTGGGTCCCAGGCAGAAATGGTGCACAAGACCACGCCGCAGGTCTCTGAAGGCAGCTGGTCCCAGGTGGTGAGCCACGTAGCAG
>NC_022009.1:46839392-46897165 GCF_000317375.1 Microtus ochrogaster
TGGAACTTGCTATGTAGACCAGGTTGGACTCGAACTCACAGTACCTCTGCTTCCTGAGTGCAGAATGATGTGATTCTGTTTCTTTAGTAGTCAAAGGAGCATACTTCTTAGTAGGGACCACATTCTGAGACATTAGGCTTAAATTCGTACCAGACTTTTTTTTTTCTTTTTTTTCAAGACAGAGTTTCTCTGTAGCTTTGGAGCCTGTCCTGGAACTTGCTCTGTAGACCAGATTGGCCTCAAACTCACAGAGCTCTACCTGCCTCTGGGATTAAAGGCGTGCGCCACCATCTCCCAGCCCATATCAGACATTTGAGACATCTATTTCTCACTAATTATATTTTTGATGGGAAAAAAGCCACCCAGATATGGGACCTCATGAGTTTGGTTTGGTTCAACACCACAGTGCCCACCTGCAGTCCAGACAGGCCTACTGTTTAAAACTAAGGGGAGTGGGAATCAAATGATGGTTAGATTTTTTTTTCTTTCTAGAAGTCCTCAAGGAGGGACCTCACATTGCGATTTTAGTCACTCCACTAGCTAAGGAAGATCCTGAAAGCAGATCCTGGGGTCATTTGCAAGACCAGCCTTGGAGGCCAAACTTTCCCTTCTCCCAGGGTCTAAATGAGGTTATCTAACTGGTCACTTAGACTGTCCTCCCATGATTTAGAGACAGCCCACTTTTATCTGACCTGACCTTGGCCTGGGACCTAATGGAAGAAAAGGCCCACCTAGGCCATCTTACATGCTGAGGGATGACACGGTGGAAAGGGTCAGCCTGAGCTCTGAATGACCGGATGGGTCACCTCAAGCTGCAGCCCAGGATATGGGGCTACAGTACGCTGAAGTGACCCCAGGGGGCCGCCTCATAAGAGTTCCTCCTTTCTTGAACCGATACTTCCTAGACTCTGCCCCTTCTCAGCACGAAGCAGCTAGGTGTGGCCATTACTCCCCTCCGCCCACATAGCATACATAGCAGTTGAAGCTGAGAGTTGGAGGGGACACAAGCAGATGACAAGGACAAGGACATGAAGGTGAGGTGCAATCCCCAAGAGGACAGCTTGTTCCTGGAAGGCACTGTGAGAACAGGGCACCGGGTAAGATCTAAACAAGGACCAGCAGGGGAACGAGGACCTAGGAGACCTATACAACACCCAGGCCAGAATCCAGTTAGCACATTTCCCAGCTTCTAGGGCCTGTCCTAGTGAGGGGGCCCAGGGTTGATGGTGCCAAGCAACCTGGAGAGGAAAGGGTTTATGTGGGGTATGCTTCCGTATCACTGAGAGAAGCCAGCTGGACAGGAATGAACGCAGGGCGGGAGCCTGGAGGCAGCTGATGCAGGGGCCATGGAGGGGTGCTGCTTACTATCTTGCTCCATCTGGCTCCTTGAGCTTGTTCTCCCTCCCCCTCTTGTGTAGACCAGGCTGGCCTTGAACTCAGATCTTCCTGCCTCCAAATTGCTGGGTTAAAGGCATGTGGTACCACAGCCACTGTTTTCTACCAGAACCCATGACCTCCTGTTCTGAACTGATGGGGTCATCTATTCTTGCTGTTTCGTCTCTACCGGGGAATGAGCTCGCTGAGCTCTGAGACACTCACTTCACCCCTAACCCTGCGCGTTACTGGATCTTAGTGTCCTCATCCACCAAGTTACTGGAGGTCTTTCTGCCCTCAGGAATGCTGACTCATGGGGGCAAGTCCTGCTGGCCAGACCCTGTGGCAAGCCTCCTTTCCTGGGGCTCACGACACTGTGCTGCTCAGGCTGAAAGCTGAACTCTATCCGCAGAGGCCCCTTAGGGGATGCACAAGCCTGGCAAAGCGACCGAGTGGATCGCCCCTTCCCTACCCACATCTGACTTGCCTGCCATGGCAAGGTGACTTGCTGTCTCATGCTATGGACAGAGGTGCCGTGTGTATGTCCCTGGAGAGAGGTACCTGTGGGGCACAGTGGGCAACATCGCATTCAGACAAACCACTGAGAACTGTAAAACTGCCGTATTCTGCTTTATTGACAGGTAAGTTGTTCAAAAATGTTCTCACAATTCAATAATTACAAAGACTCAGACTTACATTAAAAAGTAAAAACCAGAGCTCCCAGCAGGTGCGTGCCCCAGTGTAAAGCCGGGGAGGGTGGATGGGGCAGGCAGGTGCTGGGTGTGACACGCAGGCAGGGCCAGCAGTGCCACAACCCTCAGTGCCAACTCGGCCAAGTGCACATCCTGAATAGTGTCACCAAGCATGCCAACAGGCAAGGGAAGCCTGTCCAACAAGAGGACAAGACATGCCTGCTGCCACAGTCAACACAGCCTTCGTGGGCTGGGCCGCAGACCTGACCACTCAACACAGGTCACAGGGAGGATGAGGTTAAATACAGGTGGCGCTCGCGGGCCTGCGGTATGGGCCGATGTGCAGGAGTGTCGGGTGATTCTATGTGACTGACTGGGCTATTAAGCACAGAGGCTCCATGCAGGGTGAGGGAAGAGGGAGGGGATGTCCCAGGGCCTGGGGCATGGCTTCCCAGGCTCCAGCCGCCTCTGAGCTCAGCAGGCCATGGGCTTGCCAGCCCCAGTGCTAGCCTGCGGCAGACTGCAGATGCAGCGGGGGCATCTTGTGGCTGTGGCCCCGCATGGACTAACAGGGACACAGGCAGTCAGCAGGACAGCGGCAACTGTAGGGCTAAGTGAACAAAAGTGCCACAAACTAGCCTCTGCCTCCTTGACACTGGGGTGATACACGCACGACTTGAGTCTTCTGAGGTCCTTGAGACAGTTTCAGGAGAAAGGGAAGGGTTTGAGGCCACACCCCCAGCATCTGCTGAGGAAGCCCATGGGTCAGGGTGGTCCTTCATGTGCAAACGGAACAGTGTTGCCTTACGGCTGTGCAGACGAACACATCTGGTCGATTGCCACCAACAACGTGGCACAAAACTGCTCATTATAATAAAGATTATTTTATCTATCTACAAACTGATTCTACATCTCCTTGGACAACACTGGAGGGTCAGCTCAGTCTTGGCACTGACATTGGGGCCATCTGGGCTCCCAGGTCCTGCACTGCTATGCTGGCCGCCTCAGGCATCACAGGCTGGCTGTTCCAGGCCTTCCATAGGGAGCTGGTTCCGATGGGGCGAGTTGGGGCTTGGAGGGCCGCTAGGGTTGGAGCTATTGGATGGAGTTGAGTGTTTGGTGGAATCGGAGTCAGGCTGCCAATGCAAAGAGAGATATGTGAGAGGCAGGTATGCTCTGGTCCCTGGCATGAGTACACAGGCTGTCTACAACCTCAGCAGGGCCCCTAAATTCACAGGTGGGCACATCCACTGACCCTGTACGCTGAAGCCAAGGGAGAAACTCTAGGGATAAATAGACGGGAATGTCATCGGGGTCAAAGGCTGTCATCAACACCTACAGCTACCACAGCGTGAGAGAGAAACAGCTTCCCTGGAGTTAGGGACGAGAACGATCTCCTGCTTCACTGAACAGGTAGAGGACATAACACCATTTACAAATGACGCAATCCTGCACACATCAAGACTAAACCTGAGCTACAAGTGAATTCAGCAGGCTCAGGGCTCGGTATTGACACACAGCAACAGACCACATGGAAACCAGACAAGTCAATTCACAAGAACATTGAAGATAACAGGCGATGTGTACAATCATAAACCACTACTTAATATGGCTGGAGAGACAGCTCAGAGTGTAAATTGCTCTTGCAGAGGAACCAGAGCTGGTTCCCAGCACCCACACTGAGCAGTTCACACTGTCTCTAACTCCGGCTCTGGTGGATCTGGCCTGTGCTAGCAACCACACCACAGAGGACAATAAAGGAGACTCAGAAAAATGGAAAGATGCTACATTCACAGACTGAAGTATTATCAAGATGGTATCAATTCTCAAAGTAGTCTACAGACATAACGTGAGCTCCTGAAATTCCAATGGCCTTTTTCAGAAAGGGAAGTTACTCTAAAGAACAAAGCCTGGGTCTGGTGACTCTGGTCTCTACTTCCAGCTGTGATCAAGGTCTGTGCAGAGAAGGAAAGCTGCCTGGGGACCTCACACTTTGTGTCATAAGCAAAATCCAGGCTGGAGTTGAGGCTCAGCAGAAAAATTCCCAGTTTAAAAAAATAAAGTCAAGGGACCCATGTCCCAAAGTCTAGGACAAAGCAGCAGAGCAACACTAAAATCAGCACACAGACATCCACGCAGCCACAGCTAATGACTTAAACAAGGCTGTCAAGGCCATCCAGCGGGTAAGAACGCACCCTACAACAGCTGGCACAGGACATTTACATGCAGGGGCTACACTCCACACACACACACATACACACACACACACACACACACACTGCTAAGAACGTAAACATTGGACGGAAACAATGTAACCAGTATTAGTTTAGATAGAATATCAAAAGTGGGTGTAACAGTTAAAAAAATTTGAATTTTGCCCAAATCAGTAGTTTTTATATGTCAAAAAACACCACCAAGAATGTGAAACACGACTGGAGAGATGGCCGAGTGGTAAGAGCACTGCTGCTCTTGCAAAGCGCCCAGGCTTGGTGCCCAGCACCAACACAGCGACCCACAACGATCCATAACTCCACTTCTAGGAGATCTGGCACCCTCTTCTGGCCTCACTGGGCACCATACACGCAAGCAAAACAGTCACACACAAAATAAATAAAAACCAAAACCACAAACCACAAGACAAGACTGGCTTCAACGGAGAGCCAGCGCGTCATCCAGCATGCTCATCACCTAGCATGCTCGTGAGGGGTGAGGAAGGAGGGAGGGGGTCCCTTCTCCAGTGTGCACTGGAGAAGATGGCTGGCACGGTGAGCCTCAGGTTGTAAAGGGAGCAGGAGAGTGGCCATGTCAATCGCCACTTCCATGTTGGGTGGCTATGAGTGACAGGCCAGCTCCTCTCTTTCCAGAAAGACCTAAGTCACATAAGACACGTAGTTCCTCAAACCTCAATGTTAGATGTTAGGTAAAGTCCTAGCTCATCTGTTTCTCATCCCCATTCCACGGAGGGAAAACTGAAGCAGGGGCCACTGTCACCTTCCAGTGCATGGAATGCTGCTGCTCACACCCTCACAAGTGCTCTAGAAGGGAAGGAGGCGAGGTGACCAGAGGAGACTCTCCAGGATGAGAGCCAGGTTATGCCGTATCCACACAGAAAAACATGACAGAAAGGCCAGGTGTGGTGGCACATGCTCAGAACTGGGGAACAGGAAGACTGGCAGAACAGAACTTTTCTGGGCAAAGACAGATCCTGTCAGGAAAAGCAGAGATAAGTAGGGCCCGTGACGCTCACACCCTTTCTTTACTGAGCACTCCAGGGGCAGGGGCTGGCAGATCTCAGCACTGAACTCAAGGCTGGGTCAGCACTGAGTTCCAGGCCAGACTGGGCTATCTAGTGAGACCCTACATAAAAGCAACAAAACCCTCACAAAACATACTAAAAGTCCAGAAGTAAGTGAGGTGGTGCCTGCCTGGAATTCCAGAGCTCGGGAGACCCTGCTCGGGACAGTCCGTTAAGTGTGACCACCTAGGCAGCAGGGTATGGAACCCCCAACCACTGAGAGCAGGGCTCACTCCTGGAGAAGCACAAGTCAAGGTCGTCCTCAACTACACAGTAGTAAACTTGAGGCCAGTCCATCTCAGAGGGCAGAGAGGTTCAAAAGAGGGGCATCTCTGGCAGAACCTCACCCCTAGGTGGGGTGTGTGGCTGGTGACCCCACAACCTTGGCCACACTGCTGCACGTGGACCTGTGACTCAAGTCAGGCAGCTGCCCATCCTGGGCTGCCCAATGCTAGTGGGGGTCTCTGTGCTCAGGCCATTGTATCCCGGAGTGCAGGACTCCAGGGGGCTCAAGACTGCACTCCCTGCTGTATGGTGTTTTCCTAGACCCAGTTCTCAACCAGCGGGCCCTGGGGGTCACAGGTGGTGATATGCTTTCTGCTCTGCCGGCGGTCTGTGCTGGGATAACACGTACCTCTCTGTCAAAGTCCTGGTCGGGATCGGACATGCTCCTCAGAGGCACGCTCACTCCAGGCTCAGACCCACCTGTGGACAGCAACACCTTTGACCTCAGGGAGAGGTCAAGAGGAAGACAGAGAATGGAGTTCCTACCCCAGCACCTACCCCCTGGGATACCTGATGAGGGCCATGAGATGTAGGGTTTGCTCCTGGACGGGGGCTGCCGAGGGGGACCTGGAGGGGCAGGGCCCTGCTTCTCCTCCTGGGCAGGGGGTGCGGCACTCTGGGGGAAGAGAGGAACACAGAAAAGTGGTACATGAACACGGACAGGGACCACGGTGGGGTTGCCACAACAGGATGGTAATGAACAGGCCCTGGATGTGGCTTCTGACCAGTTAGAGCTAAAAGTGGAAGGCAGCTATGTTCGCTACTATACCACCAATGCGTCTGAGCCAAGAACCAGCAAAGGCAATTGTAGAAAAGCCTACAGAAAACACTGTATAAAATGAGGACACAAAAATTGCTATTGTCTCACACAAAGGAGTTAGACAGCAGTTCCCTAAGGGACACAAGTGCACACAGGGAGGTCCCCCATACAGACACCCATCTCAGTACCAAGGCGTGATTCAGACAGCACTGTGAAGGGTTTCACAGGTCAGCACAGAACACTGAGGCAGGACAGGCACTATCTGCACAGCAGGGGATGGAGCCCATGCCCACAGCTGGCTGAGCACGCACCAGAGGCAGGTCCATGAGCACCTGCATCCCATCCCCGGGGCCCATATGAGCTACGTGGTTGAAGTTGGTCGGGTTGGATATCATTTTGGATCTCAATTCTGGGTCTCTGAGCATCTCTCTGCGAAAAGGAAACATTGAGAATCAGGAATCTGGAAGCATCCTCTGGCTCTGGCCAGCCCTTTACTGCACACTCATGGGGACCAGGGACCCGAAAGAGGGCCCTGCCTCACCGCCGCTGCTGCAGTCGCTCTTCTTCCGGAACTTTGAAGACAAAACGCCGTTTGCTCCGAGTCCGCAGCATCTGCTTCTTGCTGTTGTCCGAGGTGTCAGGCACATTGAGGACAGCTCCTGTAGGGGAGCAGATCACTAGGCTGCTGCATGGAGGGGCAGCCATACATGCGAAAACGGTCACTTTAGACTAACCAGAGCAGTGGGATAGATGAGGCCTGTGTGCTGTTTGAGGGCCACTTCCCACCTGTGGGGAAGCTCACCTGAGAACTTGTTCTTGAAGTAGATGAGGCGTGGGGGCTCACAGCCCAGCAGGTTGAGGGTGCCATCAGAGTTCAAAGGTCGTATCTGTAAGAGTGGAGGAGTCCCATCATGTGTGCTACCAGGAATCAGAGCAGACAGCTGCCCTCGATGGGACCATCACGCTCTCTTACCCTCCGCAGGCCGATGGTCTGCACCCACTCCATGGTGCGCACGTCAAAGACATCTACCCCGTACTCGCTGTATACCGTGACATGGGAGGGGCTGCAACCTGGTGCAGATGAAGCAGAGCAAGTAAGCATCGAGTTCCACCCTCACCCGGCCTCTTAGACTACAGCGGCACTGGCAAGGTGCAGGCGCACGGTGCTGCCTGTGGTGGGGCTTACACCAGCCACCTTCACTTCAAAGTCACCTGTCCCACTGCTTCCACCTCAGCAAGATGTTGAAGTTGGTTTACAAAGTCGCCTCCTCAACTCGGCTCTCAAGAAACGAGCTCGGCGAGGCTCAACACCTGTTAAGTTCAGGCAGGGGCCGCGGGTCCCACATTGCCAGGCAAAAGCTTAATTTTTTCCTCTTGTACACATATGAATCATCTACTTGCATGTGTATTTATGTTCCGTGTGCATGCAGTGCCTGAAAAGACTGTAAGAGGGTGCCAGATCACCAAAACTGTACTTACAGATGGCTGGGAGCTGCCTTGTGGGTGCTGGGAACTGAACCCCAGTTCCTCGGAGAGCAGTCAGTGCTCTTAACCACTGAGCCACCTCTCCAATCCCCAAAGCCTTCTAAAATGATGGAAAGAAGGCAGGTTTCTGGGTGAGTATTCTGGAGACCTAGACCGACTGCTCTGCTCTGGCCATGACTGGGCTGTGCACACTTCACAGGAGGGACCCTGCAGTGGGGAGGACCTGAGTGACCCTCTCGGAACACACTCAAAGCAGCACGGGCATGGGACGATGCCCCCTCCTTTTTCAGCTGTCTGCTGGGTTATGACAACAACCGGCACACTACACTGTAGATACATGTCCATGGCCCCTGAGCTGTGAAGCTGACGGAGACACAGCAAAGCCCAACTGAATGGCCTGCCAGACACCAGGAGAGGATGTCTACTACTGAGCTATGCTGCTGCTGCTGGCCAGTCACCGCTAGAAACCTTCAGTGTGGAGCAGGAGGGCCATGGATCCCAGGCTGACTGCTGGAGGCCTCTGCCCTAAGCACTCACTGGAATACGCTCTAGGAGCTATGTGGCTAAGGCTCTGCCCATTCCAGCCAGGTGCAGTCAGCCTAGGCAAGCCAAGGTACTGGAGGCTGGAGCCGGCCACCAAACCTGTGCACAGCGCTAGCGCTCTCTCTCTCTCTCTCTCTCTCTCTCTCTCTCTCTCTCTCTCTCTCTCTCTCTCTCACACTGGTTTTGATACCATGCACAGAGGGGGGCCCTCAATCACCTCTAAGATGACAATGCCCCACATGGGAATGGTGGGGCAAGTGCTCTTACTTGTTGAATAAATGGGACTTCACTTCTGATCTGTCAACAAAGGATGATGTTCAAACTGAAAAGTTTAAAGAAAACACACACTAAAGAGAAAACTCAGTGGCCAGGCGGTGGTGGCGCACGCCTTTAATCCCAGCACTCGGGAGGCAGAGGCAGGTGGATCTCTGTGAGTTCGAGACCAGCCTGGTCTACAAGAGCTAGTTCCAGGACAGGAACCAAAACCACAGAGAAACCCTGTCTCGAAAAACCAAAAAAAAAAAAAAAAAAAAAAAAAAAAAAAAAAAAAGAGAGAGAACTCAGTGGAGGACGTGTGCTTTCGAGCTGGACAGACTTGCAGGCTGAGAGCTTTGCACCTGTCTCTGAGACAGGACAAGGAGGCACACAGGCACTGCTGTAGACAGGCTCTCAACAAGTACTTCTCCACCCTAAATTCCTTAACTTCTTCCGGCCCTAAAGTTGACCTGGACTCTGCTACACATGGGGCTGAGGAGGCGGACTCATGAAGGTGGAAAGGCAGGAACACCGGCTTCTCATGCTAGTCATTCATGTCCAGGATCATAGGGACACTGCACTCAGGGACCTGAGTTACTGGGAAGAAAAATGAAATTCTAGAAGTAAGGAGTGTATGGCACAGAGCGCTGCACTGGCTGCTGTAGAGACCAGGACAGGGATCACAAGGCTGTCCTTTCTGGTGAGCTGCCCAGGCCTGCCACCCCGCTCCAGCTTCCTGGGTGAGAAGGGTTCTCAGTGTTGCAGTGCACAGATTGGTTATCAGCCATGACAGCTCTGGGGTCTAGCTTGGCCACACCAGGCCAAGGGGTCAGCCTTGACTTTTTAGTTGCTCACCATCAAGGAAACATGCCACTCCCTCCTATCCCAGCAACCTCAGAGGCTTCATGCCAAAACCAAGTCTGTGCCTTGCTGGTCGCAAATTCTTCACTGCTTGCTGCTGACTCCAATTCTATGATGGTTGGGCAGCCTTAAAGCAACAAAGTGCTCGGCTCTCCCAGCCTTACAACTTCTCAAACAAATCACGGTGTCCCAGCCTCTGCACAGCACCGCACACACACAGACTTCTTACTGCAAATGACCTGACACGGATGTAAGTCTCCTGGTGACCGAAACCCCTGTAGCTTTATATGGTCCTGTGAATTCATCTACTATGGGAAATGCCTTTTTAAAGAAGATTCCAGGTTCATTTCCTATTCACTGTGCCTTTCTGCCCAGGAGGCCTCTTGCTGTCACACACTGGAGGAACAAGCAGAACACCTGGGAGGAAGTCTGCTGGCCAATAGCACAGGTCCAGCCCTGACTGCACACTGCCTGCCTGTGGACCAGCCTCGTCACTCTGCTCCTTATTCTCAGCTGGGGGACTGGGAGACAAACCAAAGCAAACAGAATGCATGCCGACTGTCCATATGAGAAGCAGCAACAGTGATATGGCAACAGAAAAACATATACATACTACAGGCGACAGGAGCCGCAGGCCACATGAGCTCCTGCATGCGTGACCTCCGGCCTTGAGGGTCCACGTACAGTCCCATGTGGCTGAAGCAAAGCAGGTATTCCTCACTTTTGAGCTCCACAGCACAAAGGGCATCGAAAGACTGCTGTGAGAGGAACGCAAGCGAGGGATCAGTGGGATTTACCAGGTCTAGAGGCTGCCCGTCCCCCTGGATGCTCAACAGAGAGAACCCAGAAGGGTAGCCAACACAGAGCCTGTCCTTGAACACGGCCATCCACTGCACGTGTCCTGGTGCCACCAGCTCATTGAACTTCCTGTGGAAAGGTTTAGTTCTCTGAATCTCATAGCAAAGGATCAGTCGCTTCACGGCCACAAACAGGCAGGTGGACGAACTCTTCCTCAGTGTCCCTGTTGCTATGAGTTGGCAGCCTTTCGTTTCGGGAAGCTTGATATCAAAGTTGCTTGCTTCTGCTCCATCAAAGGAGGACCAGGGGTAGAGGTGCACATGGTGGTTTCGGCCACAGAGGAGGATGATGATCTTCTCCTTGGGCGCCAGTTCGATCTGGTACACTTTCTTGCAGTCAGCAGCGCGGACGATCACTACAAGCAGAGGGTGCAGGTGACTTGCTCTGGCTGACACAAGAGCTGCCCTTGGGTTCCCTAGCAATCCTCCCACTACAGCCAGCCCCAGAGCCAGTGTTGCAAATGCCCCTAACAGAGACATAGCTTGTCTCAGCTTCCTGACAACCCTGTCCTGTACTCAGTGTGGCCGGTTCTAGTTGATACAAAACAGTAAGCTCCTGTGGACTGGATCTGGAATTCCCAAGCTCATGCCCACTCAAGCTAGGACACTAGCTGGCTTAGGACCTCAGCTACTTTCCCTGGTCTGGAGCCTGAAGGACGCAGCTGCCTGCCTGCTTGCTACTGTAGGCTCTGGCTCCCTCTCTCAACAGGCAGTGACTACTATGGAGTGGGGAAAGGCAGGAAAAGCCACCTTCCCTGGCTGGCAGGAGGGACCAGGAACTCTGGGAAGTTTCAGTGACCCAGCATCACTGGCTCTCCCGAGGGGCTCTGTGACCTACCACCTATCCCATTCCCTTTAAAGAACTCAACAGAGGCTGGATGTGGTGGTGCACACCCTCAGCCCCAGCACGGGAAGCAGAGGAAGGTGGATCTCTGTGAGTTTCCAGGTCAGCCTGTCCTACATAGTGAATCCCAGGATGGTGAGGTATGTCTGTCTCAAAAACAAATAAGCGAACAAACAAACAAAAAATAATTCAATAGAGGGCCAGCAAGGTGGCTCTGTGGGTGCGGGTGCTTGCTGCCAAGCTTGAAAACCCGAGTTTGACTAACAGGACACACATGGTGACAGGAGAGCCAGCTGCCTCTGGTTGTCTCCTTACCCGTCCTTGTGTATGTGCACACACACAGAAACCAATCAATCAAAAATTAGCTGGCCAGGCGATGGTGGTGAACACCTTTAATTACAGCACTTGGAAGGCAGAGACAGGTGATGTCTGAGTTCAAGGCCAGCCTGGTCTACAGAGTGAGTCCCAGGACAGCCAGGGCTACACAGAGAAACCCTGTCTCAAAAACAGACATAACAAGGGCTCTTTACTGTGTCTCCAGACACATAAAGCGACCCAGCAAATACGTTCCAGGCACCTGTATGCATGGAACGCCTGCTGTACCAACTGGAAATCCTTTCTTTCCACGTCCTGCTAAGTCCTCTGACACTGCCACTCGACGTACATATCAGGAGGTCTTTTTTGTTTTACAGCGCTGGAGCGGGACCCGAGAGCCTCACACTCTCGCACTGGGCCACACAGTCTGAGCAAACCCTGAGCCCTGCTGAAGGCTGCAGCAGTCAAGCGGACTCCAGGTGCCCTTCTACTCACCATCTCGGGTGAGCTCAATGACGTAGAGCCCCTCTTCCAGGCCGACTGCAATCCTGTCTCCATCTGGGGAAACACCACAAAGGTCCTGTGAGGCCAGACCTCCTTGTTCACACGGGACAGCCATCCACATTCAGATGGATGGGAACACACAGCCATGCTCGGAACCTGAGTTCCCAGACCCAGACCCGAGAGGAGCGCTACAGACATACCCACGATAGCGGCAGCGAGAACAGCCTTGATGAGCGGCAGACTGCTGTCATAGGCCTCCTGAGCGACGTGCACCACCTGGCTCCTCAGCCGGTTCTTATGGAGGATGGCCTGCAGTCCTTCAAGGATCCCAACCCACTTCCTCTTCTCATTCTCGTTTTCCGTCAGGATGAGCAGAGAGCTGGCCTTAGAAGGTGAACCTAAGAGAGAGGCCGTCACCTTCATGAGAGAAACAAAACAGACAAAGCCATGAGCTGCCAGCCAGATCAGAGCAGGGACTGTGCTGGAACCACCCAGCCACAAGGTCACAAATGGGATGCTAACAGGCTCAAGTCCATGTCCCTGCTTTGCCCCACAGACCACCAATCTCCCCAGCTGCCAGCTGGGTACCGGCAGGGCAGCTGACAAAGGGGCAGTGCTGCAGATACACAAGTCCTTCCTGGGCAGATTCAGTTCTCTCCGCTCTTGTCAACACCATCACATAAACACGCATTCTCAAAGTGCTCTCTTGCAGCACTCGGGAGAGTGGCAGAGGCAGGGGGATCTCTGTGAATTCAAGGCCAGTCTGCCATACACTGGCCACATCCACATGGAGTACACAGTCAGTTCCAGGACTAAATAGAGACCTTGTCTCACAGAGAAAAGAAAAGCTTCCCTGAATAACTTTATCATGATGGCGTGTCAGGGAAGAAAGGTCTCCAGCAAGGGCTCATTGAGCACCGTCAGGAACTGGCAGGCTCCACGGCTACAGAACGGTTGTCATTCTGAGCACAGAAGGCTGATGATTTTCTGCATCGTATGGAAAAGGTTGTTTCTGAATAAAAGTGTGATTCAGTAAAAAACAACTCTTGGGACCTAGCTCTGTGGTCAACCAGATGTACCTACAAACAGTCCTACTCGGAGTGTGTATTTCTCTGAACAACACTCTTCCAGGAGTGTCCTGGGGCTTTGGCATACAGCACTCGCTGGGAGCACAGACTTCAGCTTAGTCAGAGAAACACAGACAAATCAGATGTAGTCATTCGAGAATGTTTTCTGTCTTACTCAGTGAGAGCCAGTATGCCAGGGAGGGGAAGGGAACCTAAACAAGACCCTTCTCACAGATCCATGAAGTCCTTCAGTGCTAACCACTGTGGACAGGGTAAAAGGACCACCATGGAAAGCTCCTCATGAAAGACAGGCTGGGGGGGGGGGCGCAGTGCTCAGCGAGGGTCAGCTGCACAGGAAGATGGCAAAGGAGGAACAGGGGAGGGGCCACTAGAGATATTCCTTAGAGCTTGCTGGAGCACAGCCAGATGCTTGAGAATTGATGTCTTTTTTGTTTTGTTTGTGCTTTTTAGAGGGAGGCAGGGCCTCACCATGTAGCTCTGATTATCCAGGAACTCACAGAGATCCGTTGTCTCTGGCCCTCCAGTGCTGGGATTAAAGGGCATGTACCACTATGCCCATGGTTTCTGTTGCTGTTTTTAAGAACTGCTGTCTTTTAACAGTGTGATTTATTTTAAAAAGGATGTCTCACAAACAGAAGTGAAGTCAGAGAAACTCATACCCTGAATATACATGGAATGTCTCGGCGTGTTGCATGGATGACATCTGAGGCCAGGACTGAGCTCACGGAAAACTCGTCATCTCTGGCAAGAAAGAAACGCACACAGTTCTGGGAAAGCTCTGCAGATCGGCTGCCACATTTTCACAACCTGTCCCAGCATCTGAACGGGGGGACACTGAGAACGGAGCCCCTGCCTGACTCCCACTGTCACAATGTCCCCCAGTTCCAAGTTCCACATCTTATTTCTGGCTTGTCCTTGGTACGAATGGGCAAAGCCTCATTAACTACTGGCCAACAAGAAGCAGAAGGTGCTGAGTTCAGATGGGAATGCCAGCTTGAGTTGTCCTGGCCAGGCTATAGCTGTGGTGGTCTGAATGAGAATGGGCTCCAGAGACTCACATTTCTGAATGCTTAGTCACCAGGAGTGGAACCACTTGGAAGGATTAAAAGGATTAGGAGGTGTGGCCTTGTTGGAGGAAGTGTGTCACTGGGGGCTGGGTTCTGAGTTTTAAAAGCCCATGGCAGGCCCAGATCTCTTTCTGCTTCTGTATCAGGATGTAGCTCTCAGCTACTACTCCAGCACCAAAGTGTTCCCTGCCGTGATAATGGACTAAACATCTGAAGCTGTAAGCAAGCCAATTAAATGTTTTTCTTCATAAGAGTCCCCTGGTGATGGTGTCTCTTCACAGCAACAGAACGGTGACCAAGACAGTTGTATGAAACAAGAAGCCATAAGGCACCATGCAATGGGGACATTGCCACTGCTGGGTGTTTCTGACTGACATGCTGATGGCAGCAGTGACGCCTGCCAGCCCTGCTCTGTCTGAGTGTGCCCTTGGGACCTGGTTAGTTCTCACGACAGCTCCTCATACCGCTACCATTCTCCAATGGACCCGGAGAGAAATGCGGAGGACAGCACAGCCTGCCACCCTGGGCAGTGAGCACTGGATACCAGGGTAGCATTTTGCTGCATAAACATACCTGAGGTCCAAGACTTGACTAGCGATGACACCAGGCTGGGTGGACTTTCCTTCTGGCAGGTCGTACAGAAAGAGCTTGCAGTCGCAAACCACTGCATATGCCCGCTGCCATCCCTTCTTCACTCCTGTGGGCTTTGGGACCTACAAACCAATAGTGACTACGTTTCCCTGGGCCACAGAGAGGGGCAGCACACAAACCAATAGTGACTATGTTTCCCTGGGCCACAGAGAGGGGCAGCACACAAACCAATAGTGACTATGTTTCCTTGGGCCACAGAGA
Organism: Microtus ochrogaster; assembly: GCF_000317375.1. Taxonomy (NCBI): domain Eukaryota; kingdom Metazoa; phylum Chordata; class Mammalia; order Rodentia; family Cricetidae; genus Microtus; species Microtus ochrogaster. Next base: position 46,854,470 of record NC_022009.1, read on the forward strand.
GGGGCAGCACACAAACCAATAGTGACTATGTTTCCTTGGGCCACAGAGAGGGGCAGCACAGAGACTGCCAGACCCTTAGCATTTCCCACAGTCTGGGTCTACCCACTGGGTGACTGTCCTGGTCCCCAGGGACTGCTCCCCCATCAAACGTTTTTCCAGACTGGTAGGTAAGCCTGTGTCTAGACTTGACTGTGTCTAGTCAAGCTCAGGGCCTGACCAGAAGCTTGTGAATGGGACAAGGGATGCTGACAACCCAGGACCACACTGTATCCTGGAGGCTGCAGCTGGTAAGACACGGAGATAGATAGCTCAGGTACCCGTGGTTGGCAAGCACCGCTTGGATTTGGAACCTCGACTTTAAGCTCATGACAAGACACCCAAGGAGAGTAACTGTGGGAACCTAAGGTGGAATCCGCACCCAATGGTACTCAGGCTCCTGGCCATGTAAAGTAGCAGTTGTGTCTGAAACCTTCAAGGTACCAGGGCTGCTCCGCACAGCAAACAGACTGCTTCAAGAATAGATGAGCTATGATCACTGGTTACCACACAAAACAACTTAAGAGCTGACCTAATGAGAAATGAGCCGCACCGGGCTATGGGACAGAAGCTGGCTCCTCCTACCTTGACATAACCTTTGTAGGCTGTGCCTATGCCCCTCTGCACATCCACGCCCAGAGGCCTCTTGGACTGCTCGGGAGGAATGGGGCACACCTGGGGAGCGCTGTCTTTGCAGGACACATGGCAGGAAAACGCACACACTGGAAAAGAGGAACAGTTCCACCCACCTCACAACACGTAACCAGGGCAGTGGAGCTGCTGAGCACAGGCTCTCTGCACACACTGCCCAGGAAGGCAGACTCCAAGAATACAATCCCAAAAGGCTTCAGAATAAAAGTTCAACAAATATGGCGCCCACACATGAAGAGGGGTTGCCTGAACAAGCACACACTGAAGTCTGCCTCATAGTTGCCCCACGAGCCTGCTCCAGATCTGCCCACTGAGGTCACCTGGGTGCCACTGTAGGGCAGTCACAGTGATACACAGCCAATCAGAAGGCTTAGGACAACTAACAAACTAGCAACAGAAAAAGAAGAACGTGTGTGCCTGCACAGGGGAGGCTCTGAGCAGGGATCACTGTGCCGTCCATGAAGTGAGGTGGCAACAGTCTCAGGGCACAGGCTCAACAGCACACGGCCAAATCCCATCACAGAGTAGAGTATAGAGGGCCGCTGTAATTTAAAAATAATGATTACCATAAAAAGACAGTATAATCATATGAGGGCTAGACAATCTGGAGCCCGTGGGAAGGGTCAGTAGAGAAAGGCGATGGCCGCCAAGTCTGACGGCTTGAGTTCAACCTCTGGCATCAAAAGTGAAAAGAGGAGAAGCAACTACTCAAGCTGTCTTCTGACCCCAACATGTGTCAGGGCACATGAGGCCACACACTCACATCACAAACAAGTAAGTGCATTTAAGAAGTTAAAGATAAAAACAAAAGCAAAAATAACTCCCCCCGCCCCCCCCCCCCCAAAAAAACCCCAGATAACATGAGAGTGGAAAGTTCTGGCCCTTCCTCTTTGCTCCCTGACATGACAGAATGGCTTTGAGTGTTGTGCTCCACAGAGCCATGGAGGAGGTGAGATCCACAGGGGAGGTGAGCTCCACAGGGGAGGTGAGCTCCACAGGGCCCTTGGGGAGGTGCTGTGCTTTATATATAGTAACTTTCAGGTGATTACCTGTTTTCTGGATCTACATGCTGGTCAATACTGCTATAGGCCTTGACTGTATGAAGAGCAGGCCTGGCCCACACTGCTAACCATGTACTCCCCCTCCCCCACAGCTTGGCTGCTGTAAAAACTCCATCCAGAGCATCAGGGTATCCAGCTCAAGTGTGCAATCTGGCATTCAGGCCAACACTCACCTTCACAGGCATAGCCCTGTCGGATCAGACCAACCATCAAGGATGTGCAGTGGCTGCACTGGGTGGGGCTGGGGAAGGACTTGATGCTGAACTGGTGTGCTTTGGGCTGCAGGGAAAAAAAGCAAAACAAACCAGGTGACCAAGGAGAAGTGGGTCAGTGCTCTTGACTGGCTTATACACAACCTGCCTGCTTCGTGCCTTTTCTCTTCCAGCTATGGGTTCTTCATCAGTGGCACCTACACCCCAAGGTCCCAAGCCAGAACTCAAATCGGATTAGGAGCACTTCCAGGGACCAGCACCAACTGGATCTGGGATTTGGCCTGAAACCCTGTCTATGTTTGGTTCTTTTTTGGGTGTGTGAACAAGACAGTACTCTTAATTTACAAGATATGTTAACAGCAAAATCTTGGAAAGACCCACCGTCTCCTGCCAGGAGGACAGAAAAATTAGAACACAACAAACAGGGAAAGAGTGAGGCTAGCTGGAAAGACGAGGACAGGCCGTGACAGCTTGCCTTGAAAGCCCACACTAGTGACAAAGGTGACACACTGCTCAGGAAGACGCAGACACAGGAAAGACCATGTGTTTCTCGAGGAGTGGAGGATAGCACAGCCCCAGGAGTGCTACAGGAGGTGGCCAGAGAGGAGGCAAGGGCTCGGTCACAGAATACACTCCACCTTTACAGGGCCTTCCCTGGGCAGCAGAAGTCACTAGACAAGCAGCCCCGCACCTTGGTCCTTGATTCTACAAGAGCCCAAGCACCAAAGCCAAAACATGAATTACTCTCAGGTCTCCAGGGGGAAATAGCAATAGACCAGGTCTGTATTCAAAACAAAAACTACAAAAAAACCAGGACACAAGTCCATGCCAGGCATACTGGCTAAACGCAGCCACACTAGAACCTCAGGTCCTGACACAGTTGGGAAACTCGGGATCTACAGAGAGAAAGGACTGAGATCACTAAGGAAAACAAGGTGAAGACACACACCGAGGGGCCAGGCTCTTGCAATGTTCATGCAGAAGTCAGGGAACGAACTGCACATTGTGGATAGCTGCTTATGTTGGGAACAGTCTCCTACACACCGTATGATTCCCAACAACAGACATGATAGAAGCACCTGGCCGTGCGAGAGCCCAGCATGAGACGAGTGAGGGGAAGGAGGGAGAGGCTGGAACTGCTTCCCCTGAAAACACGCTGGGTGATCAACGGTGCTGACGACAGTGCAGATCCCGGACCTGGGTTTGTGAACTGTCCCCACAGTGCATATTCAAAACCAGCACGGCTACTTTACACAAAATTTCTCTCTAAAACCAAGAAGACACCCAGCGATGTAAGAGGGCCTACCTTGGGTCCAGCCATGGCGAGGGCCTGTGTGCTGGGCAGTGGAACAGCAGACGGCCTCTGCTGGGGCCGAGGCATATCCTAGGAGAAAGGTGTGGACAGGTGAGTGGCAGCTTAGCTGCCAGGTCCTATCTGGGGTTTCTCTCTAGAATTTATAAATTATTAACATTCTGAATTTCTAATTTATTACATTGTTCAGGCACCTGTCACGGTTTCCCTCATTTACCTGATGTTCTGACAGAGTTCTGCAGAGGAGATGTAGAAAGAGAGCCTGCAAAGGCGTAGCTACAAGCTGCACAGCAGACCAGGGCCCACAGAGTACCTTACCTCCTGCTGCTCTGTGCTTGTGGCCACAGACACTGAAGGGGACAAATCTGGCTTCGAAGCCTGTGCTTCCTGATCACTGGCTGAGCTAGTCTGCAACAAGAAAAACAGGTGGTGTTTGTTCCTGGACAGTGCGTTCTGTCAGGTCTAGGTGTCCTGTATCCTAGCTACTCCCAGGTCTCACCATGAACCTCTTTACTCACAACTATCCTGACTTTCCCAGGGAACGGCAAGTCACTATTATGGCCACCACATTCCGTGAGTGAGCCTGCTCTCCTCCAGCCGTTTAAAAGCAGAACAGGGCTGGGCATGTTGGTGCACACCGTTCATCCCAGGACTCTGCATGCAGATTCCTGTGAGTCTGGGGCCAAACTAGTCTAAGTAGTGAGTTCTAGGTCAGCTAGTAAAAACCTCTTTTTTTTTTTTTTTTTTTTTTTTTTAAATAAAGGAACTGGGAAAATCAATCTCAGAAAAGGAGCTGGGAATCACGGCCCTCAGACAGCCCAGATATCAAACTCCTATCAGAGATCAAGAGGCAATTCACACACAGCCCTGGCAACTAGAGTTTGCAGCCCCGAAAGCAGTGTCTCCCTCTAACAGTGCCAGCCCTCACAGGCACTCTCAGGAACAGCCATCTGAGGTGAGCCTTCCTGCAGGCGGAGCCCTGGGCACATGGGCACAGGAATGTGCAAAGGCCCTAGCACGGGAGACTGCAGAGAAGACTCTCCAAGTTCACAGCTGAACTGTCTTCCACTTTCGACCCCCACAGCACACAGGTAGAACTTTCCAAAAACTGCAATTAACCAGCCCCTGAGTAGACTCCACGTTCCAAGGGGAGGGAGTACTGGGGGCGACACAAGCACAGGTGTAACTGCACACTCCAGGGCTATCAATTAGCTCGCGAGCACAGCTAGTAAATGTGAGGTCACCCACAAGGCCAGTCAGCATGTTAGCTCCACCTGGTGAGTGAAGGGCAAGCCGGGTGTCAATGTTAGCCATGTAAGACCCCAGGTTCCTTAGTTGTTAATCGAAGGGTGCAGACTTAGCAGAGCACCCACGGAAGGGGGTCTGCAGTCACTTACGTCCTCCCACAAGGCTAGTAGAGAAGATGCAGACGAGGAGGAGAGCGAGTCCTTGGTATAACAGACAGGAGGAACACAAATGGTCATTTTCCCCAGGAAAGCCTGGCAGGCTACTGTGGAGACCCATGTCTAGCATGCTGCAACATGTTCAGCCTGGCAAAGTACAAGATCTCCCAAGTGGTCCTCAGTTCTGAAAACTTTTAACATGGACCCTGGTCCAGCTTAGGGTTTTCTTTGAAAGGAAGCACGCTTCATACTCAAATGGCAAAGCATTGAAGAGGGTCTAGAACCGAAAGGCAGGATGCTGGGCAGCGAATGAGGAGTGCTGATAACTGCTCCACTTCCACGGTAAACTCAGTCCACGCTGGGATTTCCACACTGGTGGACAGTACTGTGAAAGCCACGAGCCACTGCATTCTCTGTGCAACCCAGTGTGCAAGGTGAGCAATTTCTGCTGTAATATATTTGCTTAATATATTATGAGGACTTCCCAGGTGGTGGTGGCACACGCCTTAAATTGCAGCACTCAGGAGGCAGAGGCAGGTGGATCTCTATGAGTTTGAGGCCAGTCTGGTCTACAGAGCAAGTTTTAGGACAGGCAAGGCTACACAGAGAAATGCTATTTTGAGCTCCTCCCCTCAAAAAAAAAAAAACAAAACCAAAAAAAACCCCCTCAAAACAAAACCAAAAAAAAAATAAGCCCAACAAACAAAAAAAAAACAAGGGAAAAGACAACTTGCCCTTTGGAAAACCCACAACTACTCCGATGAGTGAAGGCAAACAGCTGAGGCCCAGAATGACTCACTCTGGGAGTCTGTACTATGACCTGTGGGAGGGATCCCAGCAGATGCCACCTCCAGCCTGGTGACACAGCTGCAAAGTGGCCTCTGTACAGAAAAAAAAACCAAAAAACAAAAAAAGCCATCTCCTGTGCAGAATCTATGCCAAACCCACTCCCATGGGCACCAAGAGGGAATATGATATAATCCCAAAGGGCAGGCACTCTACCAGGTCCTAAGTAGAAGACACAGCACTGTCTGACCTCTGGCGGGTCCTGAACTGGGAGGAAACACAGCCAGGACCACAGGTAAGTCTGCACAGAGCCTTAGGAGGCCACTGTGCCAGGTTTCCTGTGGCCACTGCTGTCTACAAACCACTTTCAACTAATCCAGAGAGAGACTTGTGTGTAAGTGAGCGAGGGAGACTGGCAGAGAGAGAGAGTGCACACGTGAAGCACATGCCAGGTGAGGGTGCAGGTGCTGAGTGCTCATGTCCGCTTGTGGGCGGGCCAACAGTTCGGAACCCGCACTGGGTGCATCACCACAGCTGCTCCCCAGCCTCGTCATTCCCACATGCGTGCCTGCTGTAAGGAACTAGTGGAGCAAGCCTACCTCTCCGCTTCAGAAGAGGGAAGTGGCCCTGGAGTGCTCCGGGGCCCCTGCAGCCTGTGAAAGGAGGAGGGGGCTCATCCCCCTCTGCAGGGGGATTCTAAGCAGACCTGCAATCACATGCTGGTTACCTGGAGGTATACTGGCTCAGAGATGGGCAAGACCAGGCAGGGTCTTGATAAATTGTTTGGTACTCAATCTCTTATAAACCACTTTTCTCACTAATCACTGAGTCTAAGCTATATATTCACACAGAAGTCCCAGAAATGACTATTATTATTTATATTTTAAATTTTACACCAAATCCTCACCACACAGCCAGAGGCCAGTATAGATTTCTGCACCGAGGCTAAGTATTTTCTCAGTTTCCTTAGTCTCCGGGAACAGTTCCAACACCTACAGTGTTCTCCACCTTCACACACGTGACTTCCCTTCCCATGATGTCACTGGCACAACTCTCACGTAAATGTCAGACCTCTGTTTCCTGGGTCAAGTCAAGGTCTACTGCTCCTCACTTACACATTCTCATCATTTGCAAAAGCAATACTCACTCTGAACGTGAGGTCGTGTGCGAGAGGAGCAGTGTTGAAATACTCAAAAATAGAGTCCTGGAAATCTGCAAGTTTGAGCCCTGCAAGAAAGAAAGAAAGAAAGAAAGGAAAATTAAGACAAAAACTCTAAAGACAGCAGTCCTCGCTGTCGATGTGATGGGGCTTCAGGGGGGTCTAGAGGAGGGGTGAGGGGCGGGGGAGTCACAGTACATGACCGCAGGGTCATGGAAGCTCTGCGGTGACAAACAACCACACAGAGCAGAGACCCCAGAAATAGCAGTTTCCAGAGACCACATGAAACCAGTAGAGAAAGGACATTAAGATGAGCATTTAGCTGGGAAGACACCTCGAACCACAGGCCAGAGTGGGTTCCAAATCATGCCAGGCACAGAGCAATGACCTCAGCACTTATATGGCCATAGTGGAAGATCTTGGTTTGAGGCCAGTCTGATCAACACAGTGAGATTTTGTCTTGTTTTAAAAAATGAGGGGGGGCTGGAGAGATGGCTCAGTGGTTAAGGGCCCTGGCTGTTCTTCCAGAGGTCCTGAGTTCAATTCCCAGCAACACATGGTGGCTCACAACCATCTGTAATGAGATCTGGTGCCCTCCTCTGGTGTGCGGGCATACATGGAGGCAGAATGTTGTATACATAATAAATAAATAAATAAATCTTTAAAAAAAAAAATGAGGGGTAGAGGGAGGCACTGGCTATATTTCCAGAGGGCCCAGATTGGATTCCCAGCTGCTCACAACTGTCTGTAACAGAATCCCAGTTCCAGAGGATCTGACACTTGCTTTCGGCTTCTGAAGGCACTAGATATTAAGTAATGCACAGACACACATACCAGCAGAAACAGCAATACACATAAAATAAGTCAGGAAAATGTACTTCTTGAACAACCTATAGCTGGGAACATGTTCCTTTGCAAGGAAAGGCAAGATTAATAAACTTGAGACAAAACCAGGGAAAGCTTTTTCTTTTTTGGGACAGGGTCTCACGGAGACCAGGATCACTGTGGACTGGGCCTCTCTATCTCCTGAGTGCAGAGCTCACAGGTATGTTTGCACCATGCCTGCTTCCTGTGGCGTTTGTGCGGTCAGGGAAAATCTAACATTAGGCTGCAACCTTGCCCTAGAAAGGCTCTTTCTTAGCAAAAGTCAGAGTAGAAGAAAATATCGGAGACTTAAATCACAAAAAGATTTCCTCCTCAATATACAAAAAAGCTTCTGAAATATAAGACAACCCAGATTTAAGAAACAGACAAAAGATTGTAAATTCCTGGACTGAGACGCCACCTATCTAGATGGAGACTCCCAAGTATGAAGTTTACTTTGAGTTGGTCTAAGACTAAGAGATGTGACATTCTGCCTTTTAATGTGGACAAAGTCTCACTTCTAAAACTCTATCCCAAAATTTGAGATGTTTTATGCACATGGCTGCTCACTGAAGCATGTGGGGAAAAGCTCTATAGACTCCCATCAGGCTGCAAACTCAGAAAGAATCCTGCTGCTTCAGCCTCCTGGGTGTTGGGATTACATCTGTTCAACACTACACCTCGGCACTTGTTGAGCGAAGGGCAGGAAGCAGCCCAGCCCAGAAGGCTCAGTGCGGCTGTGAAAGGGCTCTAGATGGTTCCCATGGGCTGTGGTCTAGTGGCCTCATCAGAAAAGGGCTGCCTTTTGTATTACAGGGGATGTGACTGTGTAACTACAGATGTGTGTATTGTGTTTGCTGTCTGTGTTACAGGGAATGTGACTGTGTAACTACAGATGTGTGTGTGTTTGCTTTGATTTTCAAAGGAAGAAGTAACCAAAATTTATGGCTAATTTGGAGGAAGGTATTTTTAAAAATATTGTTTCAAAATTTTAAGCTTGGCAGTATTTTTTGTTTGCTTGTTTGTCTCTTTGGTTTTTTTTTTTTTTTTTGAGACAGGGTTTCTCTGTAGCTTTTTGGTTCCTGTCCTGGAACTAGCTCTTGTAGACCAGGCTGGCCTCAAACTCACAGAGATCCGCCTGCCTCTGCCTTCCAAGTGCTGGGATTAAAGGCGTGCACCACCACCACCTAATTGGAAATATTTTTATACAACTAAAAAAAGCTATTAAGAAGAAAAACACTCATTAGAAAAGGCTGATATTTAGTAATTAAAATCTTTTGGTTTTAGTTTACCTGTATCCGCTCTAAATTTTTCTTCCATCTTTTTCTTCAGAATCTGCATTTCTTCTAATAACTCCCTGTTTTTGGCTTCAGATTCCTTTAGTTTACTGAAATAAAAGTAAACAGCTGTAAGTGCAGGGAGCAGAGGCCACGTTCTGGTTAACGGTGTGCTTTCTCGGCCTCCTGAGCATGGCTACGGACATGTAGGCCTTTCCACTCAGCATATTACAGAAAGTTCAGAAGTGTGAATTCAAACACAGGCTTTAAGTGATGGCTAAGGGGTTACAGGAGAACAAGTGTGCAGTCCCAGCAACCAGGAAGCTGAGACAACAGAATCAAGAGTCAAGGCCAGTCTGGGCTACATTAAACCAACAAAACAAAGTATCTAAGTAAGGTCATGGTCAAGAAAAGTGTAGTTCATGAAAACTGGGTGAGCTTTTGCCTGCCATCTGAAGATAAGTGCAGAGTCCAGATCCCTTGGCTGTTGTCCTGGAAAAGGCTTCCCCAGGACCAACACCAGCACTAACACTGAGGGTGGAAGCCCTGAGAGCCTGGCTCTTTGTAGGCCTTGCTCCAGGACAGAGCTAGCAGGTGAAACCTGGCCATGATGGCAGAACCCAGCACAGGCATGACCACTAGTCAGCAGGATGGCATTCACCTCCACCCACCTGCACCTTGGTCTCATCACCTGTAGAATGAGGATACTTGATTCAGGCTATTGCAAATGCTAGGCAAGTTCTCTGCTACTGAATGGTGAACCCGTCTTTTTTTTGAAAGACTCTGGCTGTGTAGCACAGGCTGGCCTTGACCTCAGGATGTCTCAGCATGAGGGCCAGGGTTACAGTGCACAGGCTCCTATTACTTCTTGAGAACACTAAGGGGCCCTCTCCGGAAAAAGCACAATCTACCCACCTGGATATACAGACTGAACTAAGTGCTGTGAACCTTGCATTCCTCCAGACATCTCTCCAGTCACCCTGACTTAAGGACCCCACGTGTTCCTTGGGAGCAGCAAATGTCCTGACAATCTCAGGGGCAGCCTCAGGTCACGAAGGCCCAGTTTCTCTGGGGGGCTGGCTCCAGGACAAACCAACCTTTCAAAGGAGAGGCTTGTGTCTTTGACCTTCCTCAGCTCCTCTTGAACCAGCTGCTTGGCGCGGATCTCTGCCTCAAGAGCAGACTGCAGTTCTAGCCGTGCAGACATGTCCAGCTTTTGACTTCGGCGAACTTTCCAGAGTGGATCCTTTGATTGGTTAAAATAAAATACATTTAAATTTACTTAATAAAATGATTACAAATAAGTAATTCACCTTAGGTATATTACAAATTACTTCCCTCAGTCCTGCTTTTAGCTTTAACATCAATATTCTGTTTTCTTTTTGGAGTGCCGGGGAGTAAACCCTGAGCAAGGACATGCTAGGTAAGTGCCCTAGAACTGAGATAAATCTCCAGGCTAATATTTTGTAACTTTTTATTTCTTCTTTTAAAAAATTATTCACATCATTTTCACTCATGTGCACTGTGTGTGTGTCTGCTCATGTGACATTGAGAGTAGAGTGCCCATGGAGATCAGAGGCATCAGACCCCTAGAGCCGGAGCTACAGGGGGCTGTGAGCTTCCAGGCATGGGTGCTGGGAACCAAGTGCAGGTCCCATGGGAGATTCATGTGCCTGTTAACTACCATCTCTCCAGCCCTTCCTAAGAGTCCTTTAAAAACAAACTCAAGCTGGGGGTGGGAGTTTGGAGGAGTATGAGGGGTGTACACCCTTAATCCAGTTTGGGAGGCAGAGGCAGGTAATCTCTATGAGTTCCAGGCCAATCTGGTCTACAGAGTGAGTTTCAAGGCCAGTCACTGTTACATAGAGAGATTCTGTCTCAAAAAAAATCAACAAAACAACAAACAACAAAAAACTATTTTGAGAGAGTCTCACTATATAGTAATTGGCCTTGAGTCCTAGCCCCCTTGTGCCAGCCTCCAGTTTGGGGATTACAGATGTGCAACAATGCACCTGGATTTGTTGTTTTTCCTTCTCTTTTTTGTTCTGAGCTATAGGGATGGCTCAGCAGTGAAGAACACTTGTTTGTTGCCCTTCCATAGCTCCTGAGTATCCAGCACTTACTGGGTGGCTACCAACCATCTCTAACTCTGAGTATCCAGTACTTACCGGGTGGCTACTAACCATCTCTAACTCCAGTTCCCGGGGAACTGACCTTTGTAAGCGTCAAACACACATGTAGCACACATACATACATGAAGACAAAACATTCACATAAAATAACTTTAAAGCTTTCCTGATTGTGCATGTGTACACGCCATGGCATGCATGCACACGTTAGAGGGCAACTGTAGCAGCAGGCACTCTCTTTCCATGTGGTGGGTTCTGGGGCCTGGTCTCAGACTGTCAGGCTTAGCGACCACTGCCTTTACCTGCCATCTGGTACCAGTCATTGCCCAGTGCCTCCACTTAGGTGTTTGATTTTTTTTTTTTTTTTTTTTTTTGGTTTTTCGAGACAGGGTTTCTCTGTGGCTTTGGAGCCTGTCCTGGAACTAGCTCTGTAGACCAGGCTGGTCTCGAACTCACAGAGATCCACCTGCCTCTGCCTCCCGAGTGCTGGGATTAAGGTGTTTGATTTTTGAGACAGGGTCTCACTATGCAACCTTGGCTAGCCTAGAACTGTCTTCGTATATCAGGGTGGCCTTGAACTCATAGAGACCTATGTCTCTTGGAGGCTGGGATCATGTGCCACAGCTGGGGTAATTTTTAAACAAAGAAATTTTTGTGGCACAATTTTGTGGGTCCACTGGACAATTCATAAATCACATGCAGACTGTTAGCTTTTTCCTATATCCTGAAACATCTTCCTACTTCACCTTAGGGAACTGTCATTACTCATTCCTACTTACAGTAAAAGGCTGAAGTTATTATAATGAAGGAATGAAGGAAACTGACTTGATGACTTCATTCTTAAAAAGTCTCAAAACACCATGTTGGTGGACTACTTAAAACACAGCTGAGCCTTTCATTTCCCACCCATAACAGTCAAGAGAAGAAAATTGACCCAAGGAAGACGCTTTTCAAGATTCAGTCAAAGGGACCAGTGTGGGGGAGGGGCGGTGCCCTAGGCAGGTGCTAACGATGATGGTGGACTGTGTGAGAAAACCAGGGACCCCTCATCTTCAGTCCATTACACACGGGAGGATTTTCTAAAGAGCTGATGGGCAAACAAAGCACTTCTCTTAGAGCTAAAAGGAAACATTCTCATTCGGCTGGCCCTTCAACAGGAAGACTGCTTCTGGATAAGAATCTCAAGTACTTTGCTGAAAGGGCCTACAACAGCACACATCCATCTTTTATGAGGCTTGCACAAAAATTTACTTATTGTTCTTCACCTGTTCAAATAAACTTGTCCACAAACATGCACACATCAGCACAACTAGAATAAAACAGAAGATGAGAAATGGAATAAGCTTATTGACACTTCTTTATGTTATTTGTTCTTTGTCATGTGTGCTTGCACGTGGGCGCACAAGTTCAGAGGCCAGATGTTAACTCCAGGTGTTGCTCATCAGGAGTCTCTCACTGGTTAGTCTGAGCTGTGTTGGCCAGCAAATCCAGGTCCCCCCTCTGTCCTGTGAGGATCCAGCCACTGCCACTGCACTTGAGCTTTCACTTGAGTGACAGGGATCAGGCTGATGTTCTCATACTTGCAATTTACCAACTAAGTCACTGCCCTAACCCCAATCTTACTGAATATTCTATTTAGTCTCTCTCTTTCCTTTTTATGTGCATTGGTGTTTGGCCTGCATGTATGTCTATGTGTGGGTATCAGGTCTACTAGAACTGGAGTTACAGAAGGGTGTGAACTGCCATGTGGTTGCTGGGAATTGAACCCAGATCCTATGGAAGAGCAGCCAGTGCTCTTAACCACTGAGCCATCTCTCCAACCCCCTAATTGGTGTTTCTTAATCTAGAATCTAAAACCAAAAGTATTCTCCAGAACAAAACATGAGGCTGTTTCCTGCCCTTCTGCGGAATCAAGAATCATCAGTGCTCTCAGTGGGCAGGGATGGCACACACCTTTAGCCCCGGCACTCAGGAAGCAGAGGCAGCCAGATCTGAGTTTGAGGCCAGCTTGGTCTACAGAGTGAGTTCCAGGACAGCCAGGACAGGACTGTTACACAGAGAAACCCGGTCTCAAAAAACAAAACAAAAAAGGTGGCAACTGGCCCCAGTGCCGAGGCACCTGCTGCATGGCTCAAAGAACCAAGCGCAGTGACAGAGGGGAGGGTCCCCAGAGAGCCCAGAACCTGCTACACCCTCAAGTTCAAAACAGATCCCTGAGTGAGTGGATGGAGGGTGAAATCAATAAAGCAACTGAGCAGCACCCTGTCCTGATGCTTTGAGGTCAGACCGTAGGGTCCTGGTCAAGTTAACAACGAAAGAAATGAACTCAAGAGAAGTCTGGACTGATAGCTGCCACGTATCCTGTAAGACACACAGATCTCCTCCCTGGAATCACCTGATGGCACCTAAGCTGCCGTGCACTTATAATAAACCACCAGGGAGCTCTTCAGGAGGAGAAATCAAGTTTTAGAGAGCACCTTACCAGAGTTCTTGATCCCAAACTAGAGCTTCTCAAAGCCTCAAGCTCTTCGGTCATCTTAGAAGCGAGGGCTTGGAGGTAGCCCCTAGCATCTTTCTCATCGCTGACCCTACACAGGGAACAGGTGTTTGTCTTATGAAGATGAGCAGTTGCTGCCCTCCTCAGGACAATGTCACTGTAGCCCAAGCACCAGTTGACTCTATTGAGAAGAAACTGGTTCTGCCCCATCTTAGGGTTTCCCTGGTTGTGTGTACATTGGCCCCAGAAGCTCTCCACCCGTGTGTCACCCACAATGAGGAGCATAAACAGGTCACCCCAAGTCCTAAGGGGTCTCCCCACCCTTAGTCCACTCTGAAGACCACTGCATCCTACAGGCAGGGATTTAGGAAAACACAGAGATGTGCTCCAGTGCAGCCAAGGAGCCGCTTTTCACATGCTGCTGGGCACATACCACTGAATGATCTCTGCGATCTGGGCTTCCCAATGCGCAACGGACTCCTTCTTAGATGCCAGATCCTGCAGCTCGTCTTCCAGCTGTCTATTTTGGGCTGTGAGTTTATCCACAAAGGAACAAAGCTGAAATTAAACAATGTCACCATATCACACGTCTGTCTGGCGCCTCTTCACTACACAGCACGGTGACATCAGAAGCTCTGCCGCTCATCGGCCCTGTGGGGCTTTCACTGTACCTGATTCAAGTCTCAGAGTAACAGAGCCAAGGATGAGCAGCTTCTCAACAATGAAAACATCCCATTTAAAGACCAAATGTATTATTTCATCTAAATATCAAAACATTTAAGACAGGCACCAAGCTTCCAAGAGACCCAAGAAAAAAAAATCAACTTCCCCTAAAGGATGGTGAGGACCCAGTCACCTTCTCATTTTCAGCTGTCAGCTTCTTGTTTTCATCGAACAGCATGGCTCTTTCGCGTTCGTACTTATCTTTTACTGTGCCTACTGCCTCCTCCATCTCATTATGCCTGCAGAGGTGAAGGAGAGACTGCCTCACAACACAAGCCTAGAGCGCACAGGAAGCTTCCGTCTCTCGCCTTGAGAGCAAAACTCACCGTTCTCGCTTCGACTTCTCTAGTTTATCCTTCAGCATCAGGATTTCCTTCTGCAGGGCCAGCTGGTGGCTTTCTGAATCATGCACCTCCTTTTTCACATTCTTTACTTCTAGCACATGGGAGGCCTCTCGGCGGACCAACTCCTCCTCATAGAACAGGACTTTCTTCTCAAGCTCTGACTTGATTTTGGAGATTTCCTGCTGGTGTTCTAATGTGGCACCTGGCCCCCGGCCTCCTTGCTTCACCTTCAGATAAAGGTTGACATAAACTATCAAATCTATGTCCTCCCTCCCTCAAGGGTGGTGAAGTCTTTTCATTCTTTACCACTAGCAGGGACCTGGAGGTAGAGTGGGGGCAGCACCTGGCTTTGTCCCAGTGCCGTGCTGTTTGCCTATTTGCCCACCAGTACTCTTTTGAGTGCTGACTAATTGTCACAAGTCTTCTGGTGACTGGTATGACACTGAAGTCCCTGCTCTCATGGTGACAGTGAACCATTAAGTAAAGAAGAATAATGGCAAGACATAGGATGGGTATGGTGCCACCTTGGCAAGAGAAGGTCTTAAGCACAGGGCCAGATAATGGCATAGGCCTGCTAGGGGTGGACAAGGCTAGTGGAGAGGTGCTGGGAGAGGAGTTCTGACTCAGGCTGAAGACCAAGTCTAGAGGAGTCCCTGACGGCTCTGTTAAACTCAATGGTTTAGAGGTAGGACACCTCCAGAGAGGTAAGGAGCAGGCAGAAAGAGTTAGTCACACGTAAGCGGTCTAGAAAATAGTTTGCTGAGAGTTGGGTAGGGTGGTAGCAAAGACAAGAGAGGAATAAGTACCTTGGGCACACGGGCTTGAAGGACAGCACCATCACAACCACAAGAAGGATACAGAGGCCCAGGCTCTAAAGAGGGAAGTCACTTATCCAAGATCACACTACACTGAGGAGCAGACAGTGGCCCTCACTCATGACTGTCTCTTCTCTTAGCCTTTTTCTGCCCTCTGACCCCATTCGCAGGGCCTAGATAAGGAGCGGCGTGCCTCTGCCACATCAACAACAGAACACGGGTTTAGACAGCTTTCCAGAACTGAACATGCCCACGTGCAGGGTGTCAGGATAGGAAGGAGGTGGTGTCTGCTAACTCTGCAATACTGACTACAAACACCTAAAACTTTCATGTGATAAAGAAATGAACTTGGCTTTTATAATGGTTATCACAAGCTGTGGCCACATCCTCCACTTCCTCCCATACCTGTTCCTTCCCTGAAGCTGCCCTGGGTGGCACTGACCCAGTCAACATGCCCCACGGCCCACCAGAGAGAAGAGCTACCTTGAGGGCCTCCAGCTCGCTCTCCATCTGCTTGCAGAAGCTCTCGCTGTGCTCGCGCAGCTTCCGTTCTTTGGAGGCTTCAGCAGTCGCATCCTCAAGTTGAGCTTCCAGCTAAGGAAAAGGCAGAACTGCTTTTTATGAACCGCATTGAGAACCTGCCCAAGGAGCAATCCCCAAGGACCAGGTGCAGCGAGGGCTCTTCAGACTCAACAGAGTCAAAGCCTGAGGGACACTTTAATTGGAATGGCCAGCTATGACCATTAGTAATGACACAAGCCTGCACTCTAGTTAAATAGATTAGTTTGAGGTTTACATTCAAGAAAAACTCCTTATTTATGGAAACAATCCTGACATGTGAAGGCATAATGGGAGGTGGAAATGGCGGAGGAGTGGATCTGGGGGAAAGGAACTGGGAGGAGTGGAGGGCAGAGAAACTGTTCAGGATGTAACGTATGAGAGAAAAAAACAAAAAGAGAAGAAAAAGGAAAAAATGTAGAGGTTCCTTCCCCCCCAATTTTTTGGGGGGTTTTTGAGACAGGGTTTTTCTATATAACTTTGGCACCTGTCCTGGTACTCACTCTGTAGACCAGGCTGGCTTCAAACTCACAGAGATCTGCCTGCTTCTACCTCCCAAGTGCTGGGATTAAAAGCGTGCACCACCACAACCAAGCCCAATTTTTCAAGATATTTATTTAATGTGCAACAGTGTTTTGCCTGTGTATTCTCTGTATGAGGTTTTCAGATCCTCTGAAACTGGAGTTACAGACAGTTGTGAGTCACTGTGTAGTTTCTGGGAACTGAACCCAGGGCCTCTGGAAGAGCAGCCAGTGCTCTTAATTGCTGAGCCATCTCTCCAGCTCTAAATGTAGAGTTTCATTTGATCAGAGCGTAAACCTTGACCAAACATTTTCAACACCACCTAATAAAGTGTTCTTCTCTGTCTTAAAAAAAAATTAAACTTATAATTCAGTTTTTAAATAAAAAATTCAAATATCCTCAAGAGGAGCAAAAACCCACATGCCCATGAGCCAGCTTTGACAGGGGACAGTTAGCTAAGGAGCAAACTTGTTGTGCCTGTTTGTCTCTAGTCTCAGGTTGTTTGACAACAGCCAGGCAGCTTGTCATTTCATCCTTAATCCTTATGAGTTTCTCTACCTTGAGCTATAATTGGCTACCACTGCAATTATGTCTGGGTTATAAAATAAACTAAGAAATCAAATAGGTATTTGGGACTGCCAGTCCGAAAGTGAAGAAATTAGATCATGCACGGCCAGGCTGTCTATGCTCACGATCCATCAAATCCATTTAACAGAACTTAAAACCAAGCGTCGCTTAGAGTACGGCAACTGTAAATGGTGGGGCACCAGCTACCCAGGGCAGCAGCATGCCACGTAGGGACCGAGGAGGACACCCAAGTTCCGAGACACCATCAGAAGACCAAAGTTCTTACTTTTTCAGGTACCTAGCATTAGGAATTTTTATGTATTTTACTCAAATTCTTAAAAACCGGAAGGCAGTTGTCCTTCAATCCCTGGCATCCACACAGTGGAAGGAGGAAACCGACTCCTCCAAGCAGTCCTCCGGCCTCCACCTGCACATGAAGGCACAAGCGCATCCACGCTCACACTGGACAATAAGTGAAGAGAAAGGTACCTCCTTCCTGAACTTCTCAGATTTGCGGATATCCTGCCGCATGGAGTCAATCTTCTGCATGGCCACCTCCATCTCCTCCTCTTTGTCACGGAGTTGGCGGGACACCTTCTGCTTCTGGGACCTGAGCTCGGCCATGCGCTCATTGAGCTCTGAAAACTCCTGCAGGGCCCGCTTTCGCTGCTGATGGGCATCTTTGAGTTCTTTGGTCTGGGATTTCAATCGCTCTGAAGCTTCAACCAATTGCTGAATGAAAAGAATTCTGTAAGTTTTACATCTACTTAACAAAGACCTGGAAACCCAAGAGTCATGTTGTAGCAAAGTGAAAAGTGATTCAGGGCCAGTCAGTTTATAGCCAGGGTCTAGAACCAGCTCTCAAGAACAGGCTGCTCCCCACGGAGTGGGGACCTAACTGTTGTGGGCAGCAAGCACCTGAGTCAGTGTATTTCCTTCAGGCTACGCATGTGAAAGGAACAAGGCCTCCTCACACAGACAGTCTGTGCTACCTTGTGCAATTCTTCCTTCTCCTGCCGCACCAGGCGGTACTGCTTCTCCAGGCCTTTCAGCCGGTGTGTGGAGTCCTCATGTTCCTGGCGCAGTGTCACTGTGTCCTCAAGCTGTCGCTCAAGCCTGTTTGAATCTGGGCAGAAGAGAAGTGAATTTAATCCTTTGTGGACAGTGACTTTATGTTAGCTCACTAACTGACTTGAAATTATCTGGTAATTCACAAATAAAGCTTTTTTTCCCACTGGTTTCAATTTATTTATTTTATATGTATGTCTGTGTAGTGTGTGCCCATGTGCATGCCACAGTGAGGGTGAGGGGGTCAGAGGCCAGCAGGGACTGAACACTAACAAGCACCCACTGCACCATCCTGCCAGCCGCACAATGTCTTTAGTCAGAAGCCCTATATCCCCACACGGTGTCAGCTATGCATACACCGTAGGCTTCCTGGTGTTTAGTCTAAACATTTCTAGTCTGTTTATGTTTTATGCTGGAGATTCTCTCTTCAAAGACGTGCCTCAATCCCTCTGTCATCCCAGAGTGCTGGCCCTTTCTCAGGGTGTAAGGTAATAAGATTACTTAGTGATGGTGGGGTCTGATAGAGATGGAGAGCACAGACTCCAGATGTAACTAGAGATGGGGGCTGACCAAGAGCCTGCCCATGTGTGGCTTAGGGATATGGTTCACAAGTGATCTGATGACCAAGACTAAAACAGAATGTGGATGGTGCTGGAGAGACAACTTGGAAGCTAAGAGCAGTTGCCGTTCTTGCAGAGGACCAGCACCACATGGCAGTTCATAACTACCTGCAACTCCAATTCCAAGGAATCTGACACCCTCTTCTGGCTTCCACAGGGACCAGGCATGCACGCACAAAGTAAACATGCATACATGCAGGCAACAAACAAACAAAACCGGAAGAAAGAAAGTAGAGGTGGGAGGTTAAACTCTTATATTTCTGAGGCAACAGCCAGCAGGCAAATTAAGTACAAAAGAAAAACCCGAGTTTATGGAGAATACTACGTTATCAGAACAAGCGAAGTAGGAAAACAATTTCAGACACAGACAACATGCTTCAACTGTGCATAAGCTTGCACAACTTGAGCTTTTCCCTACTTTTTGCCCCTTAGGAAAAAGGATTCTGGAAACAGGAAACTCATACTCAAGAATAAGGATCAAGCAGCAACCAGCTAGAGCCCTTACCTGCCATTTTATTTTTCAAACACTCAATTTCTTCATTTAGCCTCTTGATTTCTTTGTCCCGGTTGGAGTTGCCCAGGGCCCGCGTGGAACCGTGAAGGGACTGCACAGTCTGGGTGGATTCTAAGGGCGACACCGCACTGAGTGGCCAGCCATGTGTGCAAGGAGGACCCTAGCCACATCAGGCCACTCCAGACACTCACCCTGCAGCTTCCGGCTCAGCTCTAGTTTCTCTTGTTCCAGTCTTCGTATCCTTCGCTCATAAGCCTCCACCTGCAGGCTATTCTCCAGATCACGTTGCACGTCTTCATCTTTGGTTAATGTGTTGGACTGCATCATGCTCTTCAGAGAGCCTCGGTCAGAAAAACAGCTGCAAACAGAGCAACAGGCTTTCTAATCTACTGAGAACCAACGATGATTTCATTAGCATTTAGAGTCTTTTTAAAGTGGCAAACAAAATACCTGTGAAAAGATTTTATTGTGTATGGAACCAAAGTCAGACAAGAGCCTCCTTGCCACAGACGACTAAGTAGGAGTGGGAGCCTGACCTAATCTTTGGACTGCTACACGAGATTCTCAGGTCTGCTTAGCTTGTCTCATTCCTATTATGAACCCGACAGTAGGCACTGGGCACATCCCCTTCTGTTATAAACTATGAGAAACCAGCATTTCTGGAGACAGCCTACCACAAACGGAGAGTTCTAAGTTCATCTGTATAAACTGTGTCTTGACAGGCTAGTCACAAGTGTGATGAGCACCCTGTGGGCTGGAATGCACCTGGAACTCTTTTGTGATGAGGTGCCAGTAATCACTGTGGGATCAGACAGGAGATGCACATGCCACATCTCAAGACTCCCTACCAGCCTGAGCAGAGGTGCCCTTCCAGCACAGCCACACGACTGCAGGAGTGTGAGCCCAGAAGGGATCCAGTTCTGCAGCTCTGCTCAAGAGGAGGAGTGTGTACCACTCTCCTCTCACCTCCCTCTCTTTGGTTTCTAAAACTGAGGAAGGACGCCCTGGCCAACAGACAGGTTCACTGGGGATAGAAATGACAGGCACAAACACCAATCTGGTGAACTATCAAATTTATATCAAAGGAGGAATGAGTTCCAGCTCCACTACGGGAACTAGGAGCTGGGGTTGCAGTATTGACAAAGTCAAGCAGTGTGCTCTAAAGGCTTCTTGACTGAGTGTGAGCAGAAACAGCTGTGACCACCACTGGCTTTCACCAGGATAAATCTACCAGCTGACAGCCTATACACAGGAGCCAACCATCACCTGTGGGTCAAGTTCTGTGCCTGTGCCTTCTGTGAGCCTTTAAGAATGCCTTTTACATGTCACGTCCCACCATTTCTCCCCAGCCCCCACACAGGATGGAGCCCGGTACCTCACGCATGCTAGTCAAGGGCTGCTACTGAGCTATATTCCCAGTAGTCTTCCCATTTATTTTCATTTTATTATATATGTGTTTTATTATATGTGTATGAATGGTTTGCCTGCATGTTTGCCTGTGGACCACCTCCATGCAGTGCCCAAGGGCACCAGAAGAGGTTGTCAAGACCCCTAGGACAGGAGTTAGAGATGGTTGTAAGTTATCCTGTGGGTGTTGGGAATGGAACCTTAGTCGTTTGGAGGAGCAGCCAAGCTTTTAACTGTCGAGCTATCTCTTCAGCCTCAGTTTTTTAAATATTTAAAGGTTGTAGAAGAAAAAAAAATGTGTGACAGAGAACAGAAGGATGAGTATTATAGTTGTCTATAGCTTAACGACAGGGACCCATTCTGGCAAGTGCTGTGAGGTGATCTTGTGCCAACATCTAGATGTACTTCCCCAGCCTGAGAGCAAATCATGTGCACAACAGAGACGCAATCAGAACTGCAGCGCACACATGGGACCCAAGTGGTTGCTGGTATGGTGGGATGCTATCCACAGAACACATAAACTACACAACACAACAGCATGTTCTGCAGCTGTCAGCGGAGTCATATGTTAGTGTCAAGCATTTCCACTGAACATACGCATGTACAATGGTAATGCACCACCACAAATGGCAGACACTGGCATCGTCAGGCAATGGGATTATCTCAGCCCACTATTCTATATGTGGTCTGGTGTTGACCACACACTGATGTGGCACATGAGCATATTTGCTAATTTTCCTTTTCAGAAATGCCGGCCGGTGCTGGTGCATACCTAATCAGCAGAGGACAAAAGACCCTCTGCATCTCTCATGAGCGCCATCCTCCCAGCCCTATGGCATGAGCAAAATCTCGAGAGCCCAATCTCAGGCTGTGAAGAGTGATGGGAGCTCGACCCAGCCTTACCTTTCTGTTGTGAATGTGAAGCCGATGAATGGCAAATGCAATCCAGAGAAGCCGGTGTGAGAGCCAGGAGGTAATATTTCCTGCATCAGAACACACATAACACAGATTAAACAATCTCCCTTCACATAAGCAACACATGCCGCCAAAAAGAGTGCAAAAACCTTACTACTGTGGTCACTACTGAGCACCAGCTATGAAAAGCAGCATTAATGCGGGCTGGTAAGATGGCTCACAGGGAGAGGCCTACAGGCCAGTCTTCCTGTGCTTCTGAAGCTTTTATATCCATGAAGTAGTCATGGCAACAATGAAGCCGTCACATAATAACGAATCAACACTAAATAAAAAGGTACAAAATATGAAAAAAACAAAAGCAAAAGATTTCAGATGTGTGCCATAACAAGAGCGAATTTTTGTCAAAAGAGTAATCCCTCGTCTTTTAAAAGCAACACTAAGGACCAAGCTGAAGACTTAAAAATAATTGCCAAATTAAAAAACATTTTTGTTTTTAGATAGATCTTACTGTGTACATCTGGCAGGCCTGGAACTCACTATGTAGACTTGCTGGGACTGAAGGTGTGTGCTTCAGCTACTTTAATGTTTACTGTGTGTGTGTGTCTGTGTTTATGCCTCATGTATACAGTGCCTGCAAAGACCAAAGAAAGATGTCGGAGCCTCTAGAGGTGGAGTGGGGGGCAGCTGTGAGCTGCCTAATATGGGTAATGGGCACAGAATCTGGGTCCCTCTGGAAGAGCACCAGGTAATCTTGACTGCTGAGCCACCTCTCCAGCTCAGCTGTCAAATAGTTTCGAAGATTAGAACAGTTCTGCCACTGACTGACTTGTTAAGCAAACGGTAGCCTGACACTTAGACCCACCGGGAGGCAGCCCAGGGAGGAGAGAGGCCGGGACACTCACAGTGTTTCTCAGCATGTCGTCATCCACGTCGAAGTTGGATGTGTCAGAAGGACTGCTCACATCAGGGATGTACGGAGCTTCTAGGTTTCGTATGTTTTCCCAATTCAGGCCTTCGAAGAATGCATGCTTTTTAAAGTCCTCTATCCCATTCTGCCCAAGCCGGCGTTCTCTGCTGCATATCAGTCTCTGAATAAGATCCTTTGCTTCCTCAGAGACATCAGTGACGTGGGATGGGAACTGAAATCGCTCCTGGGGAGGAAAGGACGGCCAGAGGACATAGTAAGGGACACCTCAGATGTGCAGACAGTACAGGAAATAATCCTTACTTTACAATTTACCAAATGTAATCCAAAGCTAGGTAATTTTAATTCCACAAAGGCAAACAAGTAAATCATTCCCTTGGGGCCTGTGAGGTGGCTCAATGGGTAAAAGGCACTCACTTGCCTTGCAGCCTGGCAAATAGAGTTTGATCCCTAGAACCCATGTTAACAGAGGAGAGAACTCCACAAAGTTGTCCCCTGGCTTCAATGTGCACTGTGGCACATGTACCCACACGCATGAGAAGAAAATTAATTAAGATAAACTGACTTATCATAGCTGGCTTGTTAACTCCTACCCACAAATGACAATGACAGATTATATTTCTTCCTCTCCAAACAGCAAAGAACGCAGACAAATGTGCTGTGGAGGCAAGCGGCACAGCCCTCTCAGTGCTGGGCCAACACTGCATCTTAAAAGAAAACAGCCTCAAGAATCCACACTTTACGCTGCAGGAAAACTACAAACCACACACTCCTTAATTGTCGGGGACAAAGAACAGATTAAAACTCCTAACACCTCACATTTGCACCCTGACCAAGAGAACAAGTTTTCAGCTGAATTCCTATGGAAGGGGTTTGTTTAAAAAGAACAGAATAGACACCAACAATGAGAACCATGTACCTGTGTGGTACAGAAATAAATACTGAAACACATGAACAGAAGCCCAGTCACACAACGTACCGCACGTCGCGGGCAGAGCTGCCAGCTACTCAAGGCTGGCACTGTGTGAAGTCTTTCTAGGAAGCACTTATTTATGAGTTAAGAATCTGCCTCTACTTTGTGTGCTTGTTGTGTGCACCAAAGGTCCACACTGAGGTCTTCCTCAATTACCTTCCACCTTTATTTATCTACTTAGTTTCTGAGACAGTCTCTCATATAAAACTTAGACCTCACTGATTTGTCTGGACTAGGTGGCTCCAGAATCTGCCTGTCCCTCCATGGGGCGACAGCTGTGCACCTCCACACCTGACTCTCCAAGGGGATATAGCTGTACACCTCCACACCTGACTCTCCATGGGGATACAGCTGTGCACCTCCACACCTAACTCTCCAAGGGGATACAGCTGTGAACCTCCACACCTGACTCTCCAAGGGGATACAGCTGTACACCTCCACACCTGACTCTCCATGGGAATACAGCTGTGCACTACCACACCTTTTACTTGGGTTCTGGGGCTTCAAATCAGGTGTGCACAACTACACAGCAAACACTTTACTGATGGAGTTGCCCCCCATGCTGAAAAATATTCTAAGTATAGTTTTTACTTTGATTTGCAGTGAAATATAAAGCAATTTTCATGTTAATCTTGACCCAACATGAGCAATTAATGGGAGACTGGTTGAAATACAGGTCAACTACATACAACTCAGTTTTCTGGGATGTGTAAGCATATACACACATACATGCCAGGTTGTGTTTATGTTACAGCAGACAGAAAAAGGAATCCTGCCCATGGATCTCCAGGGCGGGGTGTGCAGTTCTGTGGTAGGTCAGTCAAGTGTGTGCTGTGGGCTGAGGTGGAGATGGAGAGAACAAGGACACAACATCAAAATGGAAAATAAAAACCCTGAAAAGGGAAAAAAGGAACATACTGGGATGGGGAAGGAACGAGGATGCCCTACGTGGAGGTGAGCTCACTCATGACTGTGTCCCAGGTGGCATCTGAAGCTGAAGTGTCTACAAGGACTTCCCAACACCACTCTAGGCTCTAAATGAACACATGGATTGTTCTACACAAGCCTGCTTCTCCTCCAAGGAGTCTGGTCAGTGAACACAGGCTCCATTAAGTACACAGTATCTCCTCCTTTCCGTCCCACGTGTGCAGTGTCACCATCTTATGTTGATGACATCACAAACCTCTGCCCACCTCTCCTGTCCTGCCACCCCATCTGGCCTGAACACCATTAGCCTCCACCTCCCCACCAGCCTGTGCAGGCACTAGAACAGCCTCATGGTTCCTCCACTGCTGCCCACCCCGCCAGCCCATGCGGGCACTACAACAGCCTACAGCATCTCACCTCATGGTTCATGATCTTGCCATAGGTCTCCACCAGTGACTCTGCATAAAATGGCGTTTCTCCATACAGCATCTCATACATGCAGACGCCCAGCGACCACCAGTCACACTCGGGTCCATATTTGCCCATGCCATCCTCCATGGCCTGCAGGATCTCTGGTGAGATGTAGTCAGGTGTACCCACAGCCACTGAAGACTGAACCTTGGGAGAAGAAGGGGTGATGAAGGGAAGCCCGACAGCATCGCTAACAACTACATATCTCTATCTGCTTCCCTTAGAACCCTGCAGCTGCAGAAAACAGAGCAACCGTGACATAAAAGTCCCCAGAGGCAGCAACCCCACACCTGCTGCCCATGCTCCCAGGGTAATCTAAGGGCTCCGTGTCCAGGCCAGCCCTTGACTTTTCTGTCCAACACAAAGCCTAAGGAAAAGCATACGCTGGCTTCTAACAAGCCCCCAGGGGCTATGACTTCCTAGCACAGCCCACCCTGAGTACCCAGAGAGAAAATAGGCAAGTTGGCCCAGCACCAACTGCGTTCCCAAGAGAGTCTCTGCTCAGGGGCCTGAGAGGGTGGTAGCTATCCCCACAAAGAGATCAGTTCCCTACAGTCCACATCAGCAGGCACATGCCTGCAGCAGAGGCACTCGAGCAGTGCTGTATCAGGGAGAGCTAACCACCACAGAAAAGCAGAAGAGGATGAGATACACAGATGGGACAGAAGCAGGGCAGGAATGGGGCAGTGGTCACAGGCCCATCTAAGAAGAGACTAGACTCTCTAAGGTCCCCTTTGGAAAGAGGGTCTGGGGGGTAAGCAGTGTAAGAGGTGCTACTCAGTGGACAAACAGCAGGGGTCTGCCTGGCACTTTTCAGCACAGCAGCCTGCAGTGGCCGTAAGTAGTAAGGGCGGCAGCGGTGAGTAATGTCCACTGTGGAAAACGACAATGTAAATGCACCCACGGACACTGTGCTCTCATTACCAGAATAGATTTGACCACAGCACCAACCTACCAACAAGTTATCATGGAGGTTAAAATTTACAAAAAAAAAAAAAAAAAAGAAAAGAAATGAAAAAAAATTACAAACAGTTCCACGCCTGTGCAGCACGGTGAGCTGGAGTCCCGTGGCCTGGGCAGCACAGTGAGCCGGAGTCCCGTGGCCTGTGCAGCACGGTCAGCTGGAGACCCATGGCCAGTGCAGCAAGGTGCCAGCTGGAGCCCCATGGTCTGTGCAGCATGGTCAGCTGGTATCTGCACATAGATGTCCCAAAATATACTGGCAGGAACTGTCTGGGACTCCTTTTAGTGTAGGATTTAAATGGTCAGAACCTCCTGTATGGGACTGCAAGGGCTGCTGCAGTCATAGGAAAGAATGCGATGACAAAGAGGGCGGGGAGCTGGCCAGCGAGGTAAGACACACCAACTACTCACAGGCCACCTAGCTGCAGTGTTGATTTGACCTGAGGTACCAGGTGAACCAGGCACTCTCCTGTCCCACATCTGGGGCTCACAGCACTCTGCACTAAGGAACCCGGTTTTTAGGCCTGCAATAACTACAAGAGAAAGCTCAGCTTGCAGAAAGCTACCTGGAGCTGGCCCTCCAAGACGGATAGGGCTTTTCAAAGGAGGGAAGGGCTGATCTCACTTGCTGCAGTGTAGCATGCTTACAGTCACCCAGGGCTCTGAGGAGCCTGACAAATCCCCAATGGCACCCATATGTCATCGCAAAAACAGAAAAGAAGGGCTGGAAGAGTCTAGTCAATAAACTGGACTTCCTCAAGATCCCTTACAAGATGAGAATCTTGTGTTCTATCGTCATAACCCACACTGTTAAAGGAAGCTGGCAGTGGGGGGTGGGGTAGCATGATGGCACACCATTATAAACCCAGTGCTGGGGAGGAAGGACAGGCGGGCCCCAGGACCACTGGCCAATCAACAGAGCCTGTGAGTTCCAGGTCAGTGAGGGACTCTGGCCTCCAGATGCATCCATGTGCATGCACACCTGTACACTCATGCACACAAATCTGCACACAGTATGTACACACACATGATTTTCAAACTTTAAAAATTCCTCAAATAGAAAATTTCAATAGTCTTCTAAACAGATTCATTTTCTTAATTTACATTCAAAAACTGGATTTTATTTAATTTTATGTCAAACTGAACACTTAGTCCCCTTTTACCTACAAGCCAAACTCAAAAGCAAATGGTAATCTTCAACAAAAATACCTACAGTTCCATCATCATTCATCTTCAAACACGATCCAAAGTCAGCCAGCCGGATATGACCATTCACATCCAAAAGGACATTGTCAGGCTTAATGTCTCTGTTGGTGAAATAAGCAGAGTAAGTTAACTGTCCCAGCGGGATCACAGGGAACCGTGGTCGCCCAAGAGCAGCCATAACCAAGCAGAGCAACTGGAGCAGCACCAGCAGAGTTGTCACAGATGCCAACCCCTCCCCCAGCAGCACTGCAACTCCTGTCACCCACCACCTACTAAGGTTCCCGAGGTTCCCGAGTATCCACTGCCTTCCTGAAGGGGCTCATCAGCACAGGGCCAGAAAATAACATCTAAGAGTTAGGGAGATGGTTCAGTAGTTAATGGGGCTTGCTACGCAATCTTTGGATCCCAGCAACCACATAATAGCCAGGGGTTCCCCAAGTAAAACCAGCTCTGAGGGATCTGATACCCTCTTCTAGCCTCTGCGTGCTCTAATGTGTGCTCGCTCGCTCTCTCTCTCTCTCTCTCTCTCTCTCTCCTCAATCTTAAAAAGAAGATTGGAGAAATAGAAACAGAGACCAAGGGACAAGCAGCATGGAGGGAGATGAGCAGTAGCTACCAGGAGGGATCCGTATCAGAAGAAGTAATGGAGTCAGGGAAGAGGTGGGCACAACTGTTTGCAGGCTAACAAGCTGCTCTGCACACTGAAGCTGAGTAGCCTGTAGTGAATGGCACAGTCACACAGCCAAGGAAGACACTCAAAGCCCACACTGTCAACTGCCTATGCCCAAATACTGGGCTGAAGCATATTCACAGCCCTGAGAATAAAGTCATTACAGACTACCCTGAAAGCAAGAGAACACAACACGTCCACCAAAGTCACGCTCAAGTCTGTTTGCAACAGCACCACACACAACAGACAAAACATGTCCAGCATCAACTGCAAGAGCGTGTGTGCAGGAGTGCGTGTGCAGGCTGCAATGCAGCCACACAGGGGGGAAGGGGGCGCAGGGCAAAAGGGATTCTGCCACAAAACCACAAGTCAGAAACAGGAGAAAACTAGCACAGCACTTGAACCTGAAATAAACACCCTCACACAGACGTGAAAGGGAAAAGAAAGGTCAGGTGTGGCACACTCAGAAAGGCAAAGCAGGAGGTCAGCCTGGGCTGCAATGGGAGACTAGAAAAGAAGGAAAGGTGGGGGAGATATGACATAAAGAAAGGAACAGCGGGGAAACCAAAATGCCAGAGTGGAAAAAACAAGACCAGGAAGAGGATTTAATTAAAGGAAGAAACAGGAGAAAAAGATAAACTGTAACCTCAAATGAAGACTAATTTACAAGATGCTTAAGGGAAAGTGAGTTTAAATCAAACCTAATGGAGGCAGTGAGGGAAGGAACCTAGACAACACACCAGAGTCAGACTAAGGAGCTGGAGACTGACTGAGATGGGAGCCCGCAAAGGAACCCAACAGACATAAGGAAACCAGACAATAAAACATGGTTTCCATCTGAAATAGAACCCAAAAACATTCCACATCCTTGTAAGCTCAGGGTTAGAGAGGCTGTAGCAAAAGGATCAAGTTCCAGGCTATCTTGTTGGCAAGATATCACCTCAAAAACAAAAACAAACAATTTTTATATATGGTATGGTTCAGTATACATAATTAAAAACAGGCAAAGCTAATTTTCATTTCCAAGGCTCCTTTAATATTGCAGTCTCTTGCCACAAAAGGCCACTCAAATTAATTAATTAAAAACCCAGGACCCAGAGAGATGCTCCGTGGGTACCTGGGACTCCTGCAGTTTGTTCTCTAACCTCCTTACATGCATGTGCCTACATGCATACCAACACACACAAATGTAATCAAATAATTATGGCAGTGGCTTAAGGGATGTCTTGGCTAGGACCAAGTATCACAAGTTAGATACAGAACCTGCTGACATGAATGCCACCACTAATCCTGGGGCCTCAGGCTCTTGCTACAGAAGACTAGTTAGTCAGTGCTGTGCTGTCTCCTTTCCTTAGCTGTGTGGTGTTATCTACCCATCTAAAACTAAATTCCCGTTCCTGTTCACCAGCAGAGAAAAAGAAAAAAAAAAATCTGACAAAACCCCCCTGTATTCTGAAAGCCTTTCCTTCCCATGAGCGATCAAGACAGTCCCAGTCCCAAAGCAGTATGGGTGTTCAGTGCACCCAGGTCAGGCTTCACCAGGCAGCTGCACAAGAGGACACCTGACTAGCACTTCTGAGAGTTTCTTCTGCTTTATCTTCTACCCTGCTTTCTGTCCCCCTCATTTGAGTTTTTCGAGGCTCCTTTTGCCCTCTGGATGCCCACTTACTAACTTGCAGCTGCTCTGCGTCAACATGCCTGTGAAACATGCCCTGTTTTCTCTGGGCATACACACTGTTCTCGCCGTATCCTCTGTGAACCTCTCACTGTCTTTGGTTTCAGGTCCCTAGAAGCTGACGTCTCAGGAAGGGGCTGCATACATGGGCCTGAGTGCTTCTGGGTCCTAGTTTTGTCACTTGTTTCCTTGAGCACCAGGCAAAGGCTGTGAAGTTTGCAGAAGTCCAGCTGTGAAGAAGGGGTCAGTGCACAGCCATCTCAGCCCACAGAGCAGCAGTTCTCTACCTTCCTAACACTGCGACCCTTTAATACAGTTGGTGACCCCCAACCATAAAATTATTTCATTGCTACATCAAAACTGTAATTGTTCTATTATTAAGAATCATAATTAAATGACCCTGAGAAAAGGTCATTTGACCCCCAAAGGGGTCATGACCCACAGCCATAGCAAAGAAGAAAGGAGCCCAATTGTGGCCTAGGCTTGAGCTCTGCTGTTGAGTTCACCAACAGCACAATGCCATTTGTGCACCCCAGAGACTCACTTCTGACACTGCCAAATGTAGCAAGCACACCTACCTGAGGCTGGACAGCACTGACTCTTGCTGTGCTATGTTTTAGGTGGGCCATCTACATACAATCTGAATTGAGTTTGTTTGAGAAGAATAAACGTTTTTGAATTATAAAGTCTTACTCAGTCAAATGACTGAGGAAGGGCTGGAGATATGTCCAGGTGTGGTTCCTAGCTTTCACATCAAGCAGCTCCGTCACCTGTAACTCCAGCACCTGGGGATCTGATGCCTTCTTCTGACCTCCATGAGCACACACACGTGTCACACATACAGACAAGCAGGAAAATACATGTACATATTGATTAAAAAAAACAACAAAATTTAAAAAATAAAAGAGTTTTCTAAATAGAAGAAAAAAGGGAAAAAATAAGCTATTTAAAACAGAACCTAATTCGGGCTGGAGAGATGGGTCAGCAGTTAAAGAACACTGGATGGTTTTTTCAGAGTACCTGGGTTCAACTCCCAGTTGCCAAATGGCAGCTCACAAGTATCTGTAACTCAGTTCCAGGGGATCTGGCACCCTCACACAGACATGATGAGGGCAAAACACCAGTGCACATTAAATAAATAAATAAAATATAACCTAATATCCTAAGAGGCCCGTGACAAAGATATTTCTGTCTGTATTATGAAGCTGGCAAAGTTTTGTCACAGAGACAAAATCTAAATGTTATGAACCAAAACAGGGCTAGTGTGATGGCTTGGGGGTGAAGCCTGGTGATCTAGTTCTATCCTGGAACCCATATTAAGAGTAGAAGGGGAGAATTAATTCTCCAATCTCCATACATGTATCGAACACACGTGGCCACTTGTCTCCCCCCCCCTCTCTCTCACACACACACACACACACACACACACACACACACACACACACACACACACACAGCATTTGAGAGCTGGTTCAGTGATTAAGAACACTTGTTGCTCTTCTAGAGGGCCCAAGTTTGGTTCCCAGTCCAAGCTGGGCAGCACATAGCACCTGGCCTCTACAGGCTTCCATATACACAGTTGTGCTCACGTACATACATACATACACACACACACGTACATACATACACACAGATACATATACATACACGTATGTATGTATTTTAAAAAGAAAAACTGAACTGCAATAGCCAGACCTGGTAGCATGCATACCTATGATCCCAGCTACTCAGGAAGACAAGTACAAGACCTGCCTGGGCAACTGGTGGAAACTGTCTCATGAAAAAAGGGCCGTGTGTGGAGTAACTCAGTGGTAGAATGTGAAGTTCTAGGTTTGATCCTCAGTAGGGAAATATGAACAGTAATCTAAGAACTGCAACAAGCTAGAGAAGCAGGCATACCCAATAAAGAGCATGGGGGATGGGGCACTGACAAATGCTCTCTGAGCTACAGGGAGCACTGTGTACTCTGTGGTCCCCAGGGGGTGGGGTGAATGCCACCTAGCTGGGCCCTGCTGCATTCCCTGGTAATGAAGCTGCACTCTGTGAAATGGAAAAGTCCTTCCTTCCATAGTGGGTGCTGTACTCCCTTAGGGAGCCTCCTCGCAGAGGCCTGAGGCAGCTGGGTGGAGAGCAGCGCCAGTGTGTGCCCAGTTCACACAAGGCCCTGGATCCCCAGAAACACATAATGAACAGAGAACATATCCACACCACTGAGACATCTCTGCAGAGTTTTGGGGAGTAGGAAAACACAGAAGCTGCAATGTCAAAAATCTCAGGAAGTGACATGCAGCTTGACGTGCTCCCTGGGTGAAAGTTACCACCTCAAGTCCCTTCTCAAGGAACCACCACAGAAAAGAATGAGCCCAGGGGAGCAAAGACTGCAGATGACCGAGCGCGAGTAGAGGAGACCACACCTCCCTACTGTACAGAGCTACAGCACGGCATGGTCTAGGGGACTCATGACAGAGCCTCAGAGCAGTATGGAGGAAAACGTTCATTCCAGACAAAATTGTAGTTTGGAGCCAACAAGATGGCTCAGTGGGTAAAGTTGCTTGCTGCAAGGTTTGATGAGCTGAGTTCAATCCTTAGACAGGGAAGGAGAAAACATTGCTAGACAGTTGTCTTCTGATTTCCACAGCACAAGTACCTCTCCTGTCAGGGACCA
Source organism: Microtus ochrogaster (assembly GCF_000317375.1). NCBI lineage: Eukaryota > Metazoa > Chordata > Mammalia > Rodentia > Cricetidae > Microtus > Microtus ochrogaster. The sequence goes on from NC_022009.1 coordinate 46,886,385, forward strand.
GCCTTGACAAAAACACCACTTACCAGGGCAGGGACGTGGGGATTTAGAAAATAAGTAACAAACACAAAGATACATAAAAAATAATACAGCAGAAACCACAGAACAGTACCAGGAGGGCGTTTTAGTGAATACTGAAACTGCCTGTGTCTAATCTTCCATACACTTTTACACCCAACACAAAAGGGGGAAGAAGGCAGCAAAAGGCTTCTTTAACGTGACACAAAGGACAACTCAAACAGTTGATCGCTTTAACACTTTGAGATATCAAGTCATTGGCAATCTGCTGTTTAGGCAGTGAAGTCACCCTTGACCAAGTATCTCGAAGGCAGCCATTTCCTATATTACAAAAGGAAGATTAGAAGTACATCCTGTCAGGACTGAACGGGTCTACTTTATGGGCCATCTTAATGTCTAAAGAACCAAGTAAACACATCCGGAGTCAGGACTGTCAACCTTTGTTTTTGACAACCTTGACCATCAGACAAGGTAGAAATAGGCTCATATTTCTGGGTCTCCACAATGCCTCCCTTTTTATTAATTTTAATAAAGTCTGTGCCTCTGTAACAGGACAGATGACTGAGTCTGCCTTAGGTAAACACTCTCCCTAAAGCAAACAAATAAATCTAACAATAAAACAAAATTTTAAGATATATACACTTTGGGCTAGGGAGATGGCTCAGTGGTTAAGAGTACCTGCTCCATAAGTTTGAGGGCATGAGTTCAAATCCCCAGCACCAATGTAGAGAGCTGGGTGTAGCTCCCTGTATCTGTAACCCCAACACTGGGGACAGAGAGTGGCTGCCCAGTACATGAAACAGCAAGCTCCAGTGTAGTGAGAGACCCTGTCTCAAGGCAGTGAGGTGTGTGTAAGTGTTTATGCTCACACAGACAGACTAAGAAAAAAAATCAATAAAATAAAAACAAAGGGATTTTAGAGGCTGAAGAGACAGCTCAGTGTTAAGCACTTGGCGTTCTCCAGAGGACAGAAGTTTGGTTCCCAGCACCCACCGTAGGCAGCTTGTGACTACTCGAAACTCTAGCTCTAGCAATCTGACACCCCTTCTGCATTTTTCAGCACTCACAAAAGTGGCGTACACACAAATTCTCTTTTTAAAAAATGTCCACTTTCATCCATCACAAGGCTTAGCTGTAATAGTCAGAGACATTTCACAGATTCTCCCAGATGTTATTTTCTAACTGGGGCAGGGGTCCTACGGGAATGCACCTGCAGCCGAAGCACCGTTCTTCTGGCCTTTCCCACGGATGTGACAGAAACACCTACGCTTTAGTCCTCTCCTTCCGAGAGGGCTTCATGGGCCAGTATGGACAGAGGAGGGCATGGAGGTGCAGTCGGATGGAACTACGTGAGTGCCAGTGAGGACAGGCAAGTAGGGATGGGCTCTGTAAATGGACCCCTAAAAGCCCAGGTGCCTCAGCTGTTGGGAATCAGGCCATCATAACTGGACTGGATGCTGCAGGCTAAGGGTGACAGGGACAAACCACCCTATGCTGACACTCAGTTGCTCAGTGAGTACTTGTCAACAGGGGGCCTGGATTCCTCAGGGGGCCTGGAACCTGAAGCCCAAGACCAGGAACAGGATCCTAGTGAAAATGAGAATTTTAATGTTTAATGTAGTATTCATAAATGTCATGAAAAGGTGGTTACCTGTGCACGTAGTGAAGCTGATGGATCGAATCAATGGCCAACACCATTTCGCCAATGTAGAACCTTGCCATGTCTTCTGGAAGCTTGTCTTCAAATTTACTCAGCAGGGTCAACAAATCACCGCCCACATAGTAATCCATAACCAAGTACTACAAATTAAAAAGAGAGAATACAGTTCTTAACCTCAGGCCGGCCTCCTGCCCCAGGCTCTAGGGCGCTAAGATTATAGGCACATGCCCTGATCCCCTCTCTCAGAAAACACCCTGTTGTCTGTGGTTCTGCTACAATCCAAATGCACATGGCAGAGAGGAGAGTTCACTGAACAACACAGCTCATAGGTGAAGAAGAGCTGAAGGCGTCGCTCACGGAGAAAGCCCATCAAGAGCCAGGGATCTGAAGCAGGAGCTCACCCCATAAATAGACTATCCAGCTCTGTGGGGGTGAGTCCTCCAGGTCCTTGAGTCACAAGAGGACGCTGATCAGAGAGGGAAGTGGGCTATCTAAAAATCAAAGACCAGCAGCTCTTGTTGAAAAGATAACACCATCAGAGAGCAGGAAAGGAGGTACTTTCAGCCAAAGGCAGGCCAGACAGCTACTGCTGTATGGGGAAAATGTCTTCTGCTAACGAACTGAGTGCTTCTCTTCGCTTGTGCAGGCCTGAGGCCATTGTGCCGGGTACACAGTATGCCTGCACAAACACGCTGCTTGGTAACAGCTTCTCCCATGCAACACTCAGAGGCTCATGCCAGGAAACCCCAGAGCTGCAGAGGCCCTAATGGAAGCATCTCATTGCAGCAGAGAGGTTTGGGATAGGTGGATCACTGCAGGCCACCCCACAGCTCCACTACTGGAGACTATTCAGCCTCTGGGACACACAGAAAAACAGGCAGTCTCATCTCCATGTCAACATAACTTTTAAGTCACCACCATAGTAAGGAATTACCATGGTCTGGTTAACTGAGCCAGGGAAACCGTCTTTTAACAAATATAGAGATATAATACAGGAACAGCATTACTCTGTGTGACAACTGCACTCTGTGCCTTCAGCTACCTGAGCTAGACTTTGGAGCCTACCCTGAAACTAGCTAGCTCTTGTAGACCAGGCTGGCCTCGAACTCACAGAGATCTGGTTTTCTTTTCTTTTCTTTTCTTTTCTTTTCTTTTTTGAGACAGGGTTTCTCAGTGGCTTTGGAGCCTGTTCTGGAACTAGCTCTGTAGACTAGGCTGGTCTTGAACTCACAGAGATCCGCCTGCCTCTGCCTCCCAAGTGCTGGGATTAAAGGCGTGTGCCACCATCGCCCGGCTACTCACAGAGATCTGCCTCAGGCCCACAATCTTAACAGTAAAGGAAGCATGCTGTATGGAAGGAGGTGATCACTATGCCACCATCTGAGAGAGCACCCTGTCTCAGAGTGTAACCAACAGCCCTCACCCCACTCCCAAAATTCCCCTCAAGTGTCCGCTCCTCTACAAAGCCTTCCTTCCTCCTGTGTCCCCACTGTGAATGCCACCTCAGCCTGCTTCCCAACTACTTCTGCACCAGCAGGTCTCCTGTCTCCTGCACCCCGTTCAGCTCCGCTGCACACAGCCTTCTGGTGGACATGCACTAAATTATCCATTTTATCACGCAGTACCTCTGCCCAGCCTCAACAGTCAGCGTGTTAGTACCCTTGGGAGGCAGGGCTTGGAGTGCAGAAAATGGAAAATGTCCTTGCTCAGCAGGGTTCATGTTACTAAAGGAAGACCACAGCAAGCACAGAGAGCAATGGAAGGGTAGAAAACAAGCCTGTCTGGCACAGCCACATGACCAGAAGCTACTGAGCAAGGCTTTGGGCATCTAACAGCCGGGGGTGTGTAAAGAGGCCAGGAGGGGAAGAGATGGATGTGGCAGTTGGAGCAATGGAAGGACAGAGACAGCAAGACCTGAGCCTAGGTGCAGTGAGAGAGGAAGCCAGAGCTTGCAGCAAGAGCTCAGCAGCTATGGTGGGAACCACTGGGACTGTGAGGCCATTCAGACAGGCAAGGTGTTATGTGTGGAGGGGTGGTGGGTATTGCACAATTTCGAAACCTGGAGGAAAGGAGTCAGCAGCTGCTGAAGGACATTCTTGGAGGACCGGGGACAGCATCCCTTAGAAGAGCACAGGGTGAGCCATCAGTGTGCTCCCAGGTGTGGCACATCTCAACACGGCCAGCAAAGGCATGCAGCAGCATCTCCCATATCTGCCCCCTCCTCTCCCTTACAACAATACAGTCCCTATTCCAACACGTCCTCTGTGCTCTGGCCCATCCTAGATGGCAACCCAAGAACTGGCATCTCCACGGGAGATTCCTAAGTGATATGTGTGAGAGTAGAACACCCCTGGCAATGCCTGTCTCACACTTCACACACCATCACACTACTCATTTGAGGGATTAAAAAAACAAAAAACCGGCCGGGCGGTGGTAGCTCACGCCTTTAATCCCAGCACTCGGGAGGCAGAGGCAGGCTGATCTCTGTGAGTTCGAGGCCAGCCTGGTCTACAAAGGGAGTTCCAGGATAGGCTCCAAAACCACAGAGAAACCCTGTCTCGAAAAAACAAACAAACAAACAAACAAAAAAAAACAACAACAAAACTGTCGTCTACTGAACAGACCCATGCTGCCTAGGAGTCCCCAGAAAGTCAAATCAGAAGAGTAAGAAGAGCTCTGGAGGATGCCTACCTGAATGCTCAGGCAGAAACACTCATCAGACACTGAGGAACAGTAACCACCTGTCCCAGAAAACCAGACAAGGACCCTGACATGGCTGCTGTCATCTGTATAAAGACAGTGAGCTCACAGCCACACACTCTGTACCCCAGACACCCAGTTATAAAAAGATGGTATTCACAAAGGCTTATATCATAGTCATTGAGAAGGCTGACCGTGGCCTAATGTATCTTGAGGTTTTCATCAGATACCAGCTGCCATCTGTTGGGACAAAATAAACCTCTCTAAATAAATGATACACTATACACCATTTACCACATCCTGGTTGTTCAAACCTCAGAGATTTTTGTTGTCTGAAAGAGATTGTTCTAAAATGAACAAAAATTTTTGGCAAACAGACACTTGACCAAGGAGCTTCACAGGGCAAACATAGAAGGCCTCAGATCCCCACTTGGAGGCTGGGAGACAACAGTGATTACACCCTGGTCCAGTCATTGTTTGTTTGCTTTTTCTTTTTTTTCTTTTTGGTTTTTCGAGACAGGGTTTCTCTGTGGCTTTGGAGCCTGTCCTGGAACTAGCTCTGTAGACCAGGCTGGCCTCGAACTCACAGAGATCCACCTGCCTCTGCCTCCCGAGTGCTGGGATTAAAGGCGTGCGCCACCATCGCCCGGCTGGTCCAGTCATTGTTGAGGCAAAAGCACTGAGCAGAGGGAGGTAAGCATGGCCCTGCTTCTCTGCAGTCCCCAGAGGCCATTTGGAAACAGTCTCAAGTCTGCTGGCTTAGGGCATCTGGAAAGTCACCCAAGACTGGAACCCTACACAAGGCAGCCTGAGGCCTGGAGTGTTTCACAGCTGCCCACACTCAAACCCACACGTGTGGACCACAAAGCTGACTCAAGAGCAGAGACACCCTGAGGAGACCCACCAAGGCACTCACGCCCCTGGAGACGCACCCGAGAAAGGAGGAAGGAGCAGTGCAGTGCAGAGCTGGGGCTCACGGTCTTATGTGTTGTTGCTTCCCTCAGACTCCTGACCACTGCCTCAGCCCTCACATTACTGGGACCCAGGTGTGCTACCATGCAGCTGAGTTTCTTATAGTTATACATGATGCAAAACAGAAAAGAAGAAACAAAAATAGTGTTTCATACGCTTAAAATGTTTTAAGAACCAAGCCATGCAGCAAACTAGTGGCTTGAGAAAAAATGATGTACAAACTTTGAAAAACCTGGTTTTTAAAGATTCTACCCTAGGGCTATGACACTGAAACAAAGCCCTCAGTTTTATGCAGGCTAGCATGTACTCGACCAGGTCCACGCTACACTGTCTTCCTGAGTGGCAGCAAGGAGGAGCCATACTGTTGGGAAGAGTCCTGGCAGGTGTGCCCAGCACCCAGGCCTACCAGGTAGTTCTCATCCTGAAAGGCATAGTGCAGCGCAGTGATCCACTGGCAGTCGCCGTTCACCAGCACATCACGTTCTTCTCGGAAACACGCAGTCTGTGAGGGGAGAGAGGACAGTCAATCTGCGCTCTTCCGGAGGCTGCTGTAACCCTTAAATACAGTTCTTCATGTTATGGTGACCCCAACCATAAAATTATTTTCATTGCTACTTCATAACTGTAATTTTCCTACTGTTATGAATTGTAATATAAACATCTGTGTTTTCTGATGGTCTCAGAGACTCCTATAAAAGAATCATTTAACTTCCCAAAGGGATCATGACCTAAAGGTTGAGTACCACTGATTTAGGAAAATATCTCATAGAACATATTCCCAAATACTAGACTCGGTTGTCACCATGATCTGCAGACAGTAGCCCCATTCCTCCTGACTGCCTGGAGCCTGATCTCTTTACCTCACCCAGAACCAAAGGCACCACTGTTCCCAGTGACTGTATCTGCACTCTTCCTCACCTGAGCCCTGGGCAAGGGTAGGGATCATGGAAAACACAAATGCCTTCCCCTTCCCCAGTGACTATCTCTGTAGTCCACACCTTAAGGTCACCCTGATGTGATGCGTGGATTCAGTAGTAGTTCTCAACAGCACACCCCGCCCCCCACACCCCCACACCCCGCATCCTCACAGCCTCTACCAACAGCCTCTTCACATGCCATAGACGTACAATACACAGGGCGCCCAAATGCACACCTTCTTCTGAACGCATGGCTGGCAAGATGGGGACAAGCCCAGTTCCTGGTCTGAAATACTGTATATTCAATCGGTGGACTAACAGTCACGACCAGGTGACACTCCTGGTGGCCATGGACACACAGGTAAAAGGCTTTTGGCCTGAATGGTTAAAAAAGAGCCACGCATATGCTCACACACGACACACAGTCTTTTCTGAGTGGCTAGTTAAACTGAAGCTGTGTGATCAATCAAACTTAATCAGCTGTAGCAACTCTTAAATCGGCTCTTTCACTACGGCACTGGGCCCAGACCACACACCTTCCACCCCCCACACTTATGGAGCACCAGCTGCTTCTCCCTCTCAACTGCTTCAGTGATTCCCTTGTTTGTCAAAGTGAGCTGGTTTGTGTTCTTGTCAACTTGACAGCAGCTGGAGTCTGGGAAGGACCCTCCACTGAGGGCCGCCTCTATCAGACAAACCTGTGGGGAATTTTCTTGATTAATGATTGATGTGAGAGGTTCCAGCTCACTATGGGCAGTGCCAATGTTGGGCAGGTTGTCCTGAGTTGTGTAAGAAAACAGGCTGAGCAAACAATGGAGAGCAAGCCAGTGAACAGCGATCCTCCATGGTCTCCCTTCAGTTCCTCCAATGACGGACAGGGAAATGATAGCCAAACAAAGCCTTCCCTCCCTAAGCTGATTTGGTCAGTGTTTTATCACAGCAAAAGAAGGCAACTGTGACACAAATACGTGAGGACAGAAAACACACTGAGAATGAAGAAAGTCACCGTGTACCACTCCAAGGCTGGGGATGCGGGTGGCTAAGGCAGTCATGGGGCGACCAGGTGACAAAAAGAAATGGTGACAACTCAGTCAACCCACATGCACTTCCTGAGCAACAGAGAGGGTATGGTCTTATGTGTGGAGCTACATCAGAAAGAGGAAATGGGCACCAAAGGAGAACAAGGCTTGATGAGACGTAGGATTTACAAAGCGGGGAGCCCAGAGAGTCTGGCAGAGTGAGAAAGAAAGAGGAGTGAGCATGCTGGATGGAGTACGGCCAAGAGGAGGATAACGTCTCACTTAGGAGGGATAGAAGGGCAGGGCTGAGAGGGCTGAAAGCGGAGCTGAGACCAGAGGGGTGTGGGGATTCAGGAAACAAGGGGAAGTGTGTCAAGATTGCAGGTAGTTACTTTCACCCCTGCCCCTTTACCGCCCTCGACACGGAAGACAAAACATCTGCACTACATGGCTCCCAACAAAGGGTTTCATCTGCATGTGGAAGATGCCTCAAGCATTTCAGGCTGCAAATGCCAGTGCCACCAGCCCCTTCTCACACACACCATTTTTACTTATTATACACCGCACACATACCTCTGCCCTCTTTAGCATCTCCCATTTGTTGAGAATTTTCATCGCATAAATTCGTTCAGTGCTCTTCATTTTGACAACAGCAACCTAGAATGCAAATTTAAATTTAACAAAAATTCAGTTAATGGTTCAAAAGCCTTGCACATTTAAATGGCAATCCTAACTGCCTGGGAACTCTGAGAAACGAGATGTCAAAAAAAGACAAATCTTCTATATAAAGAAAGATTTGCCCTTTAAACAACAAAACTTGGCTTTACCTTGTAGCTTGGATGGGACCACCTGGATTAGCTAAAAAAAATAAAAACCCACTTCAGTACCAAGCAATGGGAACAGGAATTCACTGTCTTCTACTGAGGCAATGTTTGAAGATTTTCAGTAGAAACAAGCTGGCATATAGCACTCAAGCTTTCTTCCCGCTTGCTCCGGGGCAACCTACACTTTGTATCCCTTTCCCTCCTGCCCAGGCCCACATCCCTGCCAGCATCCGCAGTTACTCATCCGAATCTTTGCTTCACAGAGGTAGTGGCTGATGTGGAAGATCGCATAATCCACAACTACAAGAGTCTAAGAGCTCCTTCAGGCCTGCCTGTAAGACCACCTCTTCCAGTCTCTGTCACATCCTGAATGAACTCCATCATGACTAGTAGCATCAAGATGTGCCCCTGCTTTGCACATTCTACAGTAGGCATCAAGTGTCCACTGATCTACATCTCCTTCAAGACACTGTGAGCTATGGCAAGAAGGCCAAGTATCTCTGAACATAACAGTTACGGAACAATGGATCTTAGAGATGGCACCACCTACTTTCCCAATTTCCTAAACAGCGCATACCTCCCGATCCCCAAGAGAGATTAACCGTGAGAGTTAACCTATCCCAAGCATGTGCCATGTGCTGGGGTCAATGCTGAGCAGTATGGACCCTTGCTCAGCTCTCACCATCCTCAATGGTGAGGATGCTGGAGAGCACTGTTCACAGGTGTGGACTTTTGAGGGTGGGAGGGTGATATGGGATTCCCTTCTGTATGCTGCAAATATGTTTTATTACCACTGTTAATGAATAAAGCTGTTTCGGCCAATGGCTTAGCAGAGCAAAGCCAGGAGGGAAATCTGAACAGAGATAGAGGGAGAGAGTAGGCTGAGTCAAGGAGACGCCACGTAAGTGCCAGAGGAGTAACAAGTGGCACTGGTAAACCACAGCCTCAGGGCGATACACAGATTAATAGAAATGGGTTAATTCAAGATGTAAGAGCTAGCTAGAAAAAAATGCCTGAGTCATTGGCCAAAGAGTATTGTAATGTGTGATTATTTGAGGTCTGAGCAGTCAGGAAACGAACAAGCAGTCTCCACCTACAGAAGGGTCTAAATGACAGCCCAAGAAGTGGTGGAATCTCACTCTCAGGCACAAGCTTTTAAAGCCTACATTACTGTGACAGCCAACTCAACGTCTTCACTGGGTGACAATGGCTCTTCCCAGCCCAGACAGGCCGTCTGAGTCGAGGACGTGTGCCTACACTGTAGTGTTCCCTACAGTGTCAGAGCACTGCTGGTTCTTCACGCCGGCCTTTCCCCTGCTCTTTATCTATGGCTTAGAAACCAACAGCCCAGCTTGCTGCAACCTGAGCAAACAGAAAACAGTGCGTGCAGTGAGTTTCCATGGGATCAGCAGCTCCAGGTGCACAGGCACAGGATGCACCAGACAGAGAGGCTCTTCCCTCTGGAGAGCCAGAACAGGCTGGCTATAAGGCACTGTTAGTTAAAGTGCTCCTGGCTTCGCTATGGAAACTGTCCTGCTGCAGAGGGCGGCAGAGCTGGCTTAGAAAAGAGCTGACACTCTGCAGATGACGCACAAGAAATGGGGACTCTGAGAACAGACCCCCAGCACTGGAACTCTTGCCAGACCCCAATCCTCGCAAGATGCAAGTCCCACGCAAACTACTGCTGGGGAACACACAAAATAGTCAATAAGATGTATAGGAGAGCATGTTAGTCACAGAAAAACCCCTATTAGGAATATGTAGAAGTAAAATGTTCAGGTAAAAGGTATGTGAGACAGATCCTTGACTGCCAGCTAAGGTTTACTACAAAACAACTTACAAAATAAACAAGGTATAGAATTCTCACTTGGCCTACCAGAAATTTTCCAGCTCAAACTTCAATCCAACTGTTTCAAAGAAAAACAATCCTCATGCCAGATGATGCTGGCACACACCTTTAATCCCAGCAATCAGGAGGAAGAGGCAGGTGGATCTCTATGAGTTCAAGCCCAGTCTGTCTATAAAGTGAATTCCAAGATGGCTGGGTCTACACAGGAAAACCCTGTCTCATGGAGAAAAAAAAAAAAAAACCAACCCAAAACCAAAACCCCAAAAAACAAAACAACAAAAAAATAAATAAATAAAAACAAAACACCAACCAAGCAAACAAATAAAAACAACCCTCCTGGGGCTAAGGATCTGGCTCCATCCTCAGGGCCCAGTGCAAAGCCCAGTGGCACACTACGCTGCACACCTGTGACCCCAGCACTCCAGACAAAACAAGGCACAAAGATAAGCAATGTCAACCTTTGGCCTACACCAGGGCTCCCAGGTGGTATAATGACTACCACCACCCTCCCTCACAGAAATAAATACAGCTTTCATTCTAAAACAATATCTGAAATTAGACAAAGGAATTTCATGAAATATTAAAAATTGACCTTGGAACACGAGAATAAAGTTAATATTTCATGCTGGTCCTATGCTAGAAGAAAAAAAGGAGACAACAAAACAAAGTGGAACCCATTTTAAATTAACTGTATGTACTGTCTGTATGTGAGTGCAAAACACAGTCCCTTTGAGAAAACAGTCACTGGGCCTAGGCACTTGACTCATACTTTGAGGCTCTGAATTCTCTCTTTAGCACCACACTCACACACACACACTCACACAC
>NC_022009.1:46897515-46898035 GCF_000317375.1 Microtus ochrogaster
AGGCCCCTCAGGCTCATCTGATTTTTAACGTGACAACAGCAAGGTAGAGTGGCTGGACTCAATAGTCACGTCAAGCCCCACCTCAGCTCCAGCTCAGAACTTCAACTCTCATCTTTCCCGGACAACAGGCGCCACACCAGTGGGAGGGTTCTATGAGATCCAAGGGCTGGCCAGGGCCAAGTCCACCGTTGGCTCCATAGTCCCTCAGACACACCTCCCAAGCCTGCTTCTGGGTAGGGGCTTGTGTTCCTGTCAGGGGTCCCCTATTCAAGGCTGCTCCTGAGACAAATGGGCCAGCAGGGAAGCATGCCCTGACCCCACTATCATAGTTACCCATAGAGCCACCTGCACCCCAAACACCAGTATTGTCCAGTGTGCTGGACAGTTTTACATCAGCTTGACACAAGCCATCTGATGTGTCAGACTTTGTTGATTCCCCAAGGGAAGCCTTACCCTCTCTGAGGAGTGGGTGGGGGATGGAGTGGGGGGAAGATGAGGGAACAGGAGGAGGAACTTGGAT
>NC_022009.1:46899265-46900183 GCF_000317375.1 Microtus ochrogaster
AAAAAAAAAAGCCTCCATATGCTCTGGCTGTAGACAAACCTGTGGGGCAGTTTCTTAATTAGTGATTGATATGGGAAGACTCAGCCTATTGTGGTGGTCCTGGGTTCTGTAAGGGCAAGTTGAGCAAGTCAAATGGAGCAAGCCAGTAAGCATCATCCCTCCACGGTCTCTGCATCAGCTCCTGTTTCCAGGTTCCTGCCCTGTTTGAGTTCCTGTCCGGACCAGTCAATGATGAACTATGATGCAGAAGTGTAAGACAAACAAACTTTTCCTCCCCAGTCTGCTTTGCTCATAGTGTTTCATCACAGCAACAGTGACCCTGACAAGGACACTGGGTGCCTGATCTCGCCTGAGGACAGGGTCTCGGGCGGTGCTGCAGAGCAGACTGGTGGCAGGTGAAAGCCTCAGTCAGAATGTACTTTATGAGGAGCTGAAGAGAGGAGGCGATGGCTGTGATCACAAGCGACAGGGACAGGCCAAAAACTCCAAGTTGACGAGAACACACCGAAGACTCAGTAAGGACACCTCCCTGTGCCACTGAACACACATTACATGTTCATAAACACACAGCTCAAACCGGTCAGATGGGAGGAACATTTCTCCCAACAGTGGCTGGCAACTGTCCACACCTTCTGTGACTTGCTCAGTGCTTTCAGAGACAGTCACAAAGACTGGCACACTTCTGGCTGCAGGAACCTCAACCAGAGGCCAAAGGTTTAGTTTATGGCAGGGGAAACCTAAGAGTGTATGACCACAGGCAAATGAGCAGATTGACTGAGTTACAAAGCAAGGAGAGCTGGGTGCCAAGTCCAGGCCAAACTCATGGGAATCCTCCTGTCTTAGTCTTCCAACTGCTGCACTATAGGCATGAGCTACTACACCTTATGAGGAGTGGGGGTGGTAAAAGCTGTAAGGCCA
>NC_022009.1:46900328-46926189 GCF_000317375.1 Microtus ochrogaster
TAAGGCCAAGGGGCTGAAAAGAGGGCTTAGCAGTTAAGAACTTCTCTTGCAGAGGATCCAGGTTCAGTTCCCAGCACCCATACCAGGTAGCCCAAATTCTGACTCCAGTTTGAGGAGATCTAACACTCTTTGGCCCCATGGGTCAATACAGAGAGGATGGAGGGGGACATAAATTTGTATAGCCTTACTCACAAAACCAAAGTAATAAAATTTTGAAACAAAGATAGTCAGTCATAGTGGTATATGTCAAATACCAGCATGCAGACAGAGGCAGGTGGATCTATGTGAGTTCGAGGCCAGGCTGGTCTACATAGAGTTCCAAGACAGCAAGGGTTTCATAGTGACACCCTGCCCCAAACACCAAAAATAAAAAAAGAAGAAAAAGGTGCAAGGCCTTCAAGAGGCCCTGGGTTGAGCCCAGTATCATAAAGAAAAAGAGAGAAAGGGGAGAAGACACAGGAGGGCAGGGAACAGCCTGGCAGGAGACTTGGTTCTCTTAACCTGGAGGAGCCTGTGCTGGTAAGTGCCATCTCTGAAACTCATTCAAACCCTGAGTTTTGCAACAAAGTTCCCAACACGCCCCCACCTCCAAGGGCACACATTATAACCATTTTGGCAAAGGAATTTTCCTTCTTTCATTTCACCTATTAGTCCTGTTCTCACCTGACGTTTCCTCCCATGGGCAGGGATGCCACGGCTGCACTGTGGCCGGCCCTGATGTGTTCCTCACCACTGCAGGCAAACAGTGACCTGGGTGGAAACTGGCTGACTCTGCCAGACTTTCTCGCTTCTCACTCTACAACAAACCCACACTCACACCATCAAGTAAGCTACTGACCACTTAAAGAGTTCTGGCTTCATGTGGAACTCAGGTTTTACCTGTGGCTCCTTCAAATAAGAAGTTCCCTCCTTGTGAAAATAGAAGAATCACTGTCTGGGTGTGGGTGAGGTACTGTTAGAGACAGGAGGGGACTTTCAGGATGGAGATACTCTGTCGACTGGGTGCTGGCTCCAGAGCAACAGGCCTCTGTTTCTGTCAGACACAATCGTGTTCTTAGATCCGTGTGGTTTGTATGTAATAATCCAGGGCAGGACTAAGATCTACCTGGAGTTGTTGAAAAGTCACTGGGGACTGGATGGTTCTCTCCCCAATGGGGAAAGGGCCAAGAGAAATGGGCCTGGAAAGGAGATATGGGAACGTAGAGGGAGGAGAATAGGGTGCAAGAACAATATTCACAGAGTCCATCACAGTCCTGCAATAAAGTGGGGGTGTCACAAAGTGACTTCTGCAGAAGAGATATACCCCAAACCCCGAGCTGGTTTAGACTCTGTAGTCAGATAGGACCCCAGAGAGAAGCAGCTACTCTCTAAATTACTTTCTTTCATTGTTTGGTTTGTTTTTTTTTTTAATGAGAAAATGCATCCCTTGTACTACATGACTTTCTTGGCAGTACTTTACACTAGTACCCAGTGGGTAATGCCCGTGGGTTCTTTTGTCAGGCAGAGCACAAAGCCACACGGTGGGATGCACAGCTTTTCTATTGTATGACTCTTCCTCAGTGATTAACGTACTTCCACAGCAAAACCTCACTACAGTGCATGGACTGCATGGCCCTAGAGGAGCAGAGAAAGTTGTCCTGGACAGACAGGGTAGGACAGCACTGGTGCTGATGCCACAGAGTAAACCTCACTTAATTCCTCTTGCAGTTTTTGAAAAATGTCAAGAGCCAGGAATCCCAGCAATTGGGAGGCAAAAACAGAAGGATCAAAAGTTCAGTTACATAGTGAGTTCAAGGCCAGTCTGGGCTATATGAGATCTTGATACCCCCATTCCCCAACCACACACAAAAAGCAAGGAAACAAAAAAGGAGAGAGGAAGAACTCCCCCCCCCCAAAAAAATTCAATCAACAAATTGAAAACTTATTTATAGTATCTCCAAGAAGCTAGTTTTTGAAGCCCCAAAATATGGAGGGTAATTCACTAATAATAAATTTTGTTTTCTTACTTCTGTTTATCAGAGTTTACCACCCAAAGCTCTGCAGATAATGCCGGCAGACAGGTGCCCAAGAAGTATGGAGCCAGCAGAGCCTGGGCCATGCAGAGGGTAAGAGAGTCTCTTACCTCACCAAAAGCCCCTCTTCCGATCACTTTGATGATCTCAAAATCTTCCCGATGAAGCTGCATGTCCTTCACAAGCTGTGTGAATGGTTTAGCTAAAGGCGGAAAGAAAAATAACAATTTAGTCCAGCACACTAACACTCTATCAACCTAAATGATAGAGGTACCACGCTGTATTATAGGTTTCTCTCAATGTAGATGCTTGTCAACAGGTACGATTTAGTTTCTATTGTAGCAAATATTATGGCTGTGAAAATCCCCTGGTCAAAACAAAACAAAACACTGTAAATTTCCTGGTCAGATCCAAGGTCAGCCCGCTGAGAGAGCAACTGGCATGTCCACAATCATAAGGGACAGCTGGGTGGGACGCTTCTGTGGTCCCCACCTGTGATGCAGGAACTATGGGACAGTTAGAGGAACAGGAGACTCAAAGGTGCCTTGAACAATCTCAGGGAGCTGCAACAGGTCCTTGGTAAGCCCAGCTCTCTGGTAACATCTGACAGTCAGACATTTCATGTTACTATGTATTCTTCACACCAACTCTTTGAGAGTAACTCTATTACTGCTATGTTTTGTAGACTAGTAAATAGCTGGGTTTTTGGAAGGTGTGGTACTGTGATGAAGTGTTCCCCAAAGTATGACTTTATTTGGAAACTGAGTCTTCATAAACAAGTTAACCCGAGGTCACAACTGTAACAGGGTGGGCCCTAAAGTCAACAAGATTGGTGTTCTTATAGGAAGAAAATTTGGACAGAGGCAGGATGGAGAAAAAGCCACAAGAAAATACAGAGAGGATGGAGGGGGACAGCCCCAAGCGAGTTAATATCATGGAACGCTGGTAGTCTCTAGGAGCCGGACAGACCATACCTTGACTTTGGCCTTTTTAGCCTTCACAACTGTGACAAGCAAAGCTCTAACACTTTCAGCACCGCCCCCATCTCCACCAGTATGACAATGTATCCAAGAAATCCACACAGAGTGTACTCATTTTCCCCAGGAGAGAGCAAGTGCCAGGAATAAGGCTGCCCTTGACCCCTCTCCCTCCTGCCCACAGCCTGGCCTACGTGCCAAAGACGCCGACTGCTATAATATAATGCCTGCTTCCCACATTTCTATTTGTCCTAATTACCAGAGATTTTCTTTCTTCTTCTTTGTTTGTTTGAGATAGGGTTTCTCTGTGTAGCTCTGTCTTAGAACTCGATTTGTAGAGCAGGCTGTCCTCAAACTCACAGAGCTCAAACCTGCCTCTGCCTGCAAAAGGCTGGGATTAAAGGTGTTTGCCATCACCGCCTGGCTACTCTAAGGTTTCTAGAATGTTAGGTAGTTGGAAAACTGAGCAAATGTATTACTTCTTACCACTGCATTTACATTAATATCTAAAACGAGCTCTGCCAAAATGTACGATGTGATATTTTAAAGACTTTACATTGAATCCATACTGTTAACCCTACTTCTCTATACTTCTCCTTACACGGTTGCTCAGTACTATTAAGGTTCGGACACTATTGTTTGTTGTTCCCAGCAATACTGGAAGCCATACAAGACTCTTGGCTCTCTTCAGAGCTGGGCAGAGGACTCTGGCCCTTCACCACAAATGCCAGCCGCGCAAAGCTCAGAAAACAGTGCACAAGTCTAACAGGAAAACCCTCAAGTGAGAACCTAAGGGTCATCTACAGTTCACGCTTGTTTCTTTCAAATATCACCAAAATAACCATTCTTAAAACCCCCGAAGGAAACAAGTCTTTTAGACAGCTACTGGACACCACCTCTCAGAATCTTTTAGGGGAACCTTCTGTGAGGAGAAACAGGGGCCCTGACTTCTTCCGAGAGCACAAATGCACACAGCAGCGGGGCTTTCTGGAGCCACAGAAGCAGGTGCACAAGCTTGAGCGCCTTCACTCAAACAGTGCAAGCGCACAGAAGCACTTGAAAAGTAAAGAAAAGTCCACCTACCAAAGTGTCACGTGCACACTGAACTTGCCCACATTGCCATTTCAGTTCTTGTTCCTGGACATAGTCAATTGCTTACAAGCTTCTGTTCCAGTTTTATTTTACTCGTGACTTTCATGTTTATATCAGTCAACAATCACTTTAATGGATTTATGAATTGAGTCTGATATGCTAATTTTAATAAATATTATTTTCATAGAGTGACTAAATTTACAATGATGATTTGCACAATACTTTTTATTATTCCAATTAATTTTGAGGATGAAATTCCTGGACTCCCCAAGGAACAGAGAAATGTTTTACAGCTCCTATGATGCCTTCCCAAGCAAGTCTAACCCAGACCACACTCTCAACACCACAACGCTCAGATGGCACCTGGAGAGCTGCGGCCTCTTAGGAGCTGTGTTCTGGGTCACTTGTGCTCTGTGCACACCACACACTGCTTTTCCTGCTGGAGAAACTGTTTTACTCTTGTTCTACTGAGACATTATAGCTACAAATGAAATTCTTCTACGCAGTGGCCTTTTTTTTTTATGAATTATACTATTTTTTAGTTTACAGAAATTAGTTTAAGGAAAATTATCTTTTATATTTATTTTTTTGGTTTTGAGACAGGGTAGAAAGCTATCTTAATAAATTTTAATTGGTTCTTTTTCTCCTATCATTTTATTAAGGTTTAGAAAAATCAATTAAACTTTGAAGATCATATTTAATCCTATTTTCTGTTAAATGGCTTTTTTCAAAAACATTTAATCCTTTATGCCACCTAATGTTCATGTCTTAGCAGGTGTGAAATGCAAATTTTAATGCTTGTTTTAACCACCCACATGTGTTTTAAGTATTCTGAAAATGATTTGCCTATTTCTGCTCAATTCTCCTTATCAGGCAAGAAGAAAACACTTCCACTGTGGGGTCCCAGAGAAAACCTCCAGCCTTCCCCACAGACGCGGGTCATAAGGACGTGCGGTGACGACCCAACATGGGCATCATCTTAGAATTCACTAGCCACTCTGGGAATAAATTTCTTCTTTCCAGGACTTAGCTGTTATATCCACTGGAGCCCACGCCCAGGTTGCTCTGCTTCTCTGATCTCTCGGCTTACTCCCCCTAATATCTGACTTCAGGTTTTTACTAAGAACAATTAGAGTTTGTGCTACAGGCTATCACCTCCATGTCCCTCTTTGTAGGTTCTCCTGCATCAGCTGCCCTAAGGTTACTTCATCATCTCTGTCAAGCTTTTCTTCTGCTCATTGACGTTTTTTGTTGCTTGTGCATTTGAACAGTCATGTCCAGGTGTCCCTCAGAAGGCTGACGTGGAGTTATCAGGTCAGTCTGATAAATGACAAGTATAGAAACAAACCTAAGGGAGAATTTGGCAAGGTAAAGGAAATCAATCTAAATGAAGTGAGACACAAAATGGAAGCATGGAAAAAAAATCCTTGAGGGTTTATCTAGAACTTTCTTTAGGTCAAAGAATAAAGGAGTCAGAGCTCACATTCTGTGGCTGATAGAGCAAGAAAGACTTCTGTGTTTAGGAACGGGCTGAGGATGGAGGGTGACCTGGCACAGATGTAGCAGTGACCATGTAAGGAAGGACACAATCCTAGACAAAGTTGATGGAAGGACGGGAAGGAAGCAGGAGTATATTGGGGAATCCAACAGGGTCAGTATAAACTCCCCATTTCCATCATACAGAGAGAACAGTGAGAGCCTGTCTCTATACTGAGGGAGAGACAGACAGACAGACATATAGAAATGAGCATATATTTGGCACAAATGATAAAATATTGGGGTTCAACCTGAAGATCAGGAAAGCAAAGCAGTCAGCCACTGGCTCTTACCTCTAACTTCAGACCAAAATGGCAATCCTGCCTCCATGAATCCTCATGATGAGACTGAGCATGAGACCTGTCTACCCCCATCCCTGGTTTTATATTCCTCTCTAGTGCTGGGAGTAAAGGCATGTACCACCACTGCCCAGCCTATTTAGCTAACTATTATCATCGCTGGGATTAAAGGTGTGTGCAAACACTGCCTGGCCTGTATGGTTGACTAGGGTAGCTGCTTTGCACTGATCTTCAGGCAAGCTTTATTTATTAAAACCCAAATAATATACCACTATACTTCCCTTTTTTGTCTAAAATAAAAAGGAAGGCTATAGCTAATATAAGAAAACTATATACAATAAGTATAATACTATATACAATATATACAGGCAATAAATACATTAACAATGTTTAGTCCATTTGCATCTGACAAATTCAGAGAAAATACTCCATACATCCTGTCTTGGTGAGCCCAAAGGCTTGTGCTAACTTATTTCCTATAATAACTTGCTTTCCACATCTGGTAAACAAGGAAATCTATAACTATCTAGTCTTCAACTCCCTCAGAGACCCAAGAAAGAAATAATATTAACTGAGTAAGCAGGAAGTGTGAGCAAGCGACTTTCAAAAATTGTGAGAAATGACAGAAACAGCTAGCTACCTGGACAGCATGAAGTCAGGTCCCCTGTTTCTCCTCGCAGGTTTAAAAAAAAAAGACTGTGGGCTGGAGAGATGGCTCAGTGGTTAAGAGCATTGCCTGCTCTTCCAAAGGTCCTGAGTTCAATTCCCGGCAACCACATGGTGGCTCACAACCATCTGGAATGGGGTCTGATGCCCTCTTCTGGTCTGCAGACACACACACACAGACAGAACATTGTATACATAATAAACAAACAAATAAATATTTTTTTAAAAAAAGACTTTTCCATTACATGGCAACAAGCCAAGTAAGTTACAAGGAAATGTCCTACTTGTTCTTTATTCAGCCAAACACCACTACCTGTAGGAAGTGACCCAAAGGGTCCTCAAAGAAACAAAATCTGGCAGATGGAATGGATGTGTTCCATTTTGCAGAGTTTGGCAAATTGAAGTATGTTCATCACACCATTGACACTAATTCAGGTTTTCAATGGAAAACTGCTTTGAGTTTGGAAAAGACTGATTCGGTAATTACATGTTTTCTAGAAGTTATGGCAATCATGGGTATACCTGTACAAATAAAGACAGACAATGCTCCAGCATATGTCTCTAAGAAAATGGAAGTTTTTTGCTTATTATAATATAAAGTATATTACAGGGATACCACACAATCCTACAGGGCAGGCAGTTACAGAAAGATCAAAATGAACTCTAAAGGATATGTTAAATAAACAGAAAGGGATAATAAATAGCCTCAGAAATAGATTGCATAATGCTTTATTAACTGAATTTTCTAAATGCTATTGACATGATATTGTTTTGTTTTGTTTTTATTTATTTTTTATTTATTTATTTATTATGTATACCATATTCTGTCTGTGTGTATCCCTTCAGGCCAGAAAAGGCCACCAGACCCCATCAAAGATGGTTGTGAGCCACCATGTGGTCGCTGGGAATTGAACTCAGGACCCTGGAAGAGCAGGCAATGCTCTTAACCTCTGAGCCATCTCTCCAGCCCCTGATATTGTTTTTTTAATGAAATTCCGAGGTCTTTAGCACATTTCCAATGAAGAATTGACTGATTTCTGCATGTGCTAGAGGATCTGGCAGACCCACATGGGACAGGATGTGGGTTATGTATATGGGATGATGGCTATTCCTGATTATATCTTGTACCTGAATAAATAATAAGGTAAATTCAACTGTTTCAATATGCAAAATAACTCTTTGTAAGTCACTGAGAATATACACTCGATCTCTCCTAATTTTTACCTTTTGTAGTCTAATATTTTGTAAACCTATTTTATAACCTAAATAATTAATAGAATCTCCTCTTTGTATTTTTCCAGGAGCAATTTGTAATCCCCAACAAGGAAAAATTTTCTTTACTTCTTCAAACATTCTTTCTAAAGTATCTACATTTGAATCAGATACCAACATGCCGTCCTTGTAATGGTAAACTATAGATTCAGGAAATTGCTTATGTATCATTTTCAATGACTGACTTACAAAATATTGGCACAGGGTAGAACTATTTAACATTCCCTGTGAGAGAACCTTCCAATTGGCATCTTTTAGCAGGAGAGAATTATAAGTAGGCACTGTGAAGGCAAATTTTTCTGTATCTTTTTCTTGTAAAGGTTTAGTGAAGAAACAATCTTTTAAAGCAATAACTTTAAGAGGCCATCCTTTAGCAATCGAGAAGGCAGAGGAACGCCAGACTACAGAGAGCCCCTTGGCTGAATCACCTTATTGACAGCTCTTAGATTCTCCATTTTCTAGATTTCTTTTTAACAACAAATGTAAGAGAATTCCAAGGACTGGTTGATTCTTCAATATGCTGAGCATCTAGTTGCTCCTGTGCCAACTGTTCTAAAACCTGTAGTTTCTCTATTGCTAAAGCCCATTGCTTATCCCATAAAGGTTTGTCTGTCAACCATTTTAAAGGGAGGGCTGATGTTGCCTTTGAAACAGCAGCAAGTACTCGGCCCTTTCTTGTACAAGCTGAATGGTTGGTAGTGCAAGACAACTGTTAACTGTTCTTTATAAAACTTTCTAATATTTTCCAGAAACATACATTAATTTATACTTTGTTTCTAAGATTGGGGGAATGTTAATCTGAGTATTCCATTGCTGTAACAAAAAATGTCCCTACAATTTCATTGCTATTTTAGCCACATACGGTTTTAATCTTCCTCTCTGGACTTCTAGCCCTATACATTTGACCCATCTCACACTCTGTTTTACCTGAGATAAAGTTACAATTCCTAATAACTGAACATTTATATCCTGAAAAAGCCAATTTGGATGCCAAGATTCTGATGAAATTATTATTATATCCACACCTGTGTTTACCAGACCTTCAATGATGTCATTTATTCATATTTTTAATTTTGGTTTTTGCTCATTTATAGAAATTTGCCAAAATACTCACTTTATAGTTTCTCCTGAATTTTTTGTTCTCTCTTCTATAGCTGTTCTTTTATCCAGAGCAGTATGGTTTCTTATATTAGGCTTTAGGTTAATTGTCTGGGAAGGAGTTGCCTCTATAATAACAGGAAAGGACTGAACCGGATTTGGCATAAGGGCCTGTAAGAAGCCCCTCATGGAGTTTTCCAATGGCAAAGACTATCTTAAATACTCCTCATTGATCCACACTCATTAGTCCAATGCCTGCCTTTGCCACACCTTCCTCATAATCCAGCAGAGGGGTGTTCTGAATGGGTTATTCTTAGAAAAAAAAAAAAACATTGTTTCTAGGAACACCCTGTCTACAGTCCCTTTTAAGCTGACCTTGTTTGCGATAATTATAATATTTGACATTTTGATTTTTCCTTAAACCTCTGGAAATCACCTCTCCTATCCATTCACCATCATGGTCATGAGATTCAATACTAATTGTGTCTTGAATCCATTCCTCCAAGGTTCTGACCTTGCTTTTAACAGCCTAATTATCCTTTTGCGTAGAGAATTGGCATTTTCAAAAGCCAGAGATTCTATTATGTGTCTAGCTTCTGAATTTGGTATCATTCTATTTATTGCTCAAGTCAATCTTTGTAAGAAATCCATAAAGGCTTCTTTTGCATCCTGTATAATTTTAGTAAATGACTCGATTTTCTTTCCTGATTCTCCAACTCTGTCCCAAGCATTCAAAGCTGCTGTGCAGCATAAATCCAGGGTGTGGTCAACACACACAGCTTGTCTTTTTATAGTAGCATAATCTCCTTCTCCAAGAATTTGATCTTGGAAGATTTCCCTACCTCTAGCTTTACTCCATTGTTCAATAACATTAGCCTCTTCTCTGAACCACACACTCCATGGTAATGTGGACCAGTCTCTAAAACATCTTTAACCAACTCTATCCAGTCTTCATGGATAATTCTATTACAAACTGACCACCAGTTTAACATTTGCTTCACAAAAGGTAAATGCATACCATATGAGACCATTGCTTCCTAGAATCTCTTTAAATCTAACATTGACACAGGAATCCAGTTATCTGTAACAAAGCCTCTGCTATTTGGCAACTCTTGTAAGGTTCCTGGGTATATTAAGGTTGGTTTATAAAAACCTTAGGCTGTTCCTCTCTATTCTTATAATGCAATGCTGGAATTGGCTCTCCATTAAATTCCTCTGTCTGGACTTGAATATCTCTGTGATCTTTTTTATTAGGTTTTTCTAAGGCCCGTATCTTAGCACTCAGGTTAACCAACATTTTTAGTGAAGAGACAAAAATCATAATGCTGAGAATATTTAAAATTGACATTATATAAATCTCATCTAAATTAGATATCTCTCATTTAATCATTCCATTTTCAGACAGTCTAGCATATTATCTTACAGAGACCCAAATCCCTCCATTGTAATGATTTTTCCCATTTTTTTAATGTGGGGAAAAAAAACTCTCTTTTAACTAATTCCTCCCTTCAAGAATTTCCAATTTTCTTACCAAATCTGCCAATGATGTTGATGAAGATGTGAGACTGATTGCTGCTGCGTAGAAAGCCTGACTGGATTTCAAGACAGCTACCTAGTTTGGCAGCAGCCCAAGAAGGGGGTTCAGAGAGAGCCCACAACGCACAGTGGGGGAAGAGAGAGACAGAGACGGCTGTCTGAAAATGCTCAGGAGACTGTTCAGAAAAAGCATGTGTGGCAGGAGGCACCTGGAGGCAGAACCAGCCTGGAGCTGGTGAGTCCTGTGGCATTTGGAACCTAGGTGCTTCTGGAGTTTAGGTGGCAGCTGCAGACTGTTTCAGAGAGACTACAACAGGAAAATCCCAAACTCGCTCAGAGGCTTGGGGAAAAAAGAAAGCCTAGCCACATGAGATTGGGGCCGCACGTGTAGCTCCGGCCTGTGCGGGTAGCTTTTTTGTGAGTTCATACCCCAAACATTGGGTGCCAAATGTAGCACAAATAATAAAAACCTAGAGACAGATATTAGGGTTCAACCTAAAGATCAGAAGAGCAAAGCAGCAAGCCACTGGTTCTTACCTTTACCTCAAACCAAAATCGTGATCCATGAGTCCTCAGAGTGAGGCTTGAGTGTGAGACTTATCTCCTCCCATCTTACACGCCTCTCTAACGTAGGGATTAAAGGCGTGTACAACCACTGCCTGGCCTGTGCGGCTACAGTCTGGCTGCTTTGCACTGACTGACCTTCAGGCAAGCTTTACTTATTAAAACACAGTAACACACCACTATACACAGATATAAGTGGGTGTACACAGAGACAGAAGATCAAGTTCTATCTCCTGAGGGGCACAGAAACAGAAAGTTCAATCAAAACGAGCCCCTGATACCAGGTTTCAGTTTCTCACTATCCTCCACCAGAGGAGCCAGGTCTCCTCACACAAACCACAATGGTCACAAACCCAACAACACACAAAGCAAACCCGCGACTTGGTTCTGACACTAATAAGTTCTTCAGCTGGGAAAAATGGGATACCCGAGACGTCACCTGCTCGTCAGAAGATGAGCAGCTAGTGACACATCAAATGCACGCTACTCAAGAGTCAGGGAATATCATGTGAGAACTTACCCTCTAGGTTTGACATCGTTTTAGAGACACTTTACACACTTTTTTTTAAAAACTTTTTCCAATACTCATTTGCTGCTAAGAAGATAAGTCTAGAAAATAGGGACAGCCACACTTGCCAGATGACCATTGCCACTAATGCTACAAGAGACTACCAGGACAACTTAGATGGATCCCAGTCCTGGAAGAGCGGAGGAGTAGGATGTGGCTCAACGTTAGGGACCAGAGCACACTGCTCGGGAAGAGCATGAGGCTTCGTCCCAGCAACCGATGGATGAGCAGGAGAGCATGACTTACTGAAGCTGGTCCAGTGACGTCAGGCTGGGATGAGAGAGGCAGAGCCCCAGAACCACAAAATAAAACAATAAAAGTTAACGCTACAGAACTTTCAAGTGTAAAGAGGTCAAAGTGATTGTTTTTTCTTTTGGTATTTGTGGAAGTTTGAATGGGAATAGCCCCACAGACTCATTTGTTTGAATGTGTGGCCTTGCTGGAGGGAGTGTGCTGCTGTGGGGATGGACTTTCAGGTCTCATATGCTTAAACTATGCCCCGTGTGGTACAATCTCCTTCTGGTGCCTGCAGATCAAGGTAGAAATTTCATCTCCTTCTCTAGCACCATGTCTGCCTGCATGCTGCCATGTTTCTTGTGGTAACGATAATGACATTAAATCTCTGAAACTCTAAGTCAGCCCCAATTAAATGTTTTCCTTTTAAAAGCTGTTGTGGTCATGATGTCTGTTCACAGCAATAGAAACCCCACTAAGATACTGCTGTCTTGTACACAACATTGGGGTTGGAAAGATGACTCAGCATTTGAAAGCACTTGTTCTTGCAGGAGACCTGAGTTCAATTCCCAGGACCTACATGGTAGCTCATAACCATCAGCAACTCCAGGGGGTTCGATGCCCTCTTCTGTAGTCTGCATGCACCAGGTATTCTAGCAGTACATATACTTAAGGGCAGGCAAAACATACACACATACATACATATAAAATAAACATATCCTTATTTAAAACATATTTTCCTTGGATGGTGGTGGCACACACCTTTAATCCCAGCACTCAGGAGGCAGAAGCAGGTAGATCTGTATGAGTTTGAGGACAGACAGCCTGGTCTAAAGAGCTAGTTCCAAGACAAACAGAGCTGTTGCACAGAAACCCTGTCCTGGGAAAAAGAGAGAGAGAGAGAAGGGGGGGGAGGGGTCACTGTCACGCTCCTAAGACATGTTAGACAAAACAAAACCAGAGCAGTCAAAGAACTATCTGGACCAGGTGTGACCTTACCCTGGGATACATAGTGAGACCTTTCTCAAATCAATCAATTGATTAATATAAAACAAGATAAAGATTACTTTTACTAATTAGAAATACTCATTTCAAATAGTATTTACATTAACACTCTCAAAAACAAATTCTGGCCTGATGGCAAACAACTTTAATTCTAGAACTTGGAAGGCAGATACAGAAGGATCTCTATTGTAACTATAATTCTTACTTGATTATCTGTTTTGTTATACGTAATTTTACTACGTTAAAGTTAAAACCTTCCTTTTTAATTAGACAGAAAAGGAGAGATGGTGGAGGAAGTCCTTCTATATGCTATGAATGTCTTATTATCATTGGTTAATAAAGAAGCTGATTTGGTCAGTACCCAGGCAGAATATAGCTAGTCAGGAAAGCCAAGTAGAGAAGAGGGGGAAAAGAAGGTGGAGTCAGAGAGATCCCAGCAGTGGCTGGGGAAGCAAGATGTGAGGTAACAAGCCACAAGCCTTGTGGTAAAATATAGAATAATAGAAATGGGTTCATTTAAGTTGTAAGAGCTAGTTAATAATAAGCCTGAGCTAATAGGCCAAAGTGTTTGTAGGTGGGAGAGAAACCTCCAGTTACCAGTCTCTGTGAGTTCAAGGCCAGCCTAGTCTACAGAGTGAGTTTCAAGACAGCCAGAGCTAAACAGAGAGACTATGTTCCCAAAAGAACTATTTATTTATATGGCTGTTTTGCTTGCATGTGTTTGTGTTGCACATATGTGTAGTCCCCCAAGAGTCCAGAAGACAGTGTCAGATCCTCTAGAACTGAAGTTACAGAGTGTTGTGAGATGCCATGTGGGTACCTGAAATGAAATCCTGTTCCTCTGAAGAGCATCTTTCTGGATCATACAACACTCACACAACACACTTTAAAAAGGCAACGTTATGGTCAGTCAGCCACAACTGGTAATGATACTGACTCTCACAGTGACATATATTATAAATGGAGCAGGAAAACCACATGCAACAATTCTAAGTTTCAAGAAGGGAAGAATTGTAGCCAGACACAGGAACTAACACCTGTAATCTCAAGACTCAGGAGGCAAAAGCAGAAGGATGAGTTACACAAAGAGAGACAAAAACAAGCTACAACAAAACCTTCTCGCATAATCTATCAATACCTATCTATGTCTAAACACCAAATACTACCAGGTCAGTAAATACCCACAGGGAACCTTTAAGGACCAGGATAGGAGCTAGAGTAGAGCCCATGATGGCTCACTCCAGGACCAGTACTCTCAGCCTTAGACTCTGGGAGCCTTGAGACACTCCCATACACTGAGTTCCCCCCCTCATAAAGTGGACTTGAAGCCTAGGTCTACCTCCCGTGGGTTAACACTGCTTTCTCTCCAGCACAGCCACAAACTTGTGATGACTGATGGTCACTCTGACAAGCCATCAAAAAGAGATTTACCTTCTCTATATGGAAGGCTTACACCACCATGTCTACTTGGACAGCTAGACTTCCTATTTCTCTAGACCTCATTCAATTTTTCCTCTTTTTGTAGAGCCAGAGGTCAAACCTCGAGTCCCTTATAAGTGTTCTACAGTGAGCTGTAGATCTCTATTGCCTCTCTGAACTTATCTTGTTGCCCAAAAGGTAATAAATTCATCAAGATAACTACTATGAAAGAGAAGATGGCTCAGTAAGACTGCTTGCTGGGCAGGAATGGTTCTGTGTGCCCAAGCAGAGAAGTCAGGGACAGGTGGATCCCAGGAGCTTAATGGTCAGAGAGTCAACACAACCAAAAAGGCAAAGTTCCAGTTCAACAAGAGACCCAGTCTCAAGACAAAAGGCAAAGAGCAATAGAGGAAAACACCTGCTATCCTCCTTCGGCCTTTGCAGTTCACACATGGGCACACTCACAAGACCATGTCATACACCACATACAAATACAAAGAGAAGCTAATGATAAATATGAGATCCAAACTACAAGAAAAATTGAAGCCCGGTGTTCCTTTAAACAGGAAGCTCTGCCAGGAGGAACTAGGGGAGGCAAAGGGGATGTGACTGCAAATCACTATGAAATGAGCAGCTGATGCCTCCTACCTTGGCTTGTTCACCAAGAGAGGACGTAAGATTAGATCAACTAAACAGAGGGTCTAGCAGGGAAGAGACAGAGGAAGGAACCATGGTCAAGGTAACTGCCAACAGAAGGCAGGCATTAATTTTCACTTTCCCCACCTAGCTGCTCTACCCACATGCCTGGACTTAGTCTCTCCACTCTTCTGTCTCTGTGGCTGTGACAGCATCATTATGTTTGCAACTGACCTCCCTTGATGATCACCCAGTACAAACAGCATGTTATCACAGGGAAATAGGGACCCCTGAAGGCCACTGACGTGTGTGGAACACACAGATATAAGTCAACTCTACCTGAAGGCTCCCAGCTTCTAAGAACGCCTCTCCTTCTAAGGGCCCTCCTGGAGATATAGTGTGGCCGGCCACCTGGCACTTGGGCAGACATAGGGTAGCCACCTAACACATAGACAGCTCCCTTCAGGAGACATAGGATGGCTACCTGGCACATGGCCAGCTCCCTGAAAGCACCTGCTCCTAGTGAGGGCACAAAAGATTAATACTCACCATAAGAGTTCTGAAAAATGTGCTTAAATTATAAAAACCACATTCACTTATATAGATAACTAGATATTTGTACAGTGACAGCAACCTATACCCCAGGCAGGCAACTACAAATCCTCCACCATGAACCATGAGCTGGAGAAAATTCAACTGACTCTTTCAAGAAGTCCAGGTGGTACCCACTCTAGTTCCTGAGAACCCTCCCACCCAAGCTGACATGGACCGCAGACCTGCAACACTCTTAGCGAACAAACTTAATGAACTATTCAACATGAGACTTAAGGGTAAAGAGGAAGCGTTTTAACAGTGAGTCAGAAGCCAAGCCAGCTACAGGCTTGGGTAGTGAAAGTCCACTGGGGTGGGGAGGCTGCGCTGAGTCAACACCAGCTGGGAAACCTTCATTCCAGCAAGATACAGTCATGGGAGGAGCCGCCTATGCCACCTCGATGAAGCCATTCACACCTGATTTCCAGACCAACTCAGGCCCCTCACCCTGCACGCCGTGTCTGTCAGGTTCCTTTTCTCCACTCACATCCACTTGGCTAAAGTTGCTTTGTCATTACAGAAACAAGGTCCCATCACCTCACTGCTGCGCGACACCCAACGGTGATTTGGCTTCCTGCTCAAGGACAGTGCACCCTACTTGAACCCTCCAAGAAGGAGGCAGTGATCCCAGTCACATGCAGTACTGTCCTGTAGGAGTCTTTCAGCAAAGCCAAGACCCTCTGCTGAATGAACAACTTTACAGTAAGGCCAGCTCCCCTTGCTTAAATAGAAATGTAATTTAAAATTCTAGGGCTGGGATGTAGCTCAGTATAGAGCTTTGACCAGCTGCATAAAGCTGTTTCCACCCCCAGCACTGCCTCTCCCCCCAAAAAACTTGAAATGAAAAATAACCTAGTGTAAAATGGAGTGATTTGAAGTCACAGAAACACAGCAAGGGCTTCATGACAAAGTCCCCATTCTGCTTGCTGGTGCATCCACAAGACAACCAGTTTCTAGGCCATTTCTTCTACAAGCTCCTAGAAGCATCCTGTCTGTGTACATCCCAAATTTAAAAGAAAGTAAAATCAGAAGTAAAGAATAAGTGCTCAAAACCCAGGAGCTGAGGAAAGAGACTTTAAGTTCAAAGTCAGTCTGGGCTACACAGTTGAGTTCCAAGCTGGTCACACTAGACTATGGGACCCTGTCTCCAAAAGCAAGCAAGCAGGTAAAGGTACTTGTCCAAACATGATGACCTAAATTCAATTCGTGCAAACCACATAGTGGAGGAAAAAACAACTCCCACAAGCTGTCCTCCAACCTCCACATATGCCCTTCTTGAATAGACATGCATGTAGTCAAACATGGACACAGACACACAAGAATAAAAGAAACAAAACAAAAACCAAACCTCAATTCTAATCAAAAGATTTAAAAAAAAAAAAGGCCTCAGAGAAGGCTGAAACAAGTCAGGATTAGTAACACTCTGGACACTTCTGCTCTCTGAGCACGGAGGTTGTCAGAGTGGGGTCCTCGGCACCCTCAGTTAGATTTCTATGGCTGTGGCAAACATCATGACCAGAAGAAAGCTGAGGAGGAAAGGGTTTCATCTACAGCTTACAGGCCATCACTCAGGGAAGTGAGAGCAGGAACTTAGGGCAGGAGCTGAAGCAGAGGCAGTGGAGGATGGTGTTTCCTGACTTGCTCTCCGTGGCTCACTCAGCCTGCCTTCTTACAGAACATAAGACTACCTGCTCAGAGCTGGCACAGTCTACAGTGGGCCTCCTACATCAACCATTAATCAAGAAAATGCCCTCACGGCCTAGCCTACAGGCCAATCTGATGGAGGCATGTTCTAAACTGAGGTTCCTTCTTCCCAGACGACTCCAGTTCACCTGGCCAGCAGCATCTGCTGGGAGAAGGCAAACAGATTTTGTAATGTACTATCTACTGGGAGCACCTGAGTTTAGAAGTCAGGGTGCTTTCCCCTGAAGGCTCTCTTCCCAGGGGGTTCTGCCAGCTAACCAAAGTCATCTGAAAAGGACCCAGAGGTACATGGTGCCCTGAATACCAACTAATGGCTTTTTGGTGTTGCCAAGCTGGCTGGGTGAGTGACAGTGCTTGCTGCCACGCTGGCTGATGACCTGAGTTTTGTCCTTGGAACCAACTCTGTCTTCTGACCTCCACATTCACCCCATGGTCTGCACCACAACCAGCCCCCAGTCAGACACACAAAATAAGTAAACACATGTTAAACAACAACAAAAACACGTGGTTTCAGAAGTGGAATGCAAAACAGAAGTCACAAACTTGTGATTTACAATGTTTAAGGTACCTCAATCTATGTGTGCACACACACGTGTACGCACACTCATTAGTGGATAGATGAGTGGAGGCCAAAAGTCAACATCAAATGCCATCGTTGACTGCACTCTATCTTACTGTTTGAGATGGGCCTCTCACTGGACTGGAGCTCAGCACCTTGTCTAGACTAGCTGGCCAGAGGACCTCAGGGATGCACCTCTCTGCCTCTCACAGCACTGGAGTTATGGGTGCTGGATCACCGTACCCCTCTTTTCACAGGTGCCGAGCACTCACACTGTCCTCACACTGCTCTTAAAGTGTTTTATGCACAGAGCCGTCCTCCCAGCCCTGCAATCTTGTTTTAAGAGGCCCTGATGGACACTCACTGGGTGGGGAGTGGAGCCCTCCCAAGAACCCCAACAACAAGAGAGAGGTACCAGAGGACACAGTAAGGTCCAGTGCCCTGTTGCTTTGAGGGGAACAAAGACAAAAATCTTTCGAAAAATAAGTATTATTTTTTTCCTTTAGCAAGTATAGTTTTTTGTTTGTTTGTTTGTTTGACAAACTTTGACAAGAGTTTCTCTGTGTAGCCTTGGCTATTCTGGAGCTTGCTCTGTAGATCAGGCTGGTCTCGAATTTACAGAGTTCCACTGGCCTCTGCTTCCCGAGTACTGGGACTAAAGTTGTGACACCAACACCCAGCACAAGTAGAATCTTTAATGTAAGAGCTTTAATACTAGTTTAACCTTGTTTTACAAAGACAGACATGGGGCAAAACTTAAACTGAACATGGACAGGAAACAGCAACACACATGTGTGAAGCAACCTGCCATTAAAATGACACACAATCTGAACATGTGATGTGAAATCAGAGTGCCCCAACCAGCGGCAATGTGGCTGTGCGGTAACAAGCCACCTGACAGGTAGGCAACTAAGGTTGTGGCCACAACACACAGACAGGAAACAGCTGAGCTTCCTGACCCCAGGCCAAGAGGTTCGTCCCTGGGGGCCACTTTTTTCCAGGCACCAGGCGCTTGTGTCAGGGGACAGGCTAGGACGGTACAAGCAGAGATGAAGGCTTAGATGGTGTCACATCCCTGTCACAAGGGCATTTCCAGTTAGCCTCTGAATTTCCCCCACAGTAACCTTCCTGCTTTGGGGTTCAACAGCCAAGCTATAAGGGGGGAAGTCTTGTTTCTGTTACCCTGTGATGGAACCTCATTCCAAAATTTAATTCAGTAAGAGAGTCTTGAATTCAGCATTTCACTTGGGTACTGAGAATGAAGAGCTAACGGTGGAGGGCAGACACGAAACCATTTCTCCCTCCAGAGCAAAGGAGTTGTGGCTTCTGTCCTCTCTCCACTACTTAATTTTCCAGGCCTTTCCCAAACTCTAGACTCCCACCCCTCTCCACCTCTACCAATCTTCAAATGCAACAATTCCAAAGAATTTCACTCAACATCTGGAATTATTCACCCTAAGGGTGAAATTAAAAGGGCCAGCTCTACAAGATGAGAGAAGCTGAAGTCTGCGGCATCCACCCAGAGCCCTTGCTGGGCTGTGTCTGCAGGTGCTGTCTAACTGGCAAGTCATCGTTTACTGAAACAATGTATTCTAACAAGGACACAAAGACAATTTAACCATACCTCTTAACGTTTGACCTAAGAAATGAAGGCTTCCAGTTCAGATTTAACTCTGCCCACATTTACTGAGGAAAGCCCTTTGGGGACTTTGTACACAACGCCCTCCCAGGTGTGCAGAGGTGGATGTGCAGCACACACAGTTTTCTTTTTCTTTTTTTTTTAAAGCCAGATGCTGGGATTATCTGGCAGGGGCAGATTGGACAGAATGCTACATGGAGTTACTTTGTATCTTGTACCATGGGGTGCAATCTCTTGATGGCTGAACAAGGCAGAAGAGCAGGAGCACTGCGGACAGTTTTCTAATCCAATCTTACTTGCGAACTAAGCACCTGAAATTGTGGGGACTGACCCATTCCCCTACCCTTGAATTCTATGCAATTATTTTAGAGACAAAAAGCATCATTACAGATTGGTTCCCCAAATCTAGCACACAGACAGAACCTAGGATGACGCCCGTCTCCAGGGCAGCAACATGAGAAATGAGCTCAACTACTGTGTTGGTGCAGGATGAGAAATCAAAAATGAATTCCTCCCTCCTTCCTACCACTGGGTTGAGCCATTCTAAATATACACAGAGAATATTTATTCCCCACATGAGAATGGGCTGGGCCCTGCTATGACAGGAAGGACATGACACTGAGGAACTGTCTGCACTTCTTCCTCCCAGAATGCCTCTGGTCAGGAGTTTTCTGTTGAATGGAAGACAAAAAGGAGATTTGACTTTGGCTGCTAGGGATCTCTGACAGAATCAACTGAAGTCTTCCAGCTCCAGTCCTTGAGCACAAGATACATGACCATGCTTCCAGGGACCACAGTCGCAGGTTTAGGACCAAGTGCACTTGCTAAACTGACATCTGGAGCAGAAGCTGCACCAGGAAGGAAATAAGGAGATCAACCAGAGGGATGAGTCTGCAAGGCACCAACAGATTAAAAGTGAAACATGGGCGGCTAAACTTCAGTAATCTGGAAACCCTGAGAATAAGGGACATCAAGGCCGTCCAGAAGCTGTCTGCTGGCCCTCCTCATAGGGCAGCAAGTCCATCCAAAAGGCTGTCTGCTGGCCCTCCTCTTGTAGCCAAGCTTCTGGCGCCCAGTGGGCTGATCCAACCAAGATCCCCCCCCCCCCCACATAAACACTTCTCCAGATTCCACTAACCATGAGCCTGCAAAGACTCATTCAGACTCACACCCCTTCCTATCTAAAAACCGTCTGTTCATTGGATCCCAATCACTAGGTAAGTAGTAAATCCACCCACAGCTGCCAGCAGTCCTTGTTCTCTGGACATTCAAGTGTCAGGGATATCACAGTGCTGTCCTGAAAACCTGCAGGATGGACACTATCTAAGCAGACTGAGGAAATGTGAGGTCCAAGTGCATGGCAGCACTTGGTGTTTATATCTGTCACCATTTATTTATCTCCCACATCCATGTCTTACATTTCCTGCAACACTAATAAGTTTCCATTTTAAAAGCCAGGGAGGAAATTAGCTCCTGATTTTTTTTTTTAGTGTAATCATTTAGTAACTGGCACATTACCAAAACATCCTGTGCTACTGAACAGATAAGTGACAGTGGCTTCCCAGGTATGAAGAGCCCTGTGCTGAGCCCCGTCCATCAGAGGGGCCATGCTTAGTTTAAGGGGGAAGGTTAACTTCAGGAGATTATCTCACTCTCCTCTGAGCACAGCTGGTTGCCACCATCCCAAACTTGTGCAGAGAGCTCTTTGGCTAACACAGGTGCAGCTTCTAAACTGACTTCTAGACTAGGTAACTCCAAGAGAAGGCACATAACAATGCTCACAGCACCTTATTCGCAATCCCAAACGCTCCCTAGCAGGTGAAAAGGCAATCTGCTCTGAGCTAAGCAGACTTGAGTATGTCAGGGACACTGTGTGGAGCTAAAGTTGGGCACAGTAGTTCATGGATTTTCTAGTGTTGGAGTGGCTGAGGCAAAACTCATCATGAGTTCAATGCCAGGTTGGACTACAACCTGTCTCAAAAATAAAAAACTATGAAAGAAAGTGAGGGGTGGGGATGTTCACTAGTGAGATGGCCCAGTGGGTAAAGCACTTGCCGCCAACCCTGAAGGCCTGAGCTGGAAGACTGACATAGTAGACAGCCCACACACATACACATAAATAAACCATAAATGTAACATGAGAGAAAGAGCACACACTCAAGAGCAGGGGATGGCCCAGCTAGTAAAGTCTTGTTACACAACCCAGAGCACCAAAGTCTGGATCCCCAGAACCCATGTTTAAAGATAACACAAACAACACCAACACACCTGGAACTCCAGAGCTGGGGAAACGGAGACAGGAGGATGCCTCAGACTTGTGGCCAGGCAACCTGGCTCAGTCAGTGAACACCAGGTCCAGTAATAGTCCACGTCTCTAAAGACAGAGTGGAGTGCCCATGCACAAGCATCCATCCATGAAACCATTCACAACCACCACATGACTCCACGTAAAGTTCGAAAGTGACACCACCCCCCACCATGAGTCCAAGAGCAAAGAATAGCCGCTTCAACAAGTAAGGGAGGGCAACCCTCTCCAAGAGTTAAAACAAACACTGGTCCCAATCTTGAGTTAGGTGACAATTTTAGGTATGAGACCAAAACACAAGCAAAAACAAACTGGATATCATCAAAACAGCATGTCAGGCATGGTAGCAGATGTCCTGAACAGCAGGCAGATCTGTAAGTTCAAGGCCAACCTGGTCTGCATATCAAGTTCTAGAGTGGCCAGTACTACTTAGTAAGACCCTGTCTCAAAAAGCCAAAAAACAAAATCCAAACAAACAAAAAAACTAACACTTGCATGTTTGAACTATAAGCATAAAAACATGTTTAGAACAGCAAGCCGGCTTCTCCAGTGCTGGAGAACGAGCGCAGAACACTAGGAAAGCATTCTACCACCGATGTCCACTCCAGACCCCAAAACAGGAGGCACTGTTAAGGCAAACGGTGGCGCATGTCTGCAAAACCAGCATGTTGAAAGGCTACATGAACTCTGTCTCAAAAAAGCAAAAGGAGGAAGAGAAAGAAGAGTCAGGAGGAGGAAGAGTGGCGCAGTTCTTGCGCAGTGCCGTGGCACAGGGGTGCACTGGCAGTGCCAGACACTTGCCAAGCTGAGGCAGAAGCTCTGGTGAGCCCAAGACAGCATCAAGGGTGGGGATCGGGGCAAGCAGAAGACAACCCGCAGTCAAAAAAAATCTGCAAATCTTATACCTGATAAATGATGTGTATCTAGCTAGAATATAGAATGACTTTCATAGTTGACTAGAAGACAAATACTTACCCCAGTTCAAAACTATAACTTCTCCAAAGCAATACAGAAGTAGTCAACACATCCATGAAAAGGAGCACACAGGGAACTCAGGGTGCTGTACTTGCACCTTCATGCACACACTGCTCCTGGCTCTTGGTGGGAAGAGGCTCAAACCCCAGCCCTATCATCTAGACTCATCTGCATCGAGATCTGGAGGACCTAGCAAGTGGAAGAGAGAAACATACCTGAAGTAGCTGGACATAGCATGACTCATAGAGATGGGCAAGAATCAACCTGTGTTCCTAAACTCAATTAAACCACAAAGCTCAGGACCACATTTAAAAGCCAAGTCCTACTCAATGGTGGCCGAGGTGGGAAGATGAGGAGTCCATGCCAGTCTAGGCTGCACGAGGTCCTTTTCAAAACAGGGTTCTCACTGCCTTCAGCAATGAAGGCTCTCCAGCAGCAGTGAATCCTGAGCAGTAGTGCACAGCACGCCATGAGACCATGTGTTAGACTGACACTGTGCAAGGGGCCTCTAACGCTGGAAGAGAAGGGTGCTAGGAGGATACCACACATTTCTGTAGGTCTGAGGTCCTGCAGTCACCCCTGCCTAAGAGGCAGCTACAATCTCTCAACTGGTCTACAGCCTCCTACCCAGTGGAAAGAGGAACCAGAGTGCTTTGGCTGGAGACAGGCAGGAACAAGGCATCCACACACCTCCCAGCCTCTGTCTATATGGTCCCATGAGACAGGAGGTTCCAGGGAAGCTGCCCTATACTCCTGGGTAGACATCTGGCCAGCATGAGAGGTGAAGGCTAGATGAAGGGTGGAGCACATCCTCCTAGATGGCTTTTTCATCCCAAATTACCCATCATATGGAAGGACGGCCCCAACTAAACCAGACAAGGTATCAGAGAAGGTCAAATCAGACCTCCTGGTGTAAAGGGAGACAGGGAAGACAGCAGCTGACAAAAAGAGGTCCTGGAGGATACAGCATTAACTGTTGAATGAGCACTCATACACACAGTCTCCAAGCAGGTACACATAGCCCCATGACTGCCAGCCTTGTAGCATGTGGGACAGCATCTCCAGTGGGAGCACTGTCAGGACAACCAGCCCCATAGCCAGCTGAGCTGTGAATTTATTTTGTTTACTGCTGGTGTTCCTTCTGGACCATAAAAGTTTTACGAGCTGGTAAAACTTCTGTGCAAATCCTGCAGAGCTAACATGATAGATGGTTTCTGCGTTCAGCACAAACTATCTGTACTTCCCAAACTTGGTCAATGCCAGCCCAACCACACTCTGGACTTGATTTCAAGGTCTGTGCAGGTTCTCCTACTGTTCAACATGCAGACTTCCTTTCAAACACAGTGTTATAGAATACTTCAGGAAATGAGAAACAACCATTAAATTCTCCACATCAAATTTTATTATAAAAAGTATTTGATGTGCACTTTATTGAGAATTCTTCTCTAAGACTGCAAACACAACACTGGAAGTAAATTTTCATGCCATCAACAAGAACAACCACAGTAGAGAAAAACAATGGGAAGAGGAGTGGAAATTCACAGCGATGTGCACTCTAACTTCTGTTACAACTAACTGCCATCACAGTGCTACTGGAGAAAGATGAACCAAGGGTGGTTACAGTACTGAAGGAGAGCACCAAGAGGGACAACTGTAGACCTATACTACAAACAAGTTTTCTACATAATCTATAGCAAAATGGACAGCCAAGGACTATCAACCTTCAAGTTCCACTGCCAATAAAGAGCTATGTCTAGAGGAAATTGAGCATTAGAAGAAAAACCTGAAATTCTGATCATCAGGAAGAGGCATCCTTAGCATTCCACCACCCACCCCAGCAACCACATGACCACCAAGCAGGACCTCTGTCGCATCCCTACCCTACCTCCATGTTCACTCTGTCAGTTGAGGACAGAAGACATCCTCAATCCTCAAAGGGAAAAAACCCAAGTGTTAGCTATATGTACACATATATGTGCAATGTATGCATACAACGTGTATATAGACACACATACCCATAAGGACCCTAGAAAAACATCAAAACAGAATCCAAGAAAAACAAGAGAGCAGCAGTGGCTGAGTTTCGGGGCACAGTAGCATGAAGAAAGTCAGAGGGAGGTGCTGTCCACATTAAATCAGAACTACAGCAAACTCCCTCACCTGCTCACGGATGCCCCCTGCCTGTACTCTCACTGGACACAGTCACAGACTCATGCTTTGTTAAGTATACTAACACTGTGTCACTGTAGCGGCCACAAAAGTTTTTCCCTGGCTTTCAATTCATTCATTCTTTTCTTTCTTTCTTTCTTTCTTTCCTTCCTTCCTTCCTTCCCTTCCTTCCTTCCTTCTTTCGTTCCTTCATTTTTGAGACAGGGCTTCTCTGTCTAACAGCCCCAGCTGTCCTGGAACTCTCTTTATAGACCAGGCTGGCCTTGAACTCACAGAGATCCACCAGCCTCTGCCTCCTAAGTGCTCAGATTAAAGGCCTGCGCCACCACACCCAACATTTTTCAACTCTTTAAACCAACGTAAAGACTTCATAGCTAAGGATACAGTCGGTTGTAGAGTACTTCCCCAACATCCCTGAACCACTGATGTCACATAACGTAAGTATCATCAACTGATTAAGTCCTCTAACTCAACTAAAAACTTAAAGGTATCAAGATCAAATTTAATAATTTTTTAGACAATTCATGTTAATAAACCTGAAGTCGCTGAGAAAGTAGATGATGTTTCTAAGAGAAAATTATTAATCAAAATCAGCTTTTTGACACCATTCCAGAGGCAGAGGCAAGTCTGGTTTACTACCGAGTTCTAGGACGGCCAGGACTATATAGTGAGATCCAGACTCAGGTAAACAAAGGAAAAAAAGGAGAAGAAGAAGAGGAGAAAAACCCCCAACACACACAAATCAGGGCAGGAAAGATGGCTCCGCCTCAGAAAAACTTGTCCTTTGATCCTCAGAACCACGAAGGAAGGAAAGAACTGTGGCGTGTGTGCAACAGACACACACACACGAGATAAAACACGGGCTAAGAACTGTGCTGTGGGGGGGGAGGGGCTGGAGAGATGGCTCAGCGGTTAAAAGCACTGCCTGCTCTTCCAAAGGTCCTGAGTTCAATTCCCAGCAACCACATGGTGGCTCACAACCATCTGTAATGAGATCTGGTGCCC
>NC_022009.1:46927149-46955139 GCF_000317375.1 Microtus ochrogaster
ATCATATGCCAACACCAGCTTCCCATAAAAGTCTTAACTATGACTAGAAAGCTATTTTAACAGATTGGAGAGGTGGCTCAGCCACTAAACGCTAGGCTCACAACTCAAAAAACAATAAATATATTTTAATATTTAAAACATTCCAAAATAATATTCAACTCTAAGAGAAACCACCTAGAATATGTTTAAATTCCAAAAAGTAAAACATTACAGTAGTACAAGTGGGAAAACATACTTTTTATGGGGTATTAACTTGTACTATTTAAACTTATGTAGCCATGAGTTCACAGTATTTTCATAATTTAAAAAATAAAGCAGAGCCTGCAAGATGATTCAGTGGTAAAGGGGCCTGTTACTAAGTCTGAGGACCTGTGTTCCCATGACCTGTATGGTGAAAGGAGAACCAACTCAGGCAAGCTGTCCTGACTTCACAGGCACACCAATGCATGTTGAGTGGCCACACACACGCAAAATAAGTAAGTAAAGGTAGACACAACGAAAGGAAACTACAGTCCCAGTCTTGGAAGGCTGAGACAGAAAGATCATTTCTGTCTTCAACAAAGCAAGTCCACATTCTCTTTCTCGCCACAAAAATAAATACACAAATAAATAAACAACCCTTTTGACAACGGTAGTTGCTGAATGCAGCTTCTGTAACCTATGTTCCAATACTGCTGATATTTGGGATGACGCAGTCCTAAACCACAAACTGGTAACTGGACCACTGGTGGGGACCTTCTGCCAACTTTTAAAGCTAGGGCAGAGTGAGGAAGACCTGAAGAGGAATGAAAGAAACAACAACAACCCTGCTGACACAACAGACTGAATTCAGACACACCACTAACACTCACTATGCTCTTCACTGGGAGAGCCAGATCAGGACTAAATGGTAGTCATATGATACAGACAGACAGAGGGACAATACCCAACAACCAGAGAGAACCCATTGCTGTTCTGTGCAACACCACTGCAGATCATGGTCACCTAACTCACAGTTACTTCAGTTTTGTTTTGCTGTCTATAGGGGAAGGCTCCCCATGTAGCTCAGGTGGCCTCAATTCATGCCTCAGCCACACCCTGCTACCATTACTTTAAAAAATATATTTGTTGTTGTTATCATTATTATGGTTTTTCAAGACAGTGTTTCTCTTGTGTAGCCCTGGCTGTCCTGGAACTAGCTCTGTTGATCAGGCTAGCTCCAAACTCGCAGAGATCCTCCTGCCTCTGCTAGCCATCAAGTATCCCCATCATCAGCCTCCTATCCTCCAATTTCTGTCTCTCAGCTCTGATAGTAGAGATGTGTACCACCCTATCTAGCTTCAAAGAAAAGAAAATAAAAGAGAGAAAGGAAGAAAGTAAAGAAGAAAAAAAAAGAGAGCGAGAAAGGGCACCCTTGAGCCCCCTTGTCTTCCTGGCCACCAGAGGAAGCAGGAACTGCCAGACCCCCTTTTGAGACTTTCAGCACAGCCTGGTGTCCCTCCATCCTTCATCCCTCTTAGCTGCCCCCCTCAATCTCAGTCTTCCAATGCAAGTCTGACTCCCTTACATCCATTTCCTCCTTTTACTCAATCTGGGTCCCTTTCAGGAAAATGAATTACCATAAAAACTGAAACAGCAATGTATCCAAATCAAAGGGCAGAGTAAGCACAAGACTCCAAGGCCCTGCACACACAGTACACCCTTCACCTACAGTCAGAAGACTCCATCCACAGCTATATACATGTGTAGGGTACACACAGTACACCCTTCACCTACAGTCAGAAGACTCCACCCCATCAGAATATGCAAGTTTCATAGAGCCTCAGAGACAAGCCAAGCCTCTGGAGAACAGGAATTCTGTTCTGTCACCAATGTAGTACTGGCAATCCTGGGTCCTTCATAATATTTTGTGGAGATGGGGATATAGTTCATTGGTGCAGTGTCTGTCTAATATGCATAAGGCCCCAACCCTGAAAAAAATAACCATGGGATGAGAAATGAGAAGTAACAGCAGCCTGACAGTGCGCATGCAGCTCTGGGGGAGCTGACTGACAAGTGGACTCTAGAAGAGCTGCAAACCTGAAACCCGTGTCTGTGCTTGAGAGGCAGTGTGGGGCGATCACCAGGTACCACCACAGAGCTGAGCAGCAATGGCAGAAAGCAGGACTGGCATCGGCCTGTAGAAGTAGCTGTTCCTCAGTCTGCCCTACCCACCACCCTCCTCCACTTCACCTTTCCAGGCTACCACAGTTACTTCCCACTTTGCTACCAGACAGAGATGGAAGCTTCTCTCTGAGGAAACTTTCAAGACAAAGAGAAACTTACGTTAGCAAATTACCAAGTTCTGGCGCTGTCAATCACACTGACAGGGTCACATCCTTTTTATTCATTTATTTGTTTGTTTAGATTTTATTGGACTGGGTATGGTGACACATGACTTTAATCCCAGTACTCAGGAGGCAGAAGCAGGCAGATCTCTGAGTTTGAAGCCAGCCTGTTCTGCACAGTGAGTTCCAGGACAGCCAAGGCTGTTATACATGGGAACTCCCCCCGAGAGGGTGCTTATATGCGTCTGTATGAGTACATGCCACAAAGTGTACTGATGTTCACACAGAAAATAACGTCAGATCCCTTGGAGCTGGAGTTACAGGCACTTGTGAGTCACCCTACATAGATGATGGGAACCAGACCGGAGTCTTCTAGAATAGGATGTGCTCTCTACATTGAGCATCTCTCCAGCCTCCACATCCTGTCTCTGAAAGATGAGGCATAAGGCTTCAAGTCTGTCAGTGATATGGAGTTCTAATCAGACCATATGTAAGTACAGACAGACCATCTAAACCAGAAGATGTGGGGAAAGAGCCTCTCCAAAGACCAAAGCAAGGACAGGAAAACAGAAACCTGGAGACAACTCCTGAAACTAGAGAGTATGTGACCTCAGAGCTGTGGGGGAAGAAACCAGTTCATGGGCAGTCTGGGCAACACTGTGAGACCTGTCTTAGGAAGGGAGGGAGGGAGGAGGGAAGAATGGGGATGGAGAGGGCTCAGAGGGTAAAGTGCAGCTGAGCAAGCACGAGGACCTGTGTTCACATCCCAGCACCCATGGAAAAACTGGCATGACACAGACTGTAACCCCAGCACTGGGGAGCAGAGAACTCACTGGCCAACTAGTCGAGCAGTTTGAGAGCTCCAGGTTCAGTAAACAGACTGTTGTGGTGGTGATATCTTGTTTGTGCTATAACAAATAAAGCTTGTCTGAAGATCAGAGTGCAGAGCTAGCCACTAGTTAGCCAGAGAGGCCAGGCAGGGGTGGTGCACGCCTTTAATCCCAGCATTTGGGAGGCAGAGGTGGAGGGATCTCTGTGAGTTAAAGGCCACCCTGGGCTACACGTGAAATTGATCCAGTCTAAAAGAGAAACAGAGCCTGGCAGTGGTGGCTCACACCTTTAATTCCAGTACTTGGGAGTCACACACCTTTAATCCCAGCACTAGAGAGGTGGAGACAGGGAGGGACACGGCTGCATAGAGAGGAATATAAATCGGGAGGAGATAGGAGCTAACTGTATTCAGTCCGAAGATTTCATAGAGGTAAGAACTAGTGTCTGGCTGCTCTGTTTCTCTGATCTTTCAGCTTTTGCCCACTAATATCTAACTCCGGGCTTTTATTATTAAGACCAACTAGAAAATGCACTACAGACTGTTTCAAAAAATACAGTAGAGTACAATAGAAAAAGACACCCAATGTTGATCTGTGGCCTCTACACAGGAACATGCTCACATACACACAGAACACACACACACACATACATCACACAAAGAGAAACAAGAATGAAAAAAGAAAATGTGCAACAAATGTGTACAAAGTCAACAAAAAACTTAAAAATGTTTAGAAGATATTACCTTCATGAAGCAAAAACAAGGTGTTTAAAAAGAACAAGAACACCTAGTAAATAAAATAAAAACCTAGTATGAAATTAAGGTCTGTTGACTGAAACTCAAGCAAAAGGGCAGATAATTCACTCCAATCACATAAAAAAAAACTTCCCTGTCTTAGTAAAGATGCTCTATTAACCCTACTCTCTATAGGTTAGCTGTGACAGTGCTCACCTATGGTAAGAACAGCAACACAGAACATCAACGTAAGCCAAGTTATGCAGCAGTGTTTGGAAAGGGAGACAGAAGGCAAAGCCTATCTCCAGGGCAGCAGAGGAGAGGGATGCAGGAGTCATGAGACACTGGAGCAGGCAGCGATGCCCAAAGGGAGGTTGGGAGCACTTCACAAGCATGTTGTGTGGGAGGAAGTAAGCCAGGGACTGCTAACTACACAGCCATGGACACCCAAGGGTTTTCCATAGTAACCCCCACCCTACTGCCTGAGATCTGGAAGGGCTGGCCACCACCTGACAGGCCCAAATCCTGACACTTTTTTTCTTTGTAGTGTGTATGGGTGTTTTGTGGGCATGTGTATTTGCACACCACACGTGGTGAAACCCTCAGAGGCCAGAAGAGGGCATCAGATCCTCTGGAACTGAACCCAGGTCCTCTGGGAAAGCAGTCAACGCTCTTAACCACTGAGCCATCTCATTGACCTCTTCAGCCCTGGTCACTCCTAAGAACAAGGTGTCCTACTAGTCCTGGACCATGACATCCGGTTTGACAAGCCAGTGAATGCAGTCTTGGCTCCATGTTTCTCAGTCTTCATCTCCTCAGCTGGCAGTCAAGTGTGATCCTATCTCATAAGCAGAAACAAGACAAAAGGAATCTGAGGCAGAGGCAGCAAAGGGGCTGCTGGTTTATGTTTCAATTCCACACCTCTACTTGGCTTTACATGAATGGACACTGACGAAGGTAAATTCAAATGTAAAGAGTGTCACTCCAGGGTGTTTTACCAGAAATGTTAACCTAACTTTTAAAACTAGGATTACACAGGTCTTTAAGTCCATTTTAAACTCACTGGGATTCAGACAATTTAACAAGGCAACATCATGAAGCATTGCAGGGAGTTTTTAGAGAAAAGTAAAGCCCTGAAAAGCAGGGGTTTTTAGAGACAGGATTTCTCTGTATAGCCCAGGCTGCCCTGGAACTCACTCTGTAGAGCAGGCTGGCCTTGAACTCACAGAGAGCCATCTGCTTCTGGATCTCCTTAGCCCGCTCTTGCCCAGTCGTCAGTTGATCAGACATCTCTGATGCCGAGATAGACAACCTGGACACCTGACTTCCCAACAAGAAGCAGGAGCCAGGAGAGCACCTGCCTGCCAGCCCTACAGGCTCAGTTCCGTGGCATCCTAGCTGAGATACTGCTGTCTGCTCACTTTACAGTCTGACTGCCCATGGCGTGGTGTGAGGAGGGACAAAGCAGGACAGGCCTGTTAATGTTTAAGTGTTCCCACTATCCCATCTCATGCCTTGAACCCAGGGTCGATATGCACTTCAAAGAGCTATTTATAAAAATCAAAATTATGCGAGCCTATCTTTTTATCATGAAGTTCTAACATTTCCCTCCAATTTGGAAGTTATTAAAAAGATGTTTCTGAAATCTCTTATTTTAAAAAGTATTTTCGCTGGGAGAAACAAACAAAAAAGACAGAAACATTGCAATTTTAGCCAGGCAGCGGTGGTATAAGCCTTTAATCCCAGCACTTGAGACAGGGGCAGGAGGATTTCTGAGTTCGAGGTCAGTCTGGTCTACAGAGGGGGTAGGACCGCCAGGACTACACAGAAAAACCCTGTCTTAGGAAAAAAACTTTCCTGTTCCACTGTGGTAGGGTATCTGTACACCGTGTGAAGATGTATCTACTGTGACTGCTGTTTTAGCAAGCTGAGTGGCAGTATCTAGGCAGGAGGTCTAGGCAGGACTTCTGAGCAGAGAGGGAGGGAGGGAGTAGGGCATACAGGATCAAAGGTAAAAAGCCAGGAGGCAAAACGTAAATTAATATCAATGGATTAAATCACGTTATAAGAGCCAGTTGCCATTTGGGAGCTGGCAGGACAGAGAAATCGCAGTTATCAGGTACCTGAGGCTTAGCACTATCAGGTCTTACTCACTAAA
Organism: Microtus ochrogaster; assembly: GCF_000317375.1. Lineage (NCBI taxonomy): Eukaryota > Metazoa > Chordata > Mammalia > Rodentia > Cricetidae > Microtus > Microtus ochrogaster. Next base: position 46,933,178 of record NC_022009.1, read on the forward strand.
CACGGTGGCCCTTGCCTGGTCATACTGGGCTGGGCACACAGCTCAATGAAGAAGAGAAAATAGGGTCACACTGCTGACGAGAAAACCATTAAGTGGGTTGGGTGAAGCGACTTAATGCAAAAGTGCCTGTCATCAAGCTTGGTGACCTGAGTTCCGCCCCCAGACTCTCACAGAGGAGCGAGTATGCCTGTCAGATGCTCTCTGACCTCCACACATGCACTATGGCACACAGCCCTGTGTGCACACAAGATAAAAACAATATTTTAATGGGGCTTGAGAAATGACTCAAAAGTTAAGAGCACTGGCTGCTCTTCTGGAGGATTAAGGTTTAACGCCCAGTAACCACAAGACAGCTCACAACTGTCTGTAAATCTAGTCCCAGGGTTCTGACACCCTCTTCTGGCCTCTGAGGGCACTGCATACATACAGTACATATACATTCATGCATGCCAAACACCCATACATTAAAACAAAGGGGTGGGTAATTAAAGACATAGAAAACTGCTCAGTGGGTGTGATGGCAAACACCTTTAACCCAGCACTCAAGAGGCAGAGGCAGGGGGATCTCTGAATTTGCCTGGTCTATGCAGAGAAACCCTGTCTTGAAAATCCAAAAGAAGAAAAAAAAAAACTACAAGGGACTAACTAACCAGAAGGATAAAAAGATTAGCTCTATTTATTAAGGCGTAGCACACAGCAAGAGAAGATGCCCGACAGGGAACTGGGGAGCCATAACTCTTGTCTCCTGGTCTATAAGCCACACAGAGGCCTGTGCAGTGAGGCAAGCTGGGATTCCAAACAACTGCTCTTTCAAACTCCACTCTGAACTATGAAAAACTACTCAGCACAGGAAAACACACTTTGATGTAACACAGAGGGAGCCGGCCGGCACACTGGGTGCTTGTATTTGTTACTATTTACCAGTGGAGACTTAAAAGTGTTTCATAGACTGCGCTTCAAACACTTTATTTACATGTTGAAGAAACACACATGAGAAGTACAGTATTTCCAACTTTTAATTATGGTCTGGAATTTCATAGAGGAAGGCAAGCAAACGATAGACATAATCAGAGGGAAGGTAAAGATGAACTCCCACAGTGAACGCTGCAGCAACGTACCCAATACAAACACAGTGGCGACGGACGGCCAAGAATAATCTTTACATTTTAAAAACTTTCTATTACTTTTATTTCCCAAATTTCCTCAAAGGTTTCCCTTAAGTTTCTTAAGGGCTGAGTCACCCATTTCCCTTCCCAATCTCAAGAATCCTATCTACTCGTCACTGGGTACTCGGCAGGACTGGTGTGGTGGGGAAAAGACTGGCTCTCTGCCTTTTCAATGCTGTCAGAGACTTTGAAACAGGCAGAATGAAGAACCCTAAATCTCAACAAGCTTGATGCTTCCTGAACTGAAGCCCCTCCACTGTGACATTAGGGTACCTACCAGAATTCTAGAACAGTCTTTTTAGGAAGGTCATTCTTTGCTTTGTCACCAACACACCTACCTAGACAATGCCTGCACAGGTGTTTTTCCTGTGACACACCACTTCAACGTTACAACAGTGCACACAGCTACATACAGAAGAGCACAGGCACTCTAAACTGTGTTACTACTTCACTAAAATTCTACCTTGTATCTAACAGACCATTCTGTTCTATGACTTGTTGTTTGTTGTTATGGGACAGTCTCTTTTAGATAGCCCACATTGGCTTCAAACTCACAATGTAGCTAAGGCTGACCTTCAAGTCCCCATCTTCCTGTCTCTACCTCCCAAATGCTGGGATTACAGGTGTGTCACCCGGTTTGCTCTTAATTAAAAGCTTACACCACTGCAGGAACTGAGCTAAGAGGATCATTTATTTGTAATCACAATTTCCAAGGGCCAAAACACAATTTCAAAACTATGCTTACACTATAGTATACAACTTCTGTTTAGATTTGGAAAGGTCAGATCTTACAAAATCTGCCCTCTTCACACGCTGAGAAGAGCTTCCTCCCGGGAAGTCTGGAGTACCGAGTGGTGAGCACCCACTTTCCGGCCCATCCCTACCACGTACTGTGCACGGCCCAGGCCAGAGGACACCTGGACCACACCCCACTGGGAAATGAGCCTTCCCTTCACTGTCTCCTCTCATTGCTCACTCACAGGCCATGCACCAGCTGAACCTGACTGCGGACTTGACTGGATTTCAAGACCCAGTGCTCAGAAAAGAATGAAAAATCCAATGTTGAGAAGTCTCAGATTGCAGCAAGCACTAAAGACCTCACTTTCAGAGCAACTCTCAAGTCAGTTCATTATCCAACTGGAAATCATGTCACTGATAAAGGTCCCCGGAAAGCCAGTATTCCCAGCTAAGGGCTCAGCCCTCTAAGTAACCAAGAGCAGAGGCCCCACACAACAAAGCCCCAGAGTGTCCTGAGGCAGGGGCCCTCCTCCAGCTGCTCTCAATGCAGCAACATCTGAACGGCAGCCGGACAGAAAATAGTCCCATAAAGACTACTGTGACTCCAGCTCTGAATTAAACTCTAGATCCAGTCACCACTGAGAGAGTAGGAGTCCTCCATGTGGAACGCATTCGTTTCCTCGTGTAAATATCAGCTTTATCAGTCCCAAAGATTAGAAATGACTGGTCCAAACTGCACAGTCCTAGCCCAGTGACGAAAGCAACCCGAGGGGAAAATTTGCAGTTTGACCCCAACCTAAGCCTCATTTCCTCCTGCTCAGTCAGTCCTTGTGAGGGAACTGGGGGTCTCTGGGGATATAAATGTAAGGGAGGTATGAAGCAAGTGCTTCACCTTACACTCTAACCTGTCTGGGAAATTCCCATCCATAAATAACTTACACAAACATTCGTCCCAATGAAGCACAATAGGTTATAGGACCTACGATTACTGCATTCACCGGATACCAAGGTCAGATGAAGAAAAGTTAAGTGACAGTTCCAGTTGCCCACCCCCTCCAATATCACAAGAGGCTGCTACGATTATAATTCGGGAGTGGGAGAATATCTACTTGCTCTTGCATGGTGTATTTAAAATAAAGCTTTTAACATTAAAATTCGCTTGGGGGTGCTAAAGAAAGGGGGATGCCCAGGCCCTGGACATCAAGGGGATGTGGACAGGCTGTCACCTGGGTGGAGCCCTCGAAGCTGGGCTGCCTGGCGAAGCATTTGGAAGGCCCACCGGGCGGGGGCGGGAGTGGAGGAGATGCAAAAGGCAGAGGGGCTGCCCTCCCACCCGGCAGAGCAAAGGGCTGGAGGGGTAACTCCAGGCCCGACTATGGACCCCGAAGGCTAGTCCCGGGCGGAGGCAGGGCGGATGTCCCAGGGAGCGCTGCAGGAAATGATATCCAGACTCGGAGGGTGGGTCTAGGAAGCGGCCAGGGCGACGGCCGGGAGTGGGGGGAGTGCGAACGGAGGATGTGGCTCCGGAGCGCAGGACTAGGGAGGCCCGGCGCGGGTACGAGGAGCGAGAGGCGCGGAGGGGCGAGTGGCACCTTACTCACCCCACTCGAGGAACTCCGCCACATACTTGTCGCGGCGCAGCGCCGAGTGGCTGCACTCGGTGTAGAGGCACACCAGCACGTCCAGCAGCGTCTCCACGCTCAGGGCGCTCTCATTGCGCCACGGCCCGTCCAGGAGCAGCTGCTCCAGCTTCTTGAGCCGCACCTTGGCCGACATGGTGCCGCGCGGCCCGCTCCCCACGCGCCGGCCTCTCGCCGCCCGTGCGCCCCGGCGTCAGGGCCAGCACTCCCCGGCCCAGTGGCCGCGCGCCCCGGCGTCCAGTAGCCGCAAAGTCCTTGTCGTCGCAGCCGGGCCTAGGCAGACATCTTGGGCTCTGTCCCGGCGGCACCGAGTCTGGGGCACCGGGCCCCGCGGGTCCATGGGCCGATCTCCTCCCCTAGGCGCCGCCCGCACGCCCGCACGCCGTCCCCGCCCTCAGTCGCCTGGCCGCGCCCTCGCGCGCGCCGTCGCCGACCTGGACCGCGGCGGAGCCGAACACAGCAGAAACCCGGCCGGCGCCCGAGCCCCGACCTCAGCCCGGCCGGCCGCCCAGCCCGCGACCTGCAAGCCAACCAGGGCGCGGCCAGCGCCGCGCAACCAACCACCGCGGGGCCGCCAGCCGCCGCGCTGACCTCAGCGCGACGCCCCGCCCTCAGCCCGCGGCTCTTTGGGCCTCGCGGTTCGCCGTAGGAACGGTGTGGGGCGGGGTGCCGAGTGAAAAACCGAGATTGCGGGTGGCGCACGCGCAGAGGAGCCCGGGCGGGGCGCCGAGCCGCGCGATCTGTGTCCGGGGTCCCGTAGTTCGGCTCCGTTCCCGGGACTCCGGGACCGACCATTGTGGTCTAGCGGGGCATCTGTCTGGCGCGACCCCAGGAGCAGCTCTGCTAGGTCTCGGTTGTCGCGTCCGAGCTCGTCCGAGCTGTAGCCCGACCGAACCCTGTGCCCGAATGCGCTCGCCAGACGCGGGCGGGGCACCTGCCGGAAGGCTCCGGGGTCCGCTGGACGCGCGCTCCCCGGCCCCCGGGCACGCGCCCCTGGGGATGCGCAGTACCCTGCCTCGACTCTTGAGATTCTACCCCCTGACTGATTAGGGTGTCGGCCTGGTGCGCTGAGAATTTTGTCTCCAGGCGAGACGCCGCCTTTAGTGGACTCGGCGGATATCCCTTACGACAAATCCCGGGTCTCCGCAGAGGATCCCTTTGTGGACCCCAGGGTTGCTTCAACAGAGTGAGGGCTTGTGGTTCTACGGGGGCAGGTGGGGTTTCGAAGCCGGAAGCTGAGTGGAGCCTGAGGCAAAACGCTAGGTGGAAAGACGGCCGCCGAACGTCGACTCCAGCGCAGGAAGCGACTGAAGGGTCCCTGGAGCCTTCTGAGCTGCTGGAAATGATGTATGGCTTAGCTGGGGTCACACAAGCACACATGTGTGTGTATCTAGCCTTGGTTTTTAAAACGCAGACAAAATGGCCCAGTATAGTAGGTTGGGTAGAGCGACTCCTCATCAGAGCGTTATCGCAAGGGAATCTATACACATAGCATATTCACGAGTTACTGCATATATTTGATGCCCAGTTTTTAGAATTTTAAAAGAAAAGCCAAGAGGATCGCACTACCCCAAACCAGACTCTGAGTACTGTTTGTAAGACAAAGGTCCAAAATAGTGTGACCAGACAACTGAATTCCTTTCCTGGCAGAACCGATGCTTCCTCTTTGTCCCATAAGTGACCCCATGAGAGCGCGTCTTCTCTGACTGTCTCTGTCAGCCTTCCAAACCCTAGCACTGGAGTCCCTGAGCCCACTCTCGGTTGCTTGCCTCTATTTAATCCCTCCAGGTTAGAACTTCGTACCTGCCCACCCCCACCCCAACCCTGCCCGTGCCATTCAGCAGTGCCTCTCCCGGTACCTCTGCTGTGTCTGTTTATCCAAGATTTGCTTCCACACTGCCTTTTAGGCCGCCTTACAGCCCTGAGACAGATCCACCCCGGGTGACTCTGTAGGCTTCCTCTGAACTTGAAACAGTGGGTCCGTATGGAGCTGGCTCACTAGCCTGGGGCCAAAAGTAAAATAACTAAACAGTTATTTGTGTTCCTCAGTTTCCTCGAATGTAAAAAGGAGTATCTCCTATGCATCTCAGAGAGTTTGGAAGGGGCTTTGTGAGTAACAAACACCCAAGGAGCACTTTCACACTGCCCTGTCATTGACTTTGGTGGCTGCTATTGGGGCATCAGGGTTAATAGTTTAGAAAACAGAAAGTTTGTGGCCAGCTGATGGGTGAAACAGCCTTGGGTACTGGCTTTTGGCCCTCGATGCAGGAAGCCTAGCTATATTGTCTCTGACAATCATGAGAACACACAGTAAACTGTGTGGACTCGCCAATGTATTTCTGAGCTTTTAGACCAAACCACACATCTCAAAATGTACACAACAAGCAAAGACTTGGTTCAGAGTGAGAGAAAGGTTTCCAAGCATTTCCCTTGATAATCTACATAGGCAGTCTGGAGGATTGACTCTGAGACCTTGAGAATTCCACATCCACGCAGATGATGTCTAAACAAACAAGGGTGGATCTGTGCCAGTGAAACTTTATTTCCAGAAGCCGGTTTGCGGGGCTAAGTTTGCTGACTCTTGCTTCATAATACCAGCTTTGACAGTGGGATTCCAGGCCCAGAGACAACGTCTGTTTGGGAAGAAGAATCTGACTACAGGCAACTAAGTTTCCTTTTCTCTGTAAATCAGTGTGAGAAAGGGACTTGTAGTTTGAACCTGAAAGTATCCTTTCAGATCACAAAGAACAGGAGATAACCCCAAAGAGAAAAGAACAAATAACAGGAACAATGGACTATACAGGAAGCGAACACAAAGAATCAATAGACAGAATTTGCTTGATCTAACTCGTGTTTAAAAAAAAAAATTAAAAACCCTCCCAAACTTCTGCTTCCAGGTAAGATGGAATGGGCCATAGAGGTTCGGGCCTTAATTCCAACACTGGGGAGACGGAGGCAAGAAAATGACTGGGAGCTCTAGGCCAGCTAGCACTGAGAGCGAGACCCTATCTCAAGCAGTCCGGGGGAAGGGAGACGTGGTTAATTGGTGGAGTGTTTGCTTAGCATGTGCCAGTTCCAGGGTTCTGTCCAGGGTACTGTGTGTGACCAGACATAGTGGAACATGCCTGCAATCCCATAATCCCAGCATTCTAGAGGTGAAGGCAAGGCAATAGGACCAGAAGTTCAGGGTCCTCCTTGGCTACATCGAGTTCAAAGACAGAATATGTGAGACTCTGTCTTAAAAATCCAAGGGATCGGGGCTGGAGAGATGGCTCAGAGGTTAAGAGCATTGCCTGCTTTTCCAAAGGTCCTGAGTTCAATTCCCAGCAACCTCATGGTGGCTCACAACCATCTATAATGAGATCTGGTGCCCTCCTCTGGTGTGTGGGCATACATGGAGGCAGAATGTTGTATACATAATAAATAAATAAATCTAAAAAAAATTCAAGGGGTGTCAGAAATCAGAATTATTCTTTTACGTAAGAAAAATATAGATAGGATACATGACATAAGGAATCCTGTGACCATGAAAAACAGGTGTCTTTCTACAGATAGCTGTGATCCCTGTCCCTGAGATATGATTGGCCAGAGATGAATGTTCTGAACCATCCAGGAGAACTGGGGTGGAGCCCGGTGACCCTGAAGTTTGAAGATGATTGGGGCCAAGGAGACAGCCACAGCTCTCAGGATGGCACTTGGCTGCAAGGATACTCCACAGAGCACCGGGGCGTCCTCAGGAATCCAGCGGCCTACTTACCAATGCTCACAGGGGAAGAAAACACCCAGTGCCAGGGAAAGAGGCTTCCAAAAGATTAGAGGAACGGTATCTGGTGAACAAACAGACAAAAGGATCATGTTGTTTCCCACGAACCAGACTAGAACACCTCATAATTCACAGACACTGGATAGAATGCTCTCAGGAAGGTTGCTGAGTTCGGCAGCTTTCTGTCATAGTGGGGGAAAAAATGGCCGAAAAGCGTCTTTACGTCATGGCAACCAGGAAACAGAAAGGGGGAGGAAAGAGCAGGTGCCCAGCATACCCTCCATGAGCATGCCCGCAGTGACGTCTTTCCATCAACTAGGCCCCATTTCCTCAGGTTCCCATCACCTCCCTCCCACTAATGCTACCAGCTGGGGAGCAGGCAGTCAACATGCGGGCCTTGAGGGAACCTTCAGATGTCAACCAAATACCAAACAGTGTGCCTTACGGTGGGATCACCACTCCAGACCTCCTAGATAAAGGCCTAAACTGAATCCTTGAGATCTGGCTTCATGTAGAGCTCTGGTCTAGCAAGTGTGAGGCCCAGAGTTCAGCCCAATGGAGGAGGGGAGAGGGCGGGGCAAAGAGAGGGCACTAGACGGAGCATGCTTCCATGTCTGCCTAAAAACTCATCAAAACCAGACAAAGTAATATCAAAATCTTTACAAATAGCTTAACTCCATCCCAGAACAAAGCTACAGAACATTTATTGGAGGCAAAGTAGCGAAGATCCCAAATGGCGTCATCACAATGCCTGGAGTCCAGCCAGGAAGAGCCAAGCTCTCGAACCAGCCAAGAGGAAAGCACAGCCTACAGCGAGGAGACCAAGAGTCAGAACCAGCCTGCAGTTTAAACCATAAGAGAATTAGCAGACAACGGTAAAACAGTTCTCGGAGTTATATCCCCTATGTTCAAAAAAGTCAACAAAATCATTTTAATTTTTAATTTAACATCGAATGATAAAAACTACAGCCCCTGAAGGAAAAAAAATGTATGTTACTAGTAACAGATTATTTAAGATTCGTGAAATTAAAAGCTTAAAATTGGAATTATCCGGGGGGGCCAGGGAGGTGGATCAGCTGATAAGGGGGCTTGCCACCCAGGCTTACAACCTGATAGCCTGATCCCCGGGACCCACAAGGGTGAAGGAGAGCGGTGACCCCCCCAAAGTTGGTCCTCTGACCTCTACCCACACATATGTGCCTGTGCAGGAGCACACACACATGAACTGAGCTCCTGTGAACTCTGAGACAACAACGGGTGATGAACTAGGAAATGGGAACAGCCTCAAGCTCCTTACCCGCTGAGTGAGCAATAAGAACGCCATGCCACACACCACGGAACACTACCCAGCTGTGAAGGAAAAGGAAACCATGGGCTTTGCAGACAAATGGAACTTGAAAAGGTCATAGTGAGGGACCCAGAAGGACAAACATCACAAGTTCGCTTCCCTCTGAGGCTTATGGCTCTAAGTCTTCAGCTATAATAAATGTTCTCACCTATCTTCTCTTTGCAATAGAAAGACCGTTACAGAAAACCACACCAGAAAATGGAGAATGTGGAGCCTAGTCCTAATGGATGCATTTACAAAACAACCCCTAAACCCAGGGGCCATTGCAGAAGAGAGGGCAGAAAGGCTGTAAGAGCCAGAGAAACGAGAAATTTTCTGTGAGACTGTGTCTCCTAGTAATTTCAGAAACTACACCCATAAAGTCTCACCAACACGGCTACCCAAACGTGACCTGAACAAGGACAGCAACAATAGACACACTAAAGTAGATGGGGGTGGGTGGTGTGGTGGAGAGCCCACGAGGCCTGAACCTTACACAAAGAGCTACAGATAACTAAGAAATGCAGAGAACAGGAGACACAGGTCTTCACCAAAGAAAAGCACACCAATTGGTTATCTAACCCCAAGTGCTCAGCCCTGCAAGCATACACACAACCAACATTATACAGACCAAGCAGGTTTTATCTATGTATTTAGGAATATATATGTATGTATATGCATGTATGTATGTAACAACAATTAATGAAAAAAAAAAGCCACAAATTTGAAAGAGAGCAAGCAGGGGTATATGGAAGGGTTTTAGAGGGGAAAAGGAAAGAAGAAAATGGTGCAATTATAGTAGAATCTGAAAAAATAAAAGGAATAAGTTTTGGTGTGTGTGTGTTTTGTTTGTTTGTTTGTTTTGACAGGATTTCTCTGTATAGCCTTGGCTGTCTTGGAGCTCACTCTGTAGATCAGGCTGGCCTTGATCTCAGAGATCCACTTGCCCGTGCCTTCCAAGTATTGGGATTAAAGGTGTGCACCATCACAGCTGACCAAAGGAATAACTTTTAAGAAAGAAATAACAGTAATTTCCAAATTTGTCAAAAACGATAAACCACGAATTGAAAACACTTAGCGATACATAAGCACAGGAAACACAGAACCAGGCGCTGTGATTGCTGCACCAAGACATGTCATGAATTGCTCCTGACCAATGATAAAGGGACAAGAAAAGAAAAACGGCTAGAGCAAAGGGCATCATTTGAGAGCCAGAGAGTGGCTCGGAAGCTAGGAATGCATACTGCTCTTGCGGAGGATCGGAGTTTGGTCCCTAGACCCCATGTGGCAGCTCACAACCATCTTTCACTACTGGAGAGATCTGATACCCTCTTCTGGTCTCCTCAGACACCGCTTACACACACACACACACACACACACACACACACACGCAGTAATAAAAATCTTTTTAGGGACAAATACAAAGAAAAAGGGATGACAGCAAATGTCTCATTTTGCAACACCACGTTGAAGTATCAAAAGAGGAAAAAAAAATTCTGACCTAACATTTTATACTCAACTAAAACATCTTTCCAAAAAGAGGGAAAAATATTTCAGATACATGAAAACCCATTATGATAAAGAGAGATGAAGGACCTTCGGCTTGGAGCTGTGCATGTTGGGATTTCCTAGGTAACGATCACTGCCTTGCATGGTCTTCTCTGATTCATTTGCTGGGCATCCTTGAAGAATGCCAGTTTTGGGTGGAAACCAGAACAACGCCAGGTGGGTGGCCAGGCGCAAGCTTCGTGAGGACTGCCTGCCTCTTCCGCCTCACGACCCAGCAAGTTTTGAAAATGTGAGATTATGCAGAAAGCTTCTTTAGTAAAGTGCCCGCAAACACACAGACAGGCATTTGGTTCCCAGAACTCACATCAGCAAGAGTGGCAACAAAGCCGGGGAGGCAGAGTCCATAACCAACCAACTCTGTGAGTTCCAGGCCAGTGACAGACCATGTCTTTAAAAGAAAAAAGTGGATGGTTCCCGGGGAATGACACTCAAGGACACAGGTTTCCTCTGGCTTCCACGGGCAAGCTCATGCGTGCATGCAGGGCAGTCAGAGGCCTACAAAGTCAGTCCTGGTAGAAGAACCATTACATTGGACACTCCAGGGCTGTGGAGTAAATTCATTTCTTCTTCCAGTGACCGTTCTCCATTTCAAAGGTTCCTACTGGCTTGCTGCTGGGTTAGTACTGGCTTCGTAAAGGTGACTGACTGCTTGGCCATGGATACCAAGAAACTATTCAACCCAATTTATCTGCCCATCAAAAAGTCGATGCTATCCACGATACCACAAAACCAGGTATGCACAACAGCATTCCGATGTAAAATGACACCGGACCCAGATAGATCTGGGAGAAGTGAGTGAGCATCTTGAGTAGGTAGCATGGTGCCCATGGTACTCACACCTACTGTACCCCACAGCTGCAGCCTCAGGGTCAGTCAATACATAATGGGACTGCTCTCCAGGGGGTGATGGCTTCAGCCAGTAGTGGCTGGACCCAGTGAGGAAAGTACCTAAGAGACAACATTGAAGAGAAATTCTCCCAGAAGGCAAAATTCCTCGTTGAATCATAACTAATGTGTTATTCAGCCAATCAGAGGCTTTGAAAGGTACACCCCTGGCAGGGGTGGCAATTTGGATATAGTTCTCAGGTTAGGCATAGCATGCCAGCCTGTGAGAATGAAGATTCACCAAGAAAGGTTCCCTAGGGAGGAGGCTCTCCAAATTCACACGAGCAGGGTGACCCTTCTGAAGATATCAGCTGTCTCTCATTCTCCAGTCACAGTGCTTGTTAAAGGACCCAGGTACAACTGACAAAACGGGGGGGGGGGGAGAATGGGGGTGGAGGTCACAGACTCCCTCCACGGCTTCCAGCAGAGCACACAGCGCAAACTCCATCAACAGGGACCCAAGCTGGGCTGTTCATCTGGTGGCACCCCGGTGACCGACATGACACTCCTTCTACGGCAGTGGGCGAGGGCTGGCTTTCCCGGTCACAGCACTTCTACCAGCACCACCATTTTTGGGCTTCGAGAATGCTTTATTTATCCATCACCATAGCAACTCAAACAACAGCACCGAGAACCGTAGGATTCATTTTATGGAGAAGGAAGTTTGGTAGAGAGCTCATGGCCATGAAATCCCCTGACTACCGCGTGCCTCACCGTCAGGCCCACCCTGGAGGGTGTGGTAGCAGTCCTTCCCCAGCAGGCTCTGTGTGGTGCCGTGCCCCGGTATAGCATGTGATGATGAGTCCAGGAACCAAGCCGCAGAGGAGGCCCTCCCGCCTAACACCAGCTCACACACAGGAATTCTGCTTTCCTTCCTGTGACCTTGGGCAAACTTCCAAGAAAGGAATGCTTCCTTCAGGAAACACAGTCACAGCACAGCGACGACACAGTTCAGACGGACTGCAGGGTTTCTGCTGAGGCTGCCCCTCCTCCACCAGCCCTGCCTGCCCCACCCCACCAAACCTAAGATGCTCAGCCTCAACCACCAGGGGGACTGGGAGCAGGCTCTGCTGGTGAGGCAGAGGATGTTGAACAGAACCTATGAATTTTATTCTTTCACTCAATACTTCTTGTTAATAACTCTTACTGCAGAAAAGGAAGAGGACACACTAGAAATGGGCCCTGAGGGGAGTTAGGCCCAGAATGAACTAAAGTTCCAGCCGTATCTCCAGGGCTGAGGGCGAGAGCTGCCAAAGAGCCCCCACAGGAAGCCATGGCATGGGACTGGAAGATGCTTCCTGCTGGGCAGTCCCAGCCACTCACAGGCACCGTCTGCGGAGACTGCGGGTGAGGCCAAGTCTTAGACTTCTGATAGATGCAGCCCTAGTCACGCTCTCCAGAGACTGAAGCTCTGTGGCCTTTGGGTTAAGGACAAGGCTGAAAGCTGAGAGGCACGGGGCTAAGAGGTTTGTGTTACCTCTACAGATCTGAAATCCCATCTTACTCTGCACCCCAGAGTGGGCTGTCCAGGGAGACTCTGGAGGCAGTGGGTGTCTAGTAAGAGCATAAGGGATGATTTTTACCCCATCACCGACAGAACAGCTCCCAGTTAGGCCCTTCCTTGGGGGCCCCCTTGCTCTCGGATTGTGACGCTCCTCCTTCCAACCACCCCATGAGACCTGTAGCAGGACGCAACAGTTGGTCCATCCCTTTCTTCCTGACCAGACCCTGCCTGCACCCTGGTAAACAGGTCACTTGTTTGTTTTTTCTTTTTTACTTTTAATGATTTATTTAACTTTATTTTATGAACATCTTAATGTTCATAAACTGCATTTTCAGACAGTTGTGAGCTGCCATGTGGGTGCTGGGAATTGAACCCGGGTCCTCTGGAAGAACAATCAGTGCTCTTAACTGTTGAGCCATATCTCCAGCCCCAACAGGTCACTTGTAAGGTCTCCTCAGTTCTCCTGCAGGCTGTGATCTCTACCAGGCTGACCCAGCCACTTGTACAGTGACAGTCATAGCATGTTACCACCTGTGGAAAAATGAAAGCCTAAATGTCTATACAGGCAGGAGAATAGGCAAGTCTGGAACACTGGAAGGTGGAATTCCAGCCAGACCTGGTGGAACACACTTGTAATCCCAGCACTGTTGTGCTGGTTTGGATGAGAAATGCCCCCCATAGTCTTGGGCATTTGAATGCTTGGTCCCCAGATGGTGGCACTGTTGTTGGGGAGGCTTAGGAGTTTGTGGCCTTGCAGGAGGAAGTATGTCAGAGGGCCCCACCATACCATATGAGTTCCCTGGTTGACTCTTAACTTTCGGGAGCCTTAAGCTCAAATAAACTTTCTTCTATAAGTTGCCTTGGTCATGGTGTTTGATCCCAGCAGCAAAAAAGTAGCTAATTTAGTTTGGGAGGCAGAAGTAGGAGCATCAGCTCATGGTCATTCTTGGCTACACAGCAAGTTCCAGGACAGCCTGGGTTACAAGAAACTGTCTGCGAAGTTGAGCATTGGTGGCTCACGTCTTTAATACCAGCACTCAGGAGGCAGAGGCTGGCGGATCTCTGTGAGTTCAAGGTCAGACTGGTCTACAGAGCAAGTTCCAGGACAGCTAGGGCTACACAGCAAAACCTTAGAGAGAGAGAGAGAGAGAGAGAGAGAGAGAGAGAGAGAGAGAGAGAAAGAGAGAGAGAGAGAGAGAAACAACAAAACCCTCTGACTCAGAATAAAAATGAACGAATAACAAAACACATACACACACCATACCAGACAGTAGAATTCTATGCAGTCTCTAAAAACAGTGCAAAATAATCCTTTCAACCAAACCAAGGGTATGAACCATCAGCTCCTTGAAATCCTTTCTGGATATAAGGTTCATTCCAACCTTGGGACCAGACCACACACCAGGGCATAAAGAAGTAAAGATTGTGGATCCAAAGTAGTGCCGATTCTGCAGGAAGGGGATGGTGGGCCTGGGGACACGCAACGGTGTAAGTGGACGGTGGGCCTGGGGACACGCAGAGGTGTAAGTGGACGGTGAACCTGGGGACACGCATTGGTGTGCCTTGCAAACAGGAGAGAGGACTTTCTCCTACAGTGACACTTTGAGGGAGATGTAAAAGAACCCCGCACAGGGCATATGCAGAAGTGTGAATGACAGAGTGGGCAGGCCAACCCTCAAAGGCCTGACAAGCACAGATAGCCATTGCCCAACGAGAAGGACCCCTTCCCTCCCCCTATACCTGCTGAGTCCCCAAACTCCTGAGATCCTGGCAACAACTCCCAAGCATCCTTTAGCCAGACTCTCCGGATCACAGGTCTTCCCAAAGGTATATGTTCTCCTATTCAACACCCCTGCTGACCACACTGAAGACTGTGAAGTATAGGATCACAGGCCTTGCCGTGATCAGACACAAAGAAATGCCTGATAACATTAATGTGAAGGAAAGAGGCAGGGAGCTGCGGGAAGGATGCAGGGGGACAGAGGGCCCTGAGAACCTATGATGTGGCTTGGCATGTCAAGTTGAGAACACCTCCTCTTTGTTCAGCAATGTGGTATGGGCAGAGGAGCTGAGAAAATGGGACCAGGGAGCCACTGGCATGAAGGCCAAAGTAGCTAGGACCAAACACATAGACCACAAAGGAAGAAGTCTATGTGGGAACCCCCACCAGTCTGCTGGGGTCAGGGGGCCAAGCAGGGGACAGCCTCTGGAGAGTTTGCCAGGGAGCCTTCACAGAGCACCGGACATCCCTGCAGGGAACAACTGGCACCATCTGATGGGAATCAGTTTAGAAAGCTGTGTTTACAAAGAGCCCTAGGACAGAGGGAAAGAGGGAGGACCGCAAGGATGGTGCGGGAAGAAGCTGGTGGTGGCAGAGTTCTCATATCCAGGCCCCAAGCTCACCTTACCCTCTCGAGCTGTTACATCTCTGAAGGTGCCTGTGTGGGTGCCATCATATCTGGGCCAGCTATCCAGCCCCTGGCTTCGGGTAATGAGGATTTGGATGAACATCTAGGGGAAAGGAGGAGACAAGAGGGTTCTTTATCTTCAAGGCTTCTTCCTTGCCATTGGCACCTGACACTATCCTGACCAAATGTTACTCCCCTCTCCAGGAAGCAGAGGGGAGGTGCCCCTCTCCCTTCTGGAGCCCTATTTCTGCTGCCTTCACCTCTTCCTTCCAGTTGAGGGTGGTCTCAGTGGTTGGACACCTAGGAACCAACATTGTCCCCGGCAAATACACTACCACTTGCTTCTGGTCGCACTGGTTTAGACTGCACACAGCTCTGCCCTTCCTAGTCCATCTCTCAGATCTTCTGGGAAAGCACACTGCAGCCAGCAGATGCTTCTGGCATCTACCAGCACAAGCCCAGCATTGCCAGCCCAGGATGCCAACAGCACCAGGGCTTCCTGAGGCCCCAGCTCCTCATTCACCAGGGGAAGAGGACTCTGCCATGGTGTGTGAAGTTACTGGGCATTCATAGTTCTCACAGATAACCCTAGAGTCACACAGGGTTGCTGGTGACAGTCGCAAGAAAAGGGCAGGGACAAGAGATGCTGGCCAACAAATCTGTGCAAGGCTCTGACTGCACGCACACTCCTTCCTGGCAGCCTGGGCATCTCCCACTGACTATTAGAGGCATCTTCAAGGAAAGTTGGCAATGACTGCACCCCAACCTTGCTCTGGATCCTTCCACAGCTCCTGCTCTCTCAGGGATGATGGGGAGTTCCGAGGCTGACATTTAGGTCAAGGATTTCTCTTCCTGGCTACAAACATTGTGTGCTCAGTGCTCTGCAGGAAAGGGACAAGAGAGCACCTGCATCACCATCAGAAGAGCAAGCTGACATTTGAGAGGGGAAGCCACTGCCTGTCTGGAGCCCAGGAATCCTGGCCCGTGATACTATTCCACCTTCCCCCAAGCGGCAGGTGGTTCCTTCCCAATGAGGTTAATCTCTGGCCTCATCGTCTCTCTCTCTGATTGATACACAGCTTCTCCACAATATGCTTAGATGGGCAAGAGGCCCCCTAGAGATACATAACCAGAGGGGGGTAGGACCTTTTTCTAAGTTTGTATGGCTAGCAGAGGCCTGGGAGTCCCCAGAGGCTCCAAGGCTGGCTCGTACAGCCTGAGATGTGAACTGATGAGACCCAGGACTGGCAGGATGAGGACATCATCATCTTCTGACTATCCCACGCTTCATAGTTCTCAGCGTGGTCTCCAATGAGACCGACCATCAGCAGTACCCGGAAACTCTAAACCTGCTAACCCAGAACTCTACAGGAAGGTTAGGGATCCTGCTGTAGGTTCAGCCTGAGAACCTGCCTTGACCTCTGGCTTATTGTCTGAGCCAACAGGGCTTCTCTCCAGAGCTCTATCGCTGGCCTGTGAACACATCCCTTTCTCTACTTTCCAACCTGTGTTCATTTGATGGTCTTGGTGTGACAAGTACCTGAGACAGTTGATTCCAGAGGGGGAGAGTTTCATCTTAGCTCCCGACTTCAGAGGCTCAGTCAAGGTTACTTGGTGCTACTGATTTAGGCCTGTGGCTGCACAACGTATCACAGTGGTGTTTCATGACACACAGGAGAGGAGGAGAGGAGACATCCTCACTTCAAGGGATCCAGGTATCAAAGAGAGTGACAGGAAGGGGCCAGAACCCTATATCTTCTTTGAAAGCACACCCCTCCCTGATGGCCTAACAGCTCCAAGATCCTAACATAGCAGTGCTCCAGTCCTCCTAAGTGAGAACAGAGAGAGTGAGCATCTCAGGGACCGGCTAGCCTGGACATTGCTCCACATGGGAGAGGATCAGCAGGTTACCCCTCATCTGCTCGTGAGTGGGTCAGTCACCATCTGCCCTAATTTGTTTTCTATGTTGCTGTATAAAACATTGACCAGGGGCTGGAGAGATGCTCAGCAGTAAGGAGCACTTGCTTCTCTTCCAGAGGACCTGGGTTTGATTCCTAGCACCCACCAGGAAGTTCACAACACTCTATAACTTGGGTTCTAGGGGATTTGACACCCTCTGGTGCCTTAAGTGTGTACCAGGCAGGTATGTAATGCATAGATACACATGCAGGTAAAACACCCATACGCATAAAGTAAAATAGTCTAAAAAGGAAAAAGAAATACCGACTGAAACCCATTTAGGAGCAGAAAGGGTTTTCTTCATCTTACAACTCCCAGACCACGGTTTCGCACTGAGGGAAGTCAGGGCAGGAGCTCAGGGAAGGAGCGGAAGCACGCTGCTTACTGGCCGCTCAGCTTGCTTACACATCCTACAACCACGTGCCCAGGGTGGCACCGCTCACAGTGGGTCGGGCCCTCCCATATTAATCACAGGTCAAGAAAATGCCCTATAGGGGCCACACACGGTAGTCCATATCTTTAATCCCAGCAACCAAGAGGCAAAGGCAGATGGATCTCTATGAGTTTGAGGCTCCATGGCAGCCAGGGCTCCACAGGGAGAGAGAAAGAAAATACCCCCACAGACATGCCCACACACCAGTCCAGGAGAAGCCATCCTTCAACTGAGGTCCTCTCTTTCCAGGTGTATCAGCTGACAACAAAACTAATCAGGACATGTCAGCATGCTTGAAGAGAAAAGAGATGACAGAGTGGGCATGGTGGCCACATCCATGTCAACATTATTATGAGACTCTCATTCCCCTTGGTAGAGCTCAGAAAACCAGTTCCCAAGCCGGGCGGTGGTGACGCACGCCTTTAATCCCAGCACTCGGGAGGCAGAGGCAGGCGGATCTCTGTGAGTTCGAGGCCAGCCTGGCCTACAAGAGCTAGTTCCGGGACTGGTACCAAAGCTACAGAGAAACCCTGTCTCGAAAAAACAAAAACAAAACAAAACAAAAAGACCAGTTCCCTAAACCAGTCCTTTAGGGCTATGGGGCTATGCAGGCAGCCACCTCTTCATTTTCCCACCATGGGGAGTCTGAGCCTGAGCTGGCTGCCCCTCCCACCTTGACTCTGGTCTTTCTTCACCCTCATCTGCCCTGAATGCCCACTCCTGGGGTAGATGCTATGTTGGGGTGCTATCCAGGGTTGCTACAGTGAGTTCCAGAATGTACTGCTGGAGGAGATGCTGGCCTGTACCACTGGGTCACCTCAAGGTAGGCAGGGCTTGGTGGGGGCTGGCCTTGTTGGGGAATGTGTGCCCAGGCCTCTGCAGAGCACATCCAGGTGGTCATGTCAGCCATATAGTGGGCACTCTTTATGGCTGCCTCTGGGTGCAGGGGCCTGGAGGGCCCCACCCCTTGGCATGAAGCAAGACCAAGGCAGAAGTGGCTTTGAACCTTACACTATCCCCATCTGCAGTCCCTGCTGGAGCAGGGAGTGGCAGTATTCCCAACCTGACTGGCTCTGGTCACAGCCTCTGCCTCTAGGTATGCAGGGAATTTCAAATGGGGGCTTTTACAGTGCAGACTGTCAACCGGAAGAATCTGTTAGGCTCCAGGCTGTGATGGTGGACAGTGGCTAATGTCCGCTTTGACTCATAGAAAGGGAGAATGTCTTAGTTCTCCTGGTCTTGATAGGCAGAAAAGGCCTGGAAAATTCAAGTTCAGCCTTTCTAGCTGTTCACCCTGAGGCAAACCACTCAGCCTCTCAGAGAGTTAAGAGCTCCCATCCCTAGTACTGCTGGGAGGAGGAGGGTCCTCCCACCTCCACTGAGGTGTGACCGGTCAACTTCCAATTACTGAAAAGGATGTGCATGCCCGGTCTTTACAGACAGCCTCAAGCCTAACCGAGCAAGACACTCGCTCACTCTGATCCAAGCTCACCTCTTGTTCAGCTCTGGGACCCCACACAGCTTTCTCAACCTCTCTGGGCTTAATTTCTTTCATGATACCTGGGGTTTCATGTCATCATCACCGGGGTTTTGTGATTAAGGGAAACTATCTGCAGATTTTAGTTACAGACAAAGCCTGCATACAGGAAGTGCTGCTTGGTTGGATAGGAGTGGGGCGCTCGTGGGGAACTTTCCAGCTGCAGGCTGGCAGCCAGTGCCCAAGGCAGAGTCCTCAGAAAGCACTGTGGAAAGACCACTCAGTGGTTAAAAGCACATGAAGCTCGACCACGGGAACCAGAGTTCAAATCCCCGCATATGTCTAACAAATCGTAAACCAGTCATCCTGCAAACACAACTCCAGTTCCAAGGGATCCAACACCCTCTTCTGGCTCATGCATACACCCAAACACACACACACACACACACACACACACACACACACACACTAATAAATCTTAAAAAAACAAAACAAAACAAAATGAACAAATAAAACTTCTGAGGCTGGAGAAATGGCTCAGCAGTTAAGAACGCTGGTTGCTCTTCCAGAAGACCCAGGTTCAATCCCCAGCAACCATGTAGCAGCTCAAACCATTTATAATTCCAGTCCCAGGGAACCTGACACCCTCTTCTGGCCTCTTCAGATACCAGGCATGCCCAGAGTGCACAGACATAAAGCAGACAAAACATCTGCATACGTTTTTAAAACAATAAATTCTTTTAAATATATTTTTAAAGTCTGCCTACAAGCCCATCAAGGACAATGGTCAGTTTTGAATTTGTCTTCTCACAGATGACCAGTACATGAGGACAAAATGCTAGACTGTAGAGTTTATAGCATCCTGTAAAAAACATTTCATGCTGAGACTTACCAATGCTTCGAGCAGCCACCAGAGGGCAACAAGAACAAACTATTAGGCCCAAATCCAGCACCTGTCCGCAGCTGTCTTCCTACATCAGAGGTACTCAATTTTTACCTTCATTCAGTCCGCCATCCCTCACTCCGTTGGCACCACCAGGGAGTGATCCTCAGACGATCAGACACAAAGCTCCTACTATCAACTTTGCCCTTTTCGGTGGAGAAGTCCCCAAGTGGGGGCATGAAGGTGGGAAAGACCTAAAATTTGAGACAAAAGCAAAGTGAGGCCCCAAGGTGACTTTGTAGGAAGCTCTGGGCTGGCCCTGTCTTTACAGACACTCCCTACCCCCATCCATTACAGCACAACACTTCCAGAGAGCTCTATCAGGACCAAACCCTTGCCGCTGAAGCCTCTCCTTAGCTAACACCTTGAATGCCAGTTAACACTTCAGATGGCAGTTAACACCTGCACTAAGAAGCAATTCCTGCACAGTAGGAAGGAAGGGGGAGAGGATGGAGCAGAGGGAGGGGTATGTCCGCACAGAGCACTTCCTGCTGTAAGGTTATGGTTCAGCTGAAGCCACAGTGGGCAGTGGCCCTGGCATCTGATCAACCAGCATGTGATACTTTGGTCTGACCTTTGGGTTTCTGTGCCCCGAGTGGAGGGGTATATGTATGTAGGTGGTCCTTTCTAAGAACATGCCCCATCCAAAGTCCTGTTGGAGCTCTTCATTGTCCCCAAATCGGAGAGTGATCCACTCAGCAGGATCTCTGTCACCATATTATCCAGTCTCACGCTTCTGAATCACGCCACCAGGTCTCCCAGGCTGCAGCCACAGGCACAGCCCCAGGTCTCCCAGGCTGCAGCCACAGGCACAGCCCCAGGTCTCCCAGGCTGCAGCCACAGGCACAGCCCCAGGTTTCCCAGGCTGCAGCCACAGGCACAGCCCCAGGTTTCCCAGGCTGCAGCCACAGGCACAGCCCCGTTGTGATTCTTTCCTCCCACTCCTCCTTCCTGGGAACTGGGGCAACAAGCTCATCTGCCCCATACCCAAGAGATGGAGGCACTGAAATTTCAGGGCAAAGCACAGTTTTAAAGATTTGTTTTTATTTTTAATTACATGTATGAAGGTGTGGCTGTGTGCACATGAGTGTTCGTTTCCATGAGGTCAGAAGGTGTCAGATGCCCGGAGCTGGAATACAAGTGGTCATGAGCCACCTGATGTGGGTTTTGGCACCAGAAGTGGGGTCCTTTGCAGGAGCAGTACATGCTTCCACTGAGCCATCTCTCCAGCCCCTAAATGCAGGTTTTTATGCCAACACTCACAGACTTGTTGGCTCTTTGTGGATCATTGGATCATGAATTTAGGTTGTTTCTTCTATGTCTTGATGATTTCAGAACCCAGTGCTGAACAATGAATGTTTATTAATAATTTATATTGAATTTTCTTAGAGATTAATTTGTTTTATTTTATGTGTATGAATGTTTTGCTTGAATGTATGTCTGTGTACCATGTGTATGCCTAGCATCCTCAGGTGCTGGGAATTGAACCCAGGTCCTCAGCAAGAGCAACAAATGCTCTTAGTTGCTGAGCCATCTCTCCTGTCATTCCTACACAACAAATTTAATACTTATCAATAAGTTAATCCTTGGTTTATGACTGAGGAAAAGAATGGTAAGTAAGAAAAAAGATAAATTATGAAAATAGGTCTAAAGAAAGAGATGAAAATAGTTGACTGATATACATTATCAGTGATGTCAGTGTAAGCCCATATTTCTATATGGTATTGCAGCCAGGCTCTGAAGCCATAGGCCCCACCTGAGGTGGTCACGCAGCCCTGCAGACAGACTGTCACTGCCCAAACAAAAGCTCAGGATGTTGTTGTTGCTCCTTTCTTTATAATTTGGAGGATGCCTGATAAAAGTGCTAATTCAAGCCTACGTGACAGCTAGCATACACAGCAGACAGGTGAATGCAAACATGACAAAACGCCATTCACCTGGTTACCTAGGAGACAGAATGCTGGTGTATTTCCCACTCAGTTTATGTTTTGGTATAAAAGCTGTTTGGAAAATAAATGAGAAACATTCTTCAGGATGTAAACTCAGGATTTCATGAGGGATCATGGAGAATCTCCCTCCCGATAAAGCCATGTGAGTTTTGTCTTTATTCCCGCGCCTCCACGCCTGTCCAGAGAGAGATAGTTTATGTT
>NC_022009.1:46955239-46966165 GCF_000317375.1 Microtus ochrogaster
AGGGATCATGGAGAATCTCCCTCCCGATAAAGCCATGTGAGTTTTGTCTTTATTCCCGCGCCTCCACGCCTGTCCAGAGAGAGATAGTTTATGTTTGGGTCTGGTCAAGAGAAATAATCTATGGTCCGGGCTGCGGACACCGACATGTCAGGATCATAGATGACGAGATGGAAGTGTGCTGAAGAGGGTGAGCTACTATGTGGCTGGAAGGCTAGGTGAGGGACGCATGTTGCACACAGCGGTAGAGTGATGTAAGCGGGATGTATGCACAGGGGTGAAGCAGGCACTGGAAACAAGGTCGTTGGTTGTTCTACCATGGTGGATGCATGGAAGAGAGAAGAAGTATCTACATAAGGTAGGCGGCTGAGTGGTGATAAACAGATAAATTGTAGATTGATAGAAGATCGGTTGTATATGGATGAAGAGTCAATCGGTAGAAAGTGAATGAATGGACTGGAGAGATGGCTCAGAGGTTAAGAGCACTAACTGCTCTTCTGGAGGTCCTGAGTTCAATTCCCAGCAACCACCTGGTGGCTCACAACCATCTGTAATGAGATCTGGTGCCCTCTTCTGGCCTTCGGGCATACATGAAGGCTGAACACTGTGTACATAATAAATAAATAAATCTTTTAAAAAAAGAGTGTGAATGAATGTATAGATAGTAGGTGGGCTGTAGGTGACAGATGGTGGATGGTGGACATCTGGTAGTTAAAGCATAGAGCATAGATGCAAGGTGGTGGTGGATAGTTAGTAAGTTGGTTATGTTGGGTCTATTCAAATAAAGTTAAGTGGAAAGTGCTGATGGCCACAGGATCAGTGGATGGATCATGAGTGATGGGCAAGAGCATGTCAGACAGAAGGTGGGTGGGGCATGGATGGTGGATGAGAGCTGTCCAGAGGAGCAGAACAAGAGAATGGATAGATACTACAGAGGGATTTATCCGACACAGCCTGGGAAGTCCAGCCGTGGTCCTCTTCACACAAGAGAGGCTGAAAACTGTGGCTGCTCACTCCCCGAGGCTGCATGCCCCAGCAGTCCTAATCTGGTTCTGAAGACCTGGGGAATTCCTGTGGAGCCAATGGGCTTCAATCCACTCTGGAAGGCTGAGGAAGCCGGGTGCTGATTTGGTGAAAACAGCAACAACCGTGGCAGTAGCAGCAACAAAGTGGATGAGTTCACCAGGATGCTGTGAAGACAGCCAGGCTAAACCCTCCTAAAAACTCCTTATAGTTGGGCCTCCACCAAAAACTACTGTCTACACTTAGACTGGGTCTTTCAACCTAATTAATAAAACCCCCACAGCCGTGCCCAGAAACTTCCCTCTTGGTTGATTCCAGAGCCTGTTGAGTTCACAGCCAAGAGTCACCATTGCAAACGGCAAATACATGGTTGCTAGCTGAAGGACGCCAGGCAGAGTGCAGGTGGACAATGGAGAGTGGATAATGATGGGTGGACTGAGGGGAGGCAGAAGGTGGCCATGTGCAGATGGAGAAAGGCTAAGTAGTTGATGACGGCATCCTGGAAAACTAATTCATGAAACCCGAATGGTGGATGGATGGACAGTGAGGAGATGGTGGCTGGCCGGAAGGCAGCAAGCGGTATGTAGTAGATGATTTGATGTACAGATGGGTCAATGGCAAGTGGATAGGGAGAGACCCCTGAAGATAAATATGAAGTGACAGGGAAAGCTGGCTAGATGAGAGATGAGTGGGTAGTGCCTAGATGGCAGCGGGGAGGAGCAACAGTAGCTGCTTCTCTCGTCTGTCCTCAGCGAGCAGAACAATGCTTGACACAGAAGCGGAACTCCATGAAGAGTGCATAGATGGCCAATGATACTTAGGTAGATTTGGGATTAATAGTGAGCTATGGCAGATAACGGGGGGGGGGTGGATAGTGTGAGGTGGACATGGACCAGGTAGACATGCGATCAACGAGGTCAGTGGGTGGATGAGATGGAATGCAGTTCCTATAAATATGGATGATAGTTGATGACTTGTGACTGATCAGATAGAAGCTAGCAGAAAGCTCAGGATACATGGATAGGAAGCATGTAATGGACGGTTGAAGCTAGGAAGTGGCACATGGAAGCGTGAAGTTATCTGCTGGAAATCTGTGGCACTGAACAATTCTGGAGAGATAAGTGGATGGTAAGTGGATGTCTGTTAGATGGGTATTACGTAGTATGCTGGTGTTCAGTAAATTGCGTGTGTACAGTCGTTGGATGGTGCGTGGTGATGACTGGGTGTTCATAGTTAGTAGGTATTGGCCGACGATAACAGTAGATGAACAATTACATGGAAGGAGGATGGATGGATGACTAGGTAGTCGGGTGACTAGTGAGGGTGGATGGTGAATGCAGTAGGATGAGCGTGTGAGGGATGGAGCAGAAGAGCTGTGTGGTAGGCAGCAGTGAGTGCGTGTTCACTGGGCAATGGATGGAGAAATGTGGCAGTTGAAAGGTAATGGTGGCTTGACCATAGAACGCATGCTGGGCTGTTGATAGTAGGCAAGAGGTGATTTGGCTAATCAGAAGTGGATGTTGGTTGTAGATCTCTGAGAGAACTGGGACGTTAGAGAGTCCACAGTGAATCCTAGAAGGAGAATTTTGTGGATTACTTGTGTAGGGATGATGCACTATGGCCTTGGGGGGCAGAGTTGCTCACCAGACCAATTGTCCCGGCTCTTTAGAACCTTCTGGGGAAATGGGACCGAGATGAGTATGTAAGAGGGAATGGGAACAATCCCAAGCTGCCCCACTTCCTTTCCTCTTCATTTCCTCTTCAGGTGCACGGTTGGAGAAAATCCTCTCCTTACCTAGCTGGCGCCACATGACGCTACACCTCATATTCGAATCTTGAGATTGGGGGAGGAGATCTGAAGTGGCCAGGACCCGGTCCTGGCGATAGGTTGTTGTCTAGGGAGGTGGAGGCTAGGTCCTTCCGGTAGCCCTGCAAAGCAGAGGGCGGGAGTGTGAATGAGGGGAGGGCTGCTAGCGCGTGTGTGGGCGGAGAACTCGGAGGAGGATCGAGGGAGGCGAGTTCCCTAGCCAACGTGGAGGCCCCGCAAGCGACAGCGGCGAGTGTCGGTGAGTGTGCGGGAGGCGCAACGCCCCCTCCCCACCCTCACCCTCCGGGTTCTGTCCAAGGTGCACCTTGGCAGTCAGGGGCAGGTGCGTGGGGAGGAGGGCGAGTACAGTAAGGAGTTAGTGGGAGAGCCCCGGGGAAGGGACGGGCGTGGGTCCCACGGTCCCCCTTGGCAACCTAACGCGGGACTCTGGACCAAGAGGCCCTCTACTGCCAGCGGTCCACCACACCTGGCCCTCCTGCACCCCAGAGTGGATGGAAGTGTGGGCGGCACTAGCAGCTGTAGCTTCGGACACCAGGCACTGGGCAAGAGCAAGGCAGCCCGTGGGCACTTGCCCTCCGCTTGCCGCCCCGTTGTAGATCCACCCTTGCTGCTGTGTTAACTCCCCAGGTTTTTTTCCTGGAACTGTCTTCTTTCTTTCTGCCTCTTTCTCCTCTCACTCTTCAGCTCTACCCCTCTTTGCATAGCCTCTGTGGCCACTCTCCCTCTCTCTTTTTCGAATGTATCTGAAACATCCTTGGGTCTCTGTTCTGGGGTTAGCCGAGGTTCCCAGAACTCGGAGGTTTGCAGGATCCTAAGGGGAGTCTCGGAGCTGGAAGCAGCAGTCCACGGGACATCCCGTAGGCGCTGGGCAGAGGCACTAGTGGCTATTACGTGGCTGCTTACTGCCCAGGGATGCCCGTCATAGGCGTATGGCCCCCTTCCAGACTTCTCTAGAACTCCATGGAACTTGAGCTGACTGAGGTGGACATTTGGGAAAAAGGAGCATCATTTTCCAGACCAGCTTGCTAGAGCGCCCCACCCCCACCTGAAGTACCTGCCTCCAGGCAGGGTGTCTCAACCATTCCATCCCGCTGGGCACTCTGTCTTGGCCCAGACTCCTTCCACTTCCCAGGCCTCTTGCCTGTGTCTTGTGCTGCCTGTCCTCAATCTGACCAATGCCTCTTAGACCCCACCCCCATTTCTTCCTCTAGCCTAGGCTGGGCCCCAAGAACCTACTGCAATGTGTGTGTGTGTGTGTGTGTGTGTGTGTGTGTGTGTGTGTGTGTGTGTGACACGGAGGGGGGTTCTGACAGTGGGCTTGTGTTTTCTGGCAGGGACTGTCTCCAAAGTCCTCCGTGTGGAGGCTCTGACCAGTCTCCCCAACCTGTGCCTGGCCTAGGTAGGCATGGCCATGTTCAGGCAAGATGTCCACTTCCCTCTGGTGGTAGACCCTCAGGGCATGGCCCAGGGGTCTGTGGGTGTAGGGGTGTTCTTGGAGAGGACTGGGTACCTTGACCTCCGACTGGCTCAGACTCAGTCACAGGTGTTCCCAGCCTTCTGACTCTGACCCGTTTGGGTCTCCCCTTCTGCTGTGTTCTCTGCTGCTTCTCACCACACAAATCTCTCCTTCTGCTGCCCTGCTTGCTGCTCCCTTAGGGAGGCCTTGGGCCAGCTGATCTGCCTCCAGGAAGCCTTCCTGGCTCTCAAGGCTCGGTCAGTCTCTCCCCCTCTTGCCGTACTTCTCCACTGCCTGGGCACTGGGTGGCAACTGGCTGGTGCTCTTTCTATGAGGGAGCAGTGGGAGCAGCATACCAAAGATCAGGCCTATGCCTTGAGTGTTGGGCCAGGCAAGGGTGAGGTGGGGTAGGTTCCTGGAGAAGGACAGCTCGCACTGACGGCGGTGGACACCTCGTTTCTGCTCTTTGTGTCACCCAGTGCCAGCAGCAGCATGAGCATCCCACAGCCAGCTGCACCAGAGAGTCCTATGGAGGGCACCGGAGGAGGCCCAGCAGGGATGGTAAGTGAGGACAGGGGCAGGAGACCAGAGGGAGCAGCCTCACTGTCTAGCCTATGATGTCAGATATGTCTCCCATCTCTGCCAGCCTCAGTCTACCCTTCCATGTGGGGAGGTCACTGCTATCTTTATAGAAAATTGGGGGGTAAAGTCATTGAAAGCAAGCTACCCTGGTTTACTTAGCACCCCTTCTGGACCTGGGGATACAAAGGCTTATTCCCCAAGCACATGACCACACTTTGCCCTCTGCAGGGCAATGCAGCTTTTTCTTTGTTTGCTTGTTTTGTTTTGAGACAGGGTTTCTCTCTGTTATAGCCCAGGCTGTTTTGAAACTCATTCTGTAGATCAGGATGACCTCGAACTCACAGAGATCCTCCTGTCTCTGCCTCCGAAGAGTTGGGATTAAAGGCATGCACCACCACCACACGGTATAATAGAGAGCATTTTTAGGGTACCCTCAGGTCTAGTTTTTGTCAGGGATGTTGATGCAGCAAAATGTTTAAGTCTATATTGGGGTGCACTGATGCACCCCTGTAATCCTAGTGGTCCAGAGAGTAAGTCAAAAAGATCAAGACCAGCCTTGGCTACATACTGGGTTTCAGGCCGGTCTGGGCTGTGATAGCCTGTTTCAGAAGTAAAATAAAATGGGAATCCCTGCACAAAGAAGCAACTGGATCTTCTGTTCCAGAGCTGACTTAGGTCAGTGGAGCCGGTGATGGGGGAGCAGCCTAGACTCTGGGCTCAGCTACCCTGAAGGTCCAAATGGCCTGGCCACCTCCCCATAGTGGCTACCCTCCAGGCAGAACCTCTGACTAAGGGGCAGGAAGTAAAACGGCATGTGAGGAGGCATCCAAGATGGGGAAGGAGGCCTGACTTGGCTATGGCGGCTTAGGGGCAGTCCCAGGAGCGTTCAGCAGTGGGATCAGGAAAGGGTTCCTGCTCTGCTGTCATCTGAAGCCTTTTGTTCTTCCATTCCTCAGATGACCCAGACTGGTGACACCTGTTCTCAGACCTCAGGGTCACCTACTGTACTTGGCTAAAAGGGCCCTGGGTAGAGAGAGCATGGAAGTGGGGGGGGGGGGAACCGTGTCCAGTGACTCTAAGCAGCCATGTGGGGGCAGCGTAACAGCCTGCCTGCTCCGTGCTGCCTTCCTGGAGGCCAGCATGCCTCTGTGGGAAGGAGCACATACACCAGGTGGCCGTCTTTGCCAGAACTCCAGGAAGACCCAAAGGTGGGATGACGCGGATGGGCGAGTGAGGACCTTGGGGCACCAAGGAGTGGAGCTGTGTGAGACAGCCTCGACCTTGAAAAGCCTTGAATAGGGTGTGGAGGTGCTGGGGGCACCCAGAGGGCATGTGGGCATTGAACAATGAACGAGAGCCAGCTCTGATTGCCATGGTAACCATCTTCCTAGCTCCTCAGCCTGCCATGTGGAGGGAGGAGGCCAAGGACCCAGCAGGGAAGCCCCCAGAAAAGAGTTGTGCTGGGTTCCAGGTACTGGAAGCAGCTGGGGTGCTCAGTCCCGAGCTCCCTCCTGAGTGACTTGGTTTCTATGGTGTTAGGGTCTGTCTGTGAATTGGGCTTCTCTGGGTCTGAGCCCAGGTGAGTGCAGTGATGTTCGCTGGGTGCCTATTCCCTAGGGGTGGGAAGAGGTAGGGGCTATTCACTCTGCCTGTTCTTGGCCTTCCTCTTAGGGCAGGGTGCAAGGAGAAGAGGCAGGGGGCCAGGAGTCAAAGGCCCAGTATTGCCCTGAGCCTTCCTCACTCTCCCTATAGGCTGCAGTAGGTGTCCGGGAGAAGGGCCCTCGGCTCTGCCAGCGACTGCCCTCTATTGTGGTGGAACCCACTGAAGTGGGTGCTGTGGAAAGTGGGGAACTGCGTTGGCCACCTGAGGGTACCCAGAAAGGTACCCCTCAGATCCAGGCTGCTCCTGGTAAGAGGACATTTGGCTGGTCTCAGAAACCACACCCACTTGCTGTCTGTGTCCCTTAGGTGTGGGACCCCTGCCCTAGCTCACACCCCAACATCGTCTGCCCAGCGCCCGAGCACTGCTGTGTCTTCATCTGCTCCCCCTGTCACCATACCTCCTCCTGTCTGTGTCTGTCCCCTGTGCACGCCTGTGGCTCCATCACGTGAGAGGCACACCCTCTCCTATCATCCGGCTTTCTGTTCTTCCTTCCCTCTTGATTCAAGACCTTTGAAACAGCGCACATCGCCCACAGGGACCCAGAGGGGCAGGGTAAAGGGGCACATTTGGGAACATGGATTTGTTCCTCGTGTCTTGGCAGCAGGGGCCCTGGTGAAAGCCTAGAGCTTCTAGAGGAGGGCAGAACAAGATGGGGTCAGTCCTCAGGGCAGGCAAGCTGGCAGTGGAGGCCTCTAGACTGGCTCTTAGGCCACTGAAAGCTGCGGGCATGTGGCTAAGATGTACCTGATAATCTTTTTGTTGTTGTTGTTGTTGTTTTGTTTTGTTTTTCGAGACAGGGTTTCTCTGTAGCTTTGGGTGCCCGTCCCGGAACTAGCTCTTGTAGACCAGGCTAGCCTCAAGCTCCCAGAGATCCGCCTGCCTCTGCCTCCCGAGTGCTGGGATTAAAGGCGTGCACCACCACCGCCCAGCTTGTACCTGAAAATCTTTACGTCTGGAAGCCTCTGGAGGATCTCCTGTGAGGGAGCGAGCTCAGCTCCCATGAAGGGTGCTCAGACCCTACAAACACTCCCCCTCTCCCAGGCCTTAGTCCCTGGGAGTAGCCATCACAGTAGCGCCTATGTAGATTGGGCCCTGAAGGGGTCCATGCCCACAGCCCCCACTTTTACGCAAAGCTCCTTCACACTCTGTCAGACCAGCATCAGAGATGGAGGCAGCAGGGACTGGTCCTTAGATGACCACTGAGGCTTGGGCTTGCCTCTGTACTTCAGGGCAGGGTGGGGGTAAGGTTGCTTCTGCTCCCAGAGCTAGGCTTCATACTTTTCTCTCTCTCTAAAACAAGTGTATCATCACCCCTTCCTTCCCATCAGCCCTTGGGAAGAAGGGGCTGCCCTACCCAGGTGTCTTCCGGAGGCTTACCTTATATCACTAGGACCAATCCAGCTACAGCTTATCACCAATATAAAGGCCTCTGTGTGTGTATATATATGTGTGTATATATGTGTGTGTGTATATATATATACACACACACATATATACACACATATATATACATATATATATATATAATGCAGTTCCTTCTTCGAGTCCACCAGGAGCACCAGGGAAGACAGCGGATCATGATGGCATCAAGGGTGCCAGTTCTGGGCACCAGGAAGTCCCTGGTCCAGTAACAGATACGGGCGTGGCAGGCTCTGCTTGCTGACCACCGAGAGGCCCTCGATCCCAGGACGACTGACTGATTCACAGAAAGGCTCGGCCCACCAGGACTTCCAGCGCACCAAGCTTCCTGTCTGGCTAGGTGTGGCCAGGACCTCAGCCCCTGCCTTTGTGCTCCACTGCCCAGATCTGGAGCGTACCCCTCTTTGTTCAGTGGCTTGAAACAGAAATAAAGGCACCCTTCCTGGTGGCCATGGGCGCCCTTGGTGGGTACTTGAGGTGCTGAGGACAATTTGGGTTTGACCAGTGGCATTCTAACCTCTCTAAGAGCCTTGGCTGAGCAAGTCGGAGTGTTGGATGGGTAAGAGCTTGGCTCTTGGTCTGGAAGGGGGAATGGCAGGCTGAGCGGAGAGAGCCAGAGGCTCAGAGTGGTCTCTTCAGGACCGCAGAGTAGGCTCTTCTACTGCCTCTCTCTGTTCTTCCTCAGCTAAACTGCTATGGCCGCTCTTCCTGGTGGCCTCCTAGCCCTGCTGGAGATTTCCTGGGGCTAGACACTCTCTTGTGCCCTTCGTACTGGTGCATTAGGGCACAAGGATGGTCTAGGGTAAGAGGTCTTCCAGTCTGGACCTCATGAATTCCAGCAAAAGTCTTATTTCACTGGTGAGGAAATTTAGGAGCAAAATGAGGTGCCACGGACTAGTTTTAGCAAGGGCTATGTAGGGACCCTCAGGCTGGTAATTCACCAAGCTGGCCATGCATAGTACCCATGTGGGACCTTTGGTGGGCAAGCACCTCGTCCTGCGTTGAAGGATGGTTTTGGCCCTCCACAACCTTACATGGACAGACTACCTTGGCTATCTCACTGCAGGAGGGGTTCTATGGGCTGGCTTGGGGAGCAGAAAGCTGACCAGGCCTGCGGCCCCCTCATTGAGTGTGTTGCCAAGCCACTAGGAGGTTTCCATAAGCTTAACAAAGCCCCCAGGCCCAGGCCTCACCCTGAGTGAACTGCGGGAGACATAGGCCTTCTGTTCTTTCCTGGCCTCCTTGCTAACCTCCAGCCCGCCTTCCTTCTAAATATAGCCTGGCCCCCAAACGCCAGAGGTGGGAGGGGAGGTGTGGAAGTCTGCCTGGGAGTCTGCTTTAAATTTAAAACCGTGGGCGCTCTGGGTCCGGTGCCCAGGGTGTCTCCTTGGGCCCTACCCAGCTTCACAGTTTAGAAGTGTTGCTGTTCTAGAACCTTTCTGTCCCCAGCCTTTCCTGTGGGTCCCAGAGCCAGTTTTGAGCAAGGGCAACGAGATAGGAAATAGGGAGGGAGTGTGGGGACAGTCAGGGGTTGCTGACCTTTGGGAGGAAGCAAACTTCTGCCCACTTCGGGAAGCAGAGCAGAATGGAGCAATGGGATGACGCCACCTCTCTCTAGGGGAGGAGTATGCCCAATTAAACAGGGTCCCACAGAAGACAAGTCCAGAGCCCTTAGAGAGGGTCTCCTGAGATCCCAGCCTAAGCTGTCTCCGCGATCTACCAGGGTAGTGCCCGAGTACTGATGACCCATTCTGGAGGTTCCAGAGCTAGAGGTGGCGTGGAGGGTCGGTTCTCTGTCCAACCCTCTCCAAGCTGTGGGAAAGAGCCTGGGTGGGGCCAGAGCGGACGCCACACCCACTCAGAAGCCCAGTCCAGCCCCCTCCTCAGCTCGCTGGAGGCGTGAAATCGTCCTGGAGCTCCCCCTAGCGTTCGCCGGGGTCACTATGGAAACAGCAGTCGCCACCTTCTGGTGCATTCACATCGCCGGCGCACAGTGGTCTCTAATTGGCTTGTGGTAAAATCCACCCTCCACCCTCCCACCCCCCATCCCCCACCCCAGCCCTCGCCATATCAGGGGCAGAAGGTGAACTCCGCCCGCCTCCCTAATCTTTGTCTCCAGTCTGGGCCTCTTTACATTCTGGGCAAAACTGACCCAGAGACAAGCAAACATCTGGGGGGCTTCCTGTTCTTACCTACCTAGAATTCACTTCATCCCAGCAATAATCCCATTTTACCAAAGAGTAAATTAAAGCTCAAGTACAAAGATGTCTCTCTCAAGGCCGTAGGGAGCTGGCTCGAATTTCGGTTAGTGTCCTAGCTGTGCCTCTCTCTCCCTCTCGACTGCCTCCTCCACGACCTTCTTCTGACCTCAGTTTGACTGCCCAGAGCTTCTCTGAGACTAGGCTGGGACTTTTCCACTGGGATTTTACTAACTTTTCCAGGGGAAAGCAGAGTGGAAAAGTAAAGGAAACATCACACGTGTCTTGGTGATGGGACATCCTGTAATCTCAGCACTGGAGAGGTGAAAACAGGGGTAGGAATTCAATGTCATCCTCAAGTACCCAACAAACTGGGCTATCTGAGACCTTGCTTCAAAAAACCAACCGACTTGGAACTCAAGATGTGGCTCTGCTCCACCGGAGGACTCAGCCTGGTCCCCAGCACCCCATGGTGACTCTCAGTCTTAACACCTGTTCCAGAGGATATGGCATCAGGAATGCGCAGACATACATGTAGGCAGAACACCCGTATACATAGAAAGCAAACAGTTTGGGGCTGGAGAGGCAGCTCAGCCAGTTAGGAGCACACGCTGCTCTCGCAGAGGTCCTGGGTTCTATTCCCAGCACCCACATGATGGTTCACAACCATCCTTAGCTCCAGTTCCAGAGGATCTGTTCCCTCTTCTGACCTCTGCAGTCAAAATACTCACATAAAATAAATTTGTCTA
Organism: Microtus ochrogaster; assembly: GCF_000317375.1. Lineage (NCBI taxonomy): Eukaryota > Metazoa > Chordata > Mammalia > Rodentia > Cricetidae > Microtus > Microtus ochrogaster. Next base: position 46,966,155 of record NC_022009.1, read on the forward strand.
ATAATTTTTTT
>NC_022009.1:46966590-46968784 GCF_000317375.1 Microtus ochrogaster
ACTTTGTTGAAAAGAATGTTTAAAAAACAAAAATACCAACCAACCAATCAACAACAACAAAATAAAAAAAAATCACTGCCTCATACTAAAAGTGGGTATGGGAAGTCTGGGGTTCAGTGAGACTTTGGGGGAGGCCCAGGAACAATCTTCCTGGTCTTGGGTATTAGATTTTGAAGTTGTACAAAGAGACAAGGCAGAAAAAAGCCAGAATCTGGCTGCTCAGACATCCAGGTAATTTGAACTTGGAGGTCCCAAGACTTGGACACAGTCCTGGTCTCTCTAGTGGTCGGTGGGTCCCTGAGCCTAGGGCAGCACCCTTACAGGGAGCCAATAGGCAGAACAAGCTGAGCTGGGAGGAAAGGTACAGGGGCTGTCTGGGCAACTCTTGGCCTTAGGCTGGGGTTTCCACTGCCCCATTCTGTAGTTGTTTTATTTGCTTTACTTTTAACACTTTTGGCTCTTTGGGGGCCCACCACCCTGCTCCCAAATAAATTCATAGATACTTATTTTTTCTTATAAATGCCCAGCCTTAGCTTGGCTTGTTTCTAGCCAACTTTTTTTAACTTAAATTACCCTGTTTACCTTTTACCTCAGGGTTTTTATCTTGGTCTATTCTATATGCTTTGCTTCTTACTGCATGGCTGGCTGGGTGACTGGGTGGCTGGCCCCTGGCATCCTCCTCTCCTCCTTCTTTCATGGTCTTCTTCTTCTATCTATTCTCTCTGTCTGCCAGCCTGTTTCTCTCCTGCCTTGCTATTGAATGTTCAGTTCTTTATTAGACCAATCAGGTGTATTAGGCAGGCAGAGTAACACAGTTTCACAGGGGTTAAACAAATGCAGCATAAAAGAATGTAACACATCTTTATATCATTAAACGAATATTCCACTCTTGTGGAATATTCCTTTACACTATGTGATGATACTTCACTGTGATTGGTTTAATAAAAAACTAAACAGCCTATAGCTAGGCAGGATTTTCAGGGCAGAGAGAACACTGGGAAGAAGGGCAGAGTCGTGAGGAGTTGCCAGCCAGACACGGAGGAAGCAGGAAAACAGCACGGACAGAGTAAAGTAATAAAGCCATGAGGCAGAAAGTAAATGAATGGAAATAGGGTTATTAAGTTATAGGAGCTAGTTAAAAACAAGCCTAAGCAATCAGCCATGCTTTCATAATTAATAAGAAGTCTTCGTGTGGTTATTTGGGAACTGACAGGAAGGACAGAAAAGTCCCCCTACATTCCACAGCATAAACAAATGTAACGCATCCTAAACTAATACTCTATAACACCATCCGCCTAGGAGCCTAGGGCTTCTCATTACTGAAGGAGTGATTAACCCAAAGGCATCCTGGCAGAGGTGCCAATGGCTCCTGTCAGGCTTGGTCCGACTCCAGACAGCAGGGGGTGCTGTAGCATGCCTGGTATCTTTGCATCTATTACTCATATGTTGACCTCTTAGCCCCAGAACCTGAGAATGTGACCTTATTGGAGACAGAGTCTTTGAAAAGATAGTTAAAATCAGGTCAGTATGCCAAACTGAGATTTGTGGCTTTAGCGAGGAAGAGAATTTCAGGACTAGCCAGTCTGAAGAAAAGCTGGGCATTTTTACTAAAGGTACTGTAATACAGGATTACACATGAGGATCCAGAGAGAGCAGGTCTTACGTAAGTGAGGACATGAAGGGGGAGCAGAAATAAGACATGCCTGCGTGAGGCTGTAGCCTCCTCCAGGGACTCCTCAGTGAGCTGTCTGAGCCATTAGCCGTGTATACCATTTTGGTGACTCTCACGTCACATCTCAGATATCACTAAGAACACTCTCCCCTCCCTCCTCTCTCTTCTGACAGGTGAGTGGTGATGATAGAGATTCTTACATGGAACTATAATTTGAGAAGGTTTCTCGAGGAGTTTAGTGTATGTCCTTTCTCTGTAAGTGAAGTTTCTGGTGAAATCCTTAGGAAATCAAAGGTTGATAGCTAGGAGGGGAGAAAGGCCTTAAACAGGTGTTGTTCGTGCCAGGATCTCTGCCTCTCTGTTGGTGAGACACTTCCACCAGATTCCTGGGTCAGGAGCTCCTTTTGTTTCTCATGTCCCACAATTTTCCCCATCCTTCTACCTCAGGTAGAGAGAAAGCTTACCTAGTATTCTTACAGCCCTGAATTAGATCCCCAGATATGAGTAGGCTCATACAGGTAA
>NC_022009.1:46969559-46975626 GCF_000317375.1 Microtus ochrogaster
AAAGAAAAGAAAAAAAAAGAGAAAAAGAATGTCTTTAATCCTAGCACTCAGGAGGCAGAGACAGAGGAACACACAAAGCCAAGAAGGCCCCGGACTGTGTGGTGCTGTGTCCTCAACACCCAATACTGTAACTCTGGAGCATCCATACTACAACCAACACAGGATGGGACAGGCCTGAATGTGTCCTTGGATTTCCCCTGAGTTCAAAAGTCACAACTGGCCTCCCCCAGACGCTGTGACTGCTTGTACTGCCTCTGTCTAGAAGGTGCTTCTCATTCCCGAGGGTGACCCTCTGGGACCCTAGGGCCCTCTTCTTCCAGCACTCTGGAACAGTATATGGCTTGTACCTGCTCCTCCAGGCATGACCGGGAACTTGCCCGACAGGTCTTCCTATCTGCCCTCTGCCTCATAGCTCTGGCAAGCATAGATGGGACTGGTGTGAACTTCCTAGACTGGAATGGACAGAGGAATGTTTCTGGGCACTAGGGGGCTGCGTGTGCCCCAACCCCGCCCCCCAACTAGGTTGCCTCTGGCAGTGGGAGGGTCTGGCAGTCCTCAGTGGTCCCCAACAGCTCCTGCCCCCACTGCTACGACAGAGGGCCACCCTCCTCTAACTTTCACCTCCCTGACCTCTCCTTCACTAATCTCCACCTCCTTAGCGTCCCTAACCTCTCCAGGAGCTCAGGGTCCGGCTCAGGCTGGCTCCAGAGCAAAGGTTGGAGTGGAGGCCTCTGGAATGGAAGGGGCGGGACATTTCTGAAAGCGAAAGCGTGGGGTCTGAGTAGAAAGTGGGCGTGGGCGGTCCTGTGGCTGGGAAGTCCCAGCTGTTGGTAATCAAATGGGCTGTTCTGAAGGCCTCCTGCCGAGACCTGGTCTCGGGATCCTGCATGGCTGCCTTCCCCAGGACCTCTTCTGCCTGGGCAGTTAGTTATCGGCTCACATACCAGGTATGACCCAGTCAGGTGGGGCAGGAGGGTTGAGGGCGTTTGGGCAGTGGGTGGAGACTGCTCTGGCTCTGTCAGTGGCCTTTCTGGCTAAGGGTCTGGGTTCCAAGCCCGGGCCAACTGAGCCACAGTGTTAGCTCAGTCACAGAAGGTATGCACATATCCGAGTGTGTAGACAGCCACTCGCGGTTACAGAAAGCAGAGCCACGCATGAGACATGCAGATATGCACACAGACACAGGACACACACACACATATTACAGAATAATCATACACGCACACACACATACACCACACACACACTCAGGAAAGCATAAAGATGTGCAAAATGGAAGCTCACCCACGTGTGAATGTACCACAGATTCACAATCATGTCAGAGCCACTTCGTCTTCCTTGGTCCAGCTGACATTTAACGGCCCTTCATGGATCTGAGCCAGGCTCATTCCACGCTCCCTGGGTCCCTTGGTCAAGTGGCCAAGACATCTCAGACCACATAACTATCTAGGGCCGGAGTTAGACCCAGAAAAGAATATGCTGTGTGCTGGGACAGCTGGTGAGGGGGGGCTTCTCAGAGAAAGGGCCCTGAGGGGTTGGCAGCTGGGAGAGCTCAGGTCACTGCTAGAAGCAAGGGCAACTGACCCAGAAGCATGGGGGGGGTGACTCTAAGTGGACAGAAGGGCAAGAGAGTGACAGCGTGATGGGCAACCCGTGACAAATCTGAGGAAGGGTCTTGTGTGCCAAGGCAAGAAGTCTGCTCTTCTGTGGGCAACGGCAACCTAGGGGTGTTTATATTTTGGCAGCTATGAGGGGAGCCTACATATTTTTTAAAAAGTTTGGCTGGCATATAAGATAGCTGCTGGTTGTGTTTGCAAAATCAACACATGAAGTTTACCAAACTCTTTTGTTAGCCCACAATAGCCAACCTTGGGATTTCTAGTCAGACAAATACAGACAACTAAAACAGCAACCCGAGCTGTTCCTCTCGGACATTTGCAAACTCTCGCGGGTGACACCCAGGACGACCGAAACCATCTATTCTCATCCTGTTCCATGCTTTCAGGAAAGGCCCCCTAGCTTGCAGGGAACATTTCAAGGCAAGAGCGTCACAACCTCTCTGCCGTCGTTATTCCTGGGGCTTTGATGGATAGGGGATGACCCAGTCCTAGCAAGTGGGGAGGAAGGATGTGGTTTGTTCTGGAGAAAAACTGAGACAGTAGGGGCTGGTACAGCCCTACTAGGGTAGCAAAGGGTAGAAGCAAGTCTGGGAAACTGGGGAGTCTAAACCTAGACTCATGGTCACAGCTGCAATTGCCCATGGTGATTTTCCCGGCCCCTGCCCCTGGCCCTGCAGCTGGAACTGTTGCTTGACCTGGAAAGAGATGAGCCCAGGGCCCGGACTGGCCTGGATCTGCAGGATCCTGGAGCTGAGTACCAAGCTTCAGTCAGGGAGTGGCCGCAGTGGAGAGAGGAGATAGAGAGACAGGGATGGGCCTTGTGGCCAACAGAGGGAAGGCATGGTGGTGAAGTCCACAGATCAGCCCAGTGGGCACCAGAATGGCACCTAGCCTGGCCAGCCTCACGTGGGGCGCACACCCACACTGTATAGTCCATACGTCTGAACTGTGCTCTGGGATGAAAGAGAAGGGAAACAGACAGACAGACTCTCACGCCTGGAAGAAACTACATCACAGTAGGGACAGTCTTGAGGGGCCACTGAGAAGATGGTACAAAGCTGAGGATTACTTGGAGGCAGGGGACTCACTGGGTCCTGAAAGCTGGGTCCGATTTGGAGACCAAAGAGAGAGGGGATCAGGAGGGGACACAGCTTGGGGGAGGATGTTGAAAACTGCACATTCAGCAGGATGGAGGGGGTCCCATGGGCTAACGTGCAGACCAGGAGTGAGGCAAAGAAAGATCAGTCCAGAAGGTGGGGGGAATTTGAATGCCCAGCTATAGGGCTCAGGATAACTTGAGGGTATCAGGGAGTCAGAGAAGGTTTTAAAACAGGGGAGTGACCCATTTGGTTTGGGGAAGGTCAAGAATGGTTTGGATAGCTGCTGAGAGCTGCAGAGCCAAAAGTGGCATGACCGCAGCCAGAGAGGCTGATTGCAGCCAGAGAAGCTGGCCACAGCCAGAGCCAGAGAGGCTGACCGCAGCCAGAGAGGTTGATTGGCGGCCTTGAGGGCCCTATAGTGCAAACCTGGTTTTATATGAGGGTGATTGAGCTGTCTGAGTGAGTCCAAAGACTCCTTATAACCTGCCATGAAATTCACGTGTTCCAGCTGTCCTTCCTTATCCAGAATCTGTCCCCAGACTCCCCTGCAAGGACTGCCAAGTCTGACTCCTGTCTTGGGGTCCTCACAGGGAAAAAAGCTCTTCGGTAGCACCCAGTCCTCTAGTGCTCATGAACACACACTAATCACCCTTTGTCCCTAGCTTCTGGAGAGACCTGGTTGGGCCAGGCTGAATGGCTTGAGGCTGGATCCTTCCCTCTCTAAGCACCCGGTTTCTCAAATGGGGCAGATAAAACTCCCCAACTTTGTTGTCATGGGGATCAGACCTTTGTCAGCACTGAAGTGAACGCACACACAGGTGGGACTTAGTAAACAAAGGGGAACTCTCCCCAGATAAGGCAGGACCCACCTTGTCCTTTCTCAGTACCCCTGAGAGAACACAACAGGCCATCTCCCACACTAGGTGCTGAAGGGCTCCATTGAGAAAGGAGCCAGAGTTTGCTGTGTATGGGTCACATCTGTGTGGAGCTGGGTCCCTGAACTGGGTGCCAGGGCAGGATAATGACCTGTGACCAGGGTGGGGCTGATAAGGCCACAGCCAATCAGACTGAGCCTCTCTCCTTCCTTGAAGCTACTGGCCTCTGGAGCTCCAGAAATGTAGGCCTCAGCTGACTCTGTCAGATACCTTGCTGGAGGGCTAGAGGGTAGGGGCTGGCCCCTGTCCAGCATGCCTTAAGTCCCAGGAAAGCGCAGTTCCTTCCTGACTCACCCAGGGATCTGGCTCTAGCTCCTACCTGGATTTGTCCTGGTATGATGGGGGAGTCCTGAAGAGGGCTGGAAGCTATGCTTCTGCTCGGGCTAGCCTTTCTTCTTTCTTTCTTTCTTTCTTTCTTTCTTTCTTTCTTTCTTTCTTTCTTTTGCTCGGGCTAGCCTTTTTTCTTCTTTCTTTCCTCCTTCCTTCCTTCCTTTCTTAAAGATTTATTTGCTTTATATTATGTGTGTGTGTTTTGCTTGCATGTATGTCTGCATACCATGTGCACGCCTGGTGCCCTTGGAGGTCAGAAGAGCACACTGGTTGCCCTGGAACTGGAGCTACAGATGGTTGTGAGCCACTGTATGGGTGCTGGAAATTGAACCTGGGTCCTCTGTAAGAGGAACTAATACTCTCAACCTTGGGCCATCTTTTCAGCCCAGTCCAGCCCTCTTTTGGTTCAGTTTCTCCAAAGGCATATGGGGAGTTTACTGGCCCAGTACCATCCCCCACCCATGACTAGCTTGCACAATGTGGTGGGCAGAAGGTTCCAGTGGCCAGGAAGGCTGTCTCTTCTCTCCCACCCCTAGCTAAACACACACTCAGAAAGCAAACAGTTAGGCTTTGCTAGCTGGAAGAGAATATGGTGGCAGTGCCTGCCAGCAGCCCGAACAGTGTGTCTCTCATGCTCTTGAGCCCACTACTCACTCCATGGCGTGAAGGTTGGGGGGTTTGCAAGAGGGGGAAGAACAACAGGTAGGAAATGTATTGGGATTCCTCAGCTCCAGGTTAAATATAGACCTGAGGCCCCTCCCACAACCTTCCCTTCAGGCTGTGTGGTGAAGATAAGTGGTTGGGTGCCTGCGGCTAGGGCCCTAGGGCACCATTGTACCCTCCTCCAGCTCCACGGAGTCTCGGAAGGGAATGCTTCTTAAGGAGGTTCCTGTTTGAGCAGAAGTGATCCTGCGTCTTGTGCTGACAGAGGTGAGCCCACATCTCCGGAGGGGCTAAAGTGGGGCAGGGGGAGGAAGGGATGGGGAGAGGTTTTGGCCTTAGAATCTAAAATCCTAGACATCTGGGATGTGGGTACTGGACCCTGCCCTTGTGGGTTGTGGGTTTCCCAGAATGAGTGATCAACATTCCTAATTCAGTGAGAACCGCTCGGGCTCAGTAAAGTGGCCACCTGGGAGAGAGTCTTTGGGGATGGCACCAGGGAGGCAGTTGCTGTCTGCATCTTAGCTCCAGCTGCACTCCAGCCTGCAGAAGGCTCTGGCCAGCCCAGTAGCTGGCAGACATTTCCTTTTCCATAGAAGAAATCAAGCCTTCCTGCACTCCTGGGTCCTACTGAGCCCCAGAGAGCTTCCCTGGGCTTCTGTGTCTTCTTCCTGGGCTGGGCAGCCTCCAGCCCTCTTGAACTGCTTTCTCACACCCCGCCTCCAGCTTTCCTGCTGCCAAGATGCCATTGCCATGGACAGTGACCGCTGGGCCAGAGCTCCAAAGCCCCAAGGAGCCTGGGAAGCCACAGACCCTAGCTCAGGGCACCCGGAAGTCCAACAGTATGAAAGAGCCAAGTATTCACCACGGGGACACTCTGAAACCCAGCCTGAGCACCCTGAAGCGGACCTTCTTCCGGACCAGCCTGCCAGCTTCCACCCACAAACCTAAGGAGGACCAGGGCCTAATCAGGCGAAGTTCCCGCCTGTTCCGATCCTTGAGACGGGCCCTGGATGAAGGCCTAGCTGCTGGGCACCCTCAAGTCCCTGCAGTGACAGAGAAGCCTTCCAGTGTTACTGATGGTATCTGTCGGCAGGCATCCAGGGGGATGGGACCTGAGGATCTGGAACTCCAGGAAGGTAGGGTCTCATACAACAGTGTGAGAGGAAACTGAGGGCAGAGAGGGCCGGGAGCTGAGCCAGGGTGTCCCCACACACCCAAATCCTGCCTTCTGCACCAATTCTTCCAGGATCTAGCAATGGAAATCTAATATACCCACTGGGCAAACAGAAAAGTCAGGCTCAGCCGGGCGGTGGTGGCGCATGCCTGTAATCCCAGCACTCGGGAGGCAGAGGCAGGCGGATCTCTGTGAGTTCGAGGCCAGTCTGGTCTACCAAGGGAGTTCCAGGACAGGCTCCAAAGC
>NC_022009.1:46975726-46984183 GCF_000317375.1 Microtus ochrogaster
AAAAGTCAGGCTCAGCTAAGTGAGTGACTTGCTGGTGTCTTACTGCTAACTATAAGAGAGGTGGGATTTGAACCCAGATCTGCATGGCCTTTTACCACTTGGCCCCTTGAGCAAACTCATCCTAATTATTAGGCACTGATTCTCTCAGATCACAGGGTCCCAGAGGACCATAGGGAGAGGCAGCTAGAGGGACTGCTCAGGTGAGCACACAATGAACTTGAACTCTCAACAAGGGATCCATCAGAAGTAGAGAAACTCCTCCAAGAAGGGACAGGCAAAGAGCAGCCCAGCAGAAAGGCTGACTCTGGACATTAGGACAGGACACACCCAGTTGAGCTCTGAACCTATTAGACCTGCAATTACAGCCACACATGAGAACACCAGGACCAGCTCAGCAGAGATGGGAGTGGGGGGTGTGTACAAGATAAAAGGTACCCGGCCCCGTATTGCTGTGCAGTCAGGAGATGACCCAAATTGTTGTTTTCAGCCAGGTTTTGAATCCTGGCTCTGCTCCCTCAAACGTGATTCTAACTAAGCAAGGTCTTCTCGCAGGTGGAGCAGTTCAATGGCTCACAGAACATCTGGGTAATGGCCAGGCAGCCCAGCCCAAGACTCTGAGAGCAGCCTAGATGTCTAAGTTGGTACCAAGACCCTGTGCTGGTCCCTCCATTGACCCCTTTCTCACCTCCGCTTGCAGAGAGCAAATCCGTGACAGACCTCATCACTGACAGGCAATTAGTGAAGGCCTTCGAACAGTTGCGGTACCTGGAGACGCGGCTGGTAGCAGACAAAACCTCACGCACCTTTGCGCAGGACCCCACCGCCTATGCACGGCGCGCTATGGACGTTTGCCTACATTACGACGGAATAGCCGCGGAGATCGGAGCTATTGTGCGCGAGGCGCTGGGTTCCGAAGGAGTGGATGGAGAGGCTCTAGCCGAACTGGCCCAGGTGGTGAACTTGGAAGAGGAGGCCCATCAGGCCCCCCAAGCCGACGGTGACTTCTTGAGTACGCCCCGCCACTGGCGTCGGCACTGGAAGGACGCGGTGCAGCGCAGCGCCCAGGAGCGCGTGCAGCAGGCTGGCGTCAAAGTCACCCCAGGGGCTGCGGAGGGCTCTTCCGACCTAGCCCAGCTTCTGGCTGAACTCGGTAGCGTGGTTCGCCGTGACCTGCAGAAGGTGCGATTAGAGATACAGCCCGCTTACGAAGCCACCGATTTCCCGGTGTGGGAGACCTACTTGCGTGCCTTTCACAGCGCGGTGGCCCAGCGTTTGCAGGAGCTGGCGCGAGACGCCCGCGGCTGTGAGCAGCTCTATGTGCTGTTAGACTGGGCCGCCAATGTGTACGGCAGGTGAGACCTGAAATAACAGTATTTACGGCAGAAGCGGGACCATTACCCACCAGGAGACCTTGGGAAACAGCAGCGAACACAGAGGGCACCTTTCTTCCTCATTCCTTCGCAGACAAAGAGATGGGGTGCCAGGAAGACTGGGGGTTTTGTCACTCTTTCTCTTGTGCTAGGCTGTGTGCTCCCATCCCAGGTTTTCCTAAAGGACCACCCAGCTACAGGTTCCCAAAGCTAGAGTCTTTCATGTGCGCCTCACACCAGAGCCAGGAGCCCCAGAGAGCCCTGCTAGTCCCTAAAGCGACTGCAAATGCATTAGAAAAGAGCGTCTTTGCAGGCAGGGCACCACTCGGAGTGTGGGTTCAGCCTACTTTCCCTCTGGATGAGCATCCATATACAGAGTGCAGCCCGCTAAGGGGCTTCCATCCCTGGTACTGTGTAACAAGAAGGGTGTTGTGTAACAAGGGTGCTTTAATTTCCCAGATGAATGGGCCCCAAGTTTGCCACAGGCCAAAGGGAGAAGAATACGCGAGGGAGAAGGCTGCCCAAATCCTGGCCTCTTTACATTGTTGTGATCAGGCCGTCATTCTCGGGCACCCTGATTTGGGTTACATGGTGATGTGTGTGTGTGTGTGGGGGGGGGGTGTTGCTTAGAGCTCAGTCTTTAATGTAGCTAACCAAGAGGGTAGAGGTCACATTGAGGCAGTCTGGCAGAGGTCCATCCGAACAGCTCCTTAAGCCTTCTGAGCAGGCCCAGCTGGATGCGTGAGTGCCAAGAAGTCCAAGGCAGCCGGCAGAGGCTTCCGGGACGGGAGGGAAGGGAAGTGATGGCATAGATCTAGAGGGTAGAGGACTGGAATGTGTCAACAGAAACGGAGTTCAAGGACCTAATGATGACTTTGGACTTTGAGCCTGGTTAGGGAGAGGAGGCAGCTGGTGGGGTATCAGAGCTCCTCCCGGGTCCTCAGCAACTCTCCCACCCCATCTTGCTTTTCAGTCCTGACTTCCTAGGCGCCCCAGACTTGGCACTGCCCACCGAACCGCTGCCCCCACTCCTAGAGCCTGCTTTGTGGGCCCGACTGGAAAGTGACTACACTAACTTCCTAGAGGTGAGGCTGGAGTGGCTACGGGCTCCAGAATTGGGGTTGTGCTGGAGGCACCTGTAGGCGTGGTCTGTGGGTGGGGTCCAGTGACGCTAGTCCTTCAAGGTGCAAAGTGGGGCTTGGAAGGCAGGGGGAGCTCTTACCTTCCTCGTGGATGGCTTCTAATCGCAGCCCACTCCTAATCCCACAGACAAAGATCACAAGCTGTTTTGATAGCATCTTGCATCTGGAGCAGAGTCGCTGGGAAGCTGGCGAGGAGCTGGAAGTGCTACAGGGCCTCTACCATACGCCCCTGTCCATCGACGTGCACATGGTTCGCACGGGAAGAGGGCTGAGGAGGGGCTTGGTTCTGGCCTCAGGAACGTGGCGGAGATCCCTCAGAGCTAAATTATACTGAGAGGGGAACCTGTGGGGGTGATCTAGGCCCCTGAAGCACATGGCCAGTCTAGGTTACAGCTCTCAGGTCTGCCGGTGGACTCTGGGATTGGGGTGGGGTGACCCTCACATTGGGGCAACTGAAAACTGCAGACAGAGGTGGGCTGGGTTCCATACTCTACTGCACTCAGTGTGTGGCGTCCCTGACAGCTCGTGGCTGAGCACGTGAAGGCGGCCGGCGCTATCTCCTCGGAGCTGGAGGCCACCACCCTGCAGATCTGCGCACGTGCGCTCTGCCTCTTTGTGCCCAGGTGCGGGTGGCATTCTCAGCCCGGGAAGGGTGGGAGATGACACGGCCAGGAGTGGGCGGGGTCCACCGGTCTGAGTGTGAGACCCTCAAGACTGGTGAGGACCTAAGAGGGCGAACACCCGAGGTCAGAGGAATGATCCTTTTCGATCCCCAGGTTTGAAAAGGCATTTCTGGCGTCGAAGGCGGTGAGCGAGTGCTACCTGGGCGCTTACATTAACGCTTGCGTGGAGATGAGGTAGGTCGCCCCAGCTCCAGGGCGTTGCTGAGCACTGCCAGCAGGAGGCGCGCGAGTACAGGAAAAAAAGATCCAAAGCAGCGGAGGCTGGCCAGGCGGGGGTGGTGGGGGATGCGGAGACGGGGAGAGGGGGGAAGCGGGGGTTTTGGGGTAATACTTCCTGAGTGTTGATTCTTGTGGGTTCCCCGAGGCCTTCCCGGATTGTCCCCTCTCCTCCCTGGCCCTAATGTGTTCAACAGAGCTAGGGCCATGGAGCAATTGGGGAATGTGGAGCTTCAAGGCTGACCAGAGGCTGAGGAGATCGGCATCCCCTAATCCCAGGGCTCCCCGCTTATTTCCTTCATCCCATTATTTCCTCCATCCCATTCCGTTTCTTTTTTACCTCCTCCTCGGGGAAGCTCCCTCCTTGAACCCCATCCTGGACAATCTCGGGCGCCTCTACTCTCAGAATGCAAGGCCCTCCCTTTCTGTTTCGGAGATGGCTACCTTGCCCTGACCCCAGCCACACTGGGTGCGCTCTTCCCCACAGATATGCTAGTCTGGGGGATGCAGCCATTAACAGAAGGCACGAGATCTGGGTTTCCTGGTTGGTTCGAATTCCAGTGTTGCCCACTGTTGACTGTGTGCCCTGGGACATCACTTCATCTCTGTGCCTCTTGTCTTCTAACAAAGCCAGAGCCTGCTTCCTCAGACTGTGAGCACTCAATCCATATGAGCTCTTTATGAGCACTCGCGACACACCAGGCACCATGTGCCTGCTTCATTCACCTCATCCCAAGGCCAGGGTACCAGATACAGATGGACAAGTGGATACTGGTACAACCAGGAAGTCACACAGCTAGAACTTAAACCAGCTCTGCCTGTGTCCCAAAGGGTGGCCACACTGATGCTCTGCTTCTCAGTATGCTCTTGGCTAACGGTACCAGGCTAGTCTTCAGCAGTGGGGGTGGGGAATGGTGAGGTGGGGAAAGGGGAGACATGGACTACACGACAATGACCACTCAGCCTCAGGAAGCGTTCTCCATCTGATAGATTGAACTGTGCACTGGATAGAGCCTGGTCCTCAGTTTTTTCAACAGTGAAGTGGGGTACTGTCACCCTCAGAGGCAGTGATGAAGCTCAGTGGGGAGCTGTGCCAGACATGGCTGGGTGACACTCCCATCCCCAAGGGGCATGGAGGGCTGGCTCAAAGCTGCCAGATGGGACCTCTGTCATGGAGTTGAGCTTCCACTCTGCTGCCAGAGTTTGATTGGCTCCATGACTCTAAAATTGTCCCCTCATTCAGTTCTGCTTCCATGGCTGCTATTCTGTACCCCTCCAGGGTCTGCCCTTCACAGCAGTCTGAATCAGCGGTTCTCAACCTGTTGGTTGAGACGCCTTGGTGGGGATCGAACAGCCCTTTCAACAGAAGTCCGTGTCAGGTGTCTTGCATATCAGACATTTACATTACAATTCATAACAGTAGCAAAAATTCTTACAGTTATGAAGAAGCAACAAAAATAATTTTATGGTTGGGGTCACCACAACATGAGGAACTATATTAAAGGGTCGCAGCATTAAGAAGGTTGAGAGCCACTGGTAAATGAATGAAGTCCGTGCAGTGCCCAGGCTGCAGGGTTACGCTAGCTGGGTCTTATTCCCTAACCTCTTTCCCCCTGCCCAGCTTATTACTTGTCTTGGCCCCTCCCCAGAACCAGCCTTCTGGCCAGGTTCCCTGGAACCATAAAGGAACTGGAGAAACCCCTCGTGGCTGCCACCAATAGCTTCCAGAAGCACCTGCTCCAGATGGCACAGCAAGACATACAGGTGAATTGGAGATTTTCCATGCCCAGCGGTGCCCTCCGTTCCCTGCATTCCTTCACCCTAAGTGAGTTCCCAGCTGAGCAAGGGCAGTTGGGAAGCACCTGCCACCCCACTGTAATCCCTTCCTCTCTGTGACCAACACCCGAGCCAAGTGGGCCAGGAAATATTCTTCAGCACAAGCAGGGCCTGACAAGACACTAAACCCAAACCATGCCCACTGAAGGAGGCATTCTGGGAAAGGCACAGTGATAAAATCTGTGCCCAGGAAAGAGGATGACACAAGGGAACCTGGCGGTGAAGGAGGTTAGGGATAGCAAACGGAGCTCACTCCCATATCCCTCTGTCCCCAGCCACTATTCAAGATGCTGCATACCAAGAGCTGGCTCACACAGGACACACTGCATCCCCTCATGGTCAAGGTGGTGGACTTTGCACATCATCTTGAGCATGTGACCCCACTACTGGCACAGGTACCAGGAAGTGGGGTGGCTGGCATGGGTGTGCAGAGCCCATGCCTTTTATCCTGACCCTAAACCCTCACTCTTCCAGGAGACTCTGCAGGAGGTTCACCGTTTTGTGGTCCGCGAGTACCTGGGGCAGGTGCTGAGGCCCCACGAGAGGTTCAGTGGCCTGGATCGTGTGAATGGCTCCCATAAGATGAGCCTGGATGCTCAGGCCATTAGCAGCACTTTCCAGGGCCTGGTAGGAGCAACATCTGAATGTCAAGCAGGGCTCAGCCTCTGGCCAGTCAGGCACTTCCTATTTTCATCCTGTAAAAAAAAACAAAACCCAGGGCGGGTGTAGGAAAGGGTCATGGAGAAGAGAGCTTACATAGGCAGGCAGTTCTTCAAACTACACTGGGAAGATGGGGGGGGCGCTGTATTCAAGAGGTGCAGACCCAGATGGGGATGTCTCTTCATATTTGTGCACAGTTGTGGATGAAGGTGAAGAAAGGATGAGGATTATGATGGGCAAGATCTGTGGGCGGTCTCTCCCTACTCGGATCCGGGACAGTCTGAGCCATACCCAAATTTCTTATCTGGGTTGCTGGTCTCCTACTGTTGGCAGGCTCCACGCTGCACGTCCCTGGTCAGGGCGAGGATTTCCCATCTGTGCAGACAAGAAGCCATCTCTACAGAATCTTTGCAGATGCTCCCTCTGTCCTTTGTCCCAGTGGCATCTTATTATGGGCAAACCACCCGCGGGAGATACATGGGATGGGTGTAGCAGGGAACTAAAGGAGGGGTTGTACGTAAGGAGCTCCACGGGGAAGTGGACCGCAGCACACATCTTCCTGTCTCCTCAGGGCTCTGAAGCCAAGTGGTTGGACCAAGCCATTCTGTGTGTGGCTGAGATCCTGGGCGAGACCTACAAAGACGACATCCAGCGGCATCTGGAGACACTTATACGCAGCTACCCAGACATCAGGTTTGCAGGCCTTCCTCCCCCACTAGCTTCTGACCGGGAGTCAGGAGTTACTGGCACTAGCGCCTTCAGCAAAGCCCTGTTGGCTGTGACTGCTGACGAGTAGGACAGGGAAGAGCCACTTTAACCCGGCTGAGAGAACTCAATGCCTCAGCGGAGCAAACCTGTGTGCGCATGCGCACGAGGGAAGGGCACAGGGACTGTAGGCAAAAGGGCCATCTCTCCCTGTGTTCTCTATCACCCGTGGACAACGCGGCTTCCCCTGCCCCCAGGCGCAAACCCTCTCTGGAATCCCACTGAGGCTTCGACAGAAAGGAGGCTCGGACCCGGACCCCGGGTTGTGCGGGGTGCTTAGTCATCGGAACCCGTAGGGATCCCGGTTCGGCTCTTTCCAATGTGCTCAGAGATTCCGGGATGGAAAGCCGCTGAAAAGCCTGGTCCAGCCCCTTCCCTGGCTCCCGGGTGCGGCTGCAGGCAGCTGGTTTGCTCTGCCAGATTTGGTTCAGGCTGACGATCCCATCTAAGTTTTCAGTTTCCCTACCGCTCTTTGGGGGTTCCCCAGCCCCGGTTTGGCCCTCCCTTCCTAGCTCCAAGCCCTGGACAACTGTGGGGAACCAGTAAGGAACAGTGGCTCACGGTGCCACGTTGTACCTTCCTCTCCCCCACTCACCGTCCCTCTCCAGTCTCCCGATCCCCCATCCCTGCTGCTGCTTTGTCTTGCACACTGCCAGGACATTCCCCTGGCCTCCACCTCCACCTCTCTAGCTCTCTGTCAGTTTCTGGAACCTTCCCTAGATCAGATTCCTTGCTTCGCCTCTGCTCAAAGCTTCTTTCGACTGTGTGCGTGCTCCTTCCCCTGTCTCATGCCTGTGTGCTTCTAGGTTCAGTTGCTGTTCACCCCCAGCTCCACAATCCCGCCTCCTTTTAGAGCCCTCATCCCCCTCCCCGCCTGGGAGGGTCCCAGCCTTTCAGCCTCTTTGACCCAGCTCCAGGAATGCTGGCTGAATCATACTTCCTCCCAAGCCTGGTTCCTGTCCTCTCCAGGGGCGGGCGGGGCTGGAGAGTACCAGGGTCACCGCTCTGCAGTAAGGACCCCCATGTCTCTACAGGCGTGACCACGTACTGGCCATTCTGGCGCTGCGTAGACTCGGTCGCCGTAGGAATCATAATCTGTTGCAACACACCCAACACTTGCTGAGGGCAGCGCCTGAGATCAGGCCCTCCCCACGCCGTGTGCTCTTTGAAGAGATCGAAGTGCCCACCTCCGTGGACGTGCTGATCACGTGCATCTAGGCTGAAGGGCAGGCAGGAGACGGGTGGGCAGAGGAGGGTCTGCCACCCTCCCCGTGACTGACCCCAAGAAGGAAACCCAGTGAGTCACTCTGGCCCTACCCGCAGCTCTGAAGCCTGGAGCCATGGAATCCTTGATCTCAGTTAGAGGGCGTCAAGAGTGGAAGCATTCCAGGCATTTGTGGGGGAGTCTTTTGGGGTGGCTGAGGCTCCTTCCAGGACTTCAGGCCAGGAGGGTTTCCTTTTCTAACTGCCCGGTATATCCTCACTACAGTAAGTGGCTGAGTATTCTAAAAATAAATGTGAATTAAAATAGTGCCTACAGTTGGGTAAACTAAGCTGGTCGGTAGGCGTGGTGCTGGCAGACTGTGGTGACTGGCTGATTGGGAGGGGTGATGCTGGCAGACTGTGGTAACTAGCTGATTGAGAGGCATGGTGCTGGCCGACTGTGGTGACTAGCTGGTTGATGCTGGCTGACTGTGGTGACTAGCTGGTTGATGCTGGCCGACTGTGGTGACTAGCTGGTTGATGCTGACCGACTGTGGTGACTAGCTGGTTGATGTTGGCAGA
>NC_022009.1:46984283-46987855 GCF_000317375.1 Microtus ochrogaster
GACTGTGGTGACTAGCTGGTTGATGCTGGCTGATTGGTGACTAGCTGGTAGGTCAGCCCTTTGTTGACCACTGAATGAACTGGATGGCTGATGCAAGTCCTGAGCTGGAAAAGCCCTGCCTCTAGCTGCGGATACAGGCTTTTAGGGGCTGGAGAGATGGCTCAGAGCCGAAGAGCACCAGTTCCCTCTCTGGAGGACCCTGGTTAGGTTCCCAGCACCCACATGGTAATAAGCCGTCATTTGCTCCAGTTCCAGAGGATCCAGTGCGTTCTTCTGGCCTCTGCGAGCATTCGTGTGTGTGGTGCACAGACATACATGGGGGTAAAACACCTGTACATAAACTAAAAACAAATAAATTAACAAAGCCAGCCCTTCATTAGGACCCTGGGTCCAATAACCTCAGATACAAGCTGGTCTTGCCCAGAAGGGGTGGTCAGTACTCTGCCCCATTCTAGGCAACCTGAGCCCTTGTGACCACCGGTTCTGTGGCTTGAGGAATTCTGGTTTCACATAGGAGGGACTTTCCAGTGATAAAAGTTGCCAGATTACAGTGCACTCGTGGGAGGTGGTGGTGGATGGGTGGGAAGGTAACCATTCAGATTCAGCTGTGGATACAGTCCCGGGAGACACTGCAGCTGCCCTCTAGATAACTGCTGAAATTTGTCTGTAGTCTGAGGGGCACGGCTGGGTACCTATTTGCATTAATGGCTCCAATTTCCAGGGATTGACAGGGACTTGATGGCATAGGCTGGGATGGTTTTCTTAACCCTGCTGTAGCTCTGGGCCTGATTCTAACACTAGCTTGTGTGGGGTCAGGTACTTGCCGATGGCCTGGGGTCCCCAAAACCTAGTGGTTTCCTTCCTCAAGTGTAAGACCAGGGCTCTAAAACACTGTAGTATGAGGTGGGCGGGCAACACATCTTTCCCTGTTTTCCAAGACTCCTCTCCCTGTGCTGTAGAGAGCCAGAGGGTACTTAATGCCCTGGACAGTCTGGCCCTTCCAGTGCTGGGATTTAAGTGCAGAGCATGTCTGGGTCTGCTGGGAGCCCTGGGGTGGAGATCCAGAATTCTTAGCTCCTTCCTGGAACAGGTGATGGGGGCATTCTGACCCCCCACCACGTGTGTATCAGGGCTGGATGCCAGGGGCAGGTCAGCCCAGCGGGGGAGAGCCAGACCTCTGTGGAGAAGGGTAGGCCAGGCAGGAATGAGGAAGTGAAGTTGCTGAGGTTCCCAGGCTCCAAAGCCGGAGGTGAAGGCCTGGAACTGTTGACACTTGATAAGCAGTCCTTCCTGCGAGTAGGGAAACTGAGGCCTGTGGAGGGCAAGTGGCCTTGAAACCTCACAACCTAAAGTTCAGGGTGTGAGAGGCACCTCTGTCACAGAGGAGGGGAAGTGAGTGACTCACTGGCCAGGAGACCCTGCCTGCTGCCACACACACCCTTCGGTGACCGTCAGAGTCCTGCTGGCACTACAGACAGGGTTCTCGGGTGATAGAAAACCTGATCTTAGATGAGTTCTCCCCAGAGACCCCTCCACCTCCCCCACCCTACTTGTGAGTCCCAGGCCCCTCCCTCTCCAGGTCCAGCAGGGGCCCATCCTGCTGGTCCTGCCCCACATGACCATAGGCAAGTCTCTGTACCTGTCTGCGAACAGGCATGCTGTCAGTTCCTTCCAGCCAGAGGAGCTAACGCAGAGCTAACTGAGGAGGGTGGAACAGAAGGTAACCATAAAGCCAGGCCCCTGGCCTCCCTATGACCCCATGACCCAGCCAGGCCGTAATCTGTGAGCCAATGTTGGGAGATGATCCTGAGTGCAGAGATGGGGCTGGGGCCGGATGGAAGCGGAATGGGACCTCGAGTGTTTAGTAGAGAAAGAGGTTGGTGGGTATGTCTGGTCAGGAGAGACAGGTTCGAAGGGTGTGCCCAAGGCCGAGCAGCTTCCCATGGCACAGGGAAAGACTTGGGCCTAGGCCTTCTCAGAGCCTCCAGACTGTCTTCCTGAGGGTCCCTAGACCTGGAAACAGGGCATCTGGGTTTCCTGACTGGAAATGTACCTTGTGCAAGGAGCTTCGTCATGTGTTCCTATGAGCCTGGCGGTGACTATGAAAGACCCTCGGAGAGGACCTTTTTTCGGGGAGACCTCCCCAACGCCAAGGAACAGGCCGAGACCGCACGGATGCAAATCGCAAGAGGTTTATTGAGTAGACACAGGTACCTGTGGGCAGCAAGATCTCTCGGAAGACTTGCACGCCTGCCAACTGGAGGGATGGCTTTTTATAGGGAAGAGCAAAAAGCAAGTTTTACAGAAGCAAAAGCATGGTTATCGGTCGATCCGGAATGCTGCGGGGTGTCAGCAAAAAGCAAGTTTACAGAAGCAAAAGCATGGTTATCGGAATGAGGCGGGGGGCATGACTGTTCCTATCTTATAGATATTCTGTTTTGCAGTCAACCTGCTTTGTTGATATCCTATCTTACCTATCTTATTGACATCCTGCCTTGCAATCTTCCTTCCTCAAGCACATGGGATGTTCTTACGAGAGCAGGCTGGCTGCTGATCCGGAGAATTTTTTTTATTTTAAAGCAAACAGGATGTTCCCCTGGGAGCATGCTAGCCGCGGGTTTTGAGGAGGGGGTCTGTAGGGTCTTTCAACTAGGGCCTGAAGACCTTCCTAAGTCTCAGTCACAGGTAGCCAGAGACCAAAGGGTAGAGTCAGGGAGACTGAGGACAAGGGGGACAGAGACTCTGCTGGTTCTGGCTGGTGGCTCTTCAGTCCTAAGAGTGGTGTGATTTGGGAACCTCCTACCCCTGCTACCCAGAGAGACTCCTTGGTCATCCTGCTATCCAGCCAAGCTTGAGGGTACATGAACTGTCTCTCAAAGCTGTCTTGGGACTCACTGATTGTCTGGCCGGTAAGTTGTGTGTGTGTGTGTGTGTATGGGATCTGTTAGCCCTTGTCAGCACAGCCAGCCTGTCCCACAGGATGGAGCCCGTCCCCAGCCTCTTTGCTCTTCTCATATGCAGGGCAGCCTGGAACCACCTCTTTGCCTCTCAACCTCCAAGCCTAGCTCCTGTCAGCTATCCCTTAGTCCCCAGCCTCTACCTGGCCCTCTCTTCTCTCCTTAGAACTCAGCTGATTTCTCACAAGGCCTTCTGTGATGATCCCTCTCCTTGTCCCCTGGGCTCAGTGTGCCAGGCTGAAACAGCCACGAGACTGGGAACATGGACCAGTTGTCTCAACCCTGTCCTCTGCAGCTAGCAACCTCTGGTCCCGTTCCTTTCTGAGGCTTAGTCCTACAGAATGGAGTAGCTCATAGGGAGTCATAGGGACAAGTCAGGCTGTCCACAGAGGTCCTGGTTTGTGGGTACTGTAGGTGGCAGTCAGCCTGTCACCTTCGTGCCTTCCCAGCCTCCCCCTCTTCCTTCCTTGCCGGCTAGTCCTGGCTCCTTCCTTCCTGGCCCCAGACCTCAGCAAGCCACATTCATGGGGGAACACCCTCAGCGACTTTGAGGTGTTTCCTGCAGAGCTTCTCATCACTGACCGGGCTGCAGGGGGTGGGGACAGGGGGTGGGGG
>NC_022009.1:46988169-47012497 GCF_000317375.1 Microtus ochrogaster
GAGGCAGTGCTATACTCTATTCCCACTCTCATTTCCTTCCTTTGCTACCGCACACACACATACACACACAGAGAAGAAAAGAAAACTACAAAAACAAAAAACCCTTGGGAACTACAACAGGCCACCACAGTCTCCCACCATCCATCATTAGTCATAGGGAGGGGCAAGGCTGGCCTGCCTTGTGACATTGTCAATCTGAACGGGAGCCT
The DNA here is from genome assembly GCF_000317375.1 of Microtus ochrogaster. Taxonomy (NCBI): domain Eukaryota; kingdom Metazoa; phylum Chordata; class Mammalia; order Rodentia; family Cricetidae; genus Microtus; species Microtus ochrogaster. The sequence continues at coordinate 46,988,379 of NC_022009.1, forward strand.
GGCCACCGAGATAAAGCAAAGGGACTGCAGGTGCTGATAGCGGATTCCACAGTGCTCCAAGGGTAGCCTGGCTTTGTAGCAGCTAAAGTGTCTGGGTGGGAGGCAAGCACCCCGTGTAAGTAATGGCCAGAGGCTCAGCCCAGACTTCTGTGTCCCAACTCGTGATGGGAACTGAATGCACACACCACTCCCATCCCAGTCTACGTACCTACATCACGTCTGGACCTGTGAAGCCTGGACCAGGCAAGATCCTTTTGTCTGTGTGCAGATAAACTCACCATCCGCTCAAAACATTTATCATTGCCGTGCGGTGGTGGCACCCACCTTTAATCCCAGCACTTGGGAAGCAGAGGCAGAGGCTTTCTGTGAGTTAGAAGCCAGCCAATAGAAAGCAAGTTCCATGACAGTCAAGATTGTTACAGAGAGAAACCCTGTCTTGAAAAACCAAAAAAAAAAAAAAAAAAAAACAAAAACAAATATGGTGTCTAGTTTGCTTTTTTTTTTTCTTTTTTTGAGACAGGCTCTCTACAGAGCCCCAGATGACCTGGAACTATATGTATGACAGGCTAACCTTAATCTCACAGAGATCTGCCCACCTCTACTTTCCAGGTGCTGGGAATAAAGGTGTGTGTCACCATGACTGCAGGGGTTTTTATTTTTAGTTTTAGCAACATTACCGGTAGCAACATATTCCCCTAGGCCCAAACTTAAAATGTAGGTAAAAGACAAGATTTAAATGTCTAATATCAGGGCCGGGAATGTAGCTCAACTGGGAGAGCACTTGGCTAACATCCATAAAGCCCTCAACACCCCATAAATCAGACGTGGTGGCACATGCCTGCAATCTGAGCACTCAAGGAAGAAGATCAAGAGAAAATCAGGTAGGTCATCCTTGGGAGAGAGTTCCTGGCTAGCCTGGAATATGACATCCTGCCTAAAACACAACTCACAATCCCTGGGGGCTCACAAGGGGGTGCTTATGAGAGGCGACAAGCTGGAGGCTAAGATGATCCAAACATCAAGCCTTGAGGACCCAGGCTTTCCGAGGGATGGAAGTCACTAGAAAACAAAGCTGGAATTCTGGGAAGAGAAAAGAGAAAGGGGGCTGTTGTTTTGGGGATGCTCACTTGTGCCATGATAGGGCCTGGTTGCTCCCCATGGAATCACTCTGTGGTTAAATCTGACTCTGGATGCAGATAGTATGGGGAAGACCTGCCTAGCGGTGTGACTCTGGGTTCCATCTTTGCCTGTAAAACTGAGAGCTTCACAAAGAAAGCACAGGGAGAGGGCTGCTTAGGAGGGCTTAGCCCATTGGAAACAGTTTCCAGGCAGCAGAAGGTGTTTCTCTACAATGTCTCCTTCAATCCACACTGCCAGCTTTCTGAGCAGAGTAGCTCCCTCCATTCCTGGACCATTAAAGGTCACTAATAAGCCACAGGCGCGGGTGATGGAGCTCCCTAGGGCCCAGATTATCCACAGACCTCAGCATCCTAGCCATCTTTGTAAAGCCTGGGATTGCCAGGAGAGCTCCTGCCAGGTGGCCCGCCTGTGCTGTTGAGAGAAACTTGAGTGGATCACACTCCCCAGCTAATTCCTGTAAGTCATGCCGCTTCAGAGAAGGCCCATGGCAGCGATGACTTGAAGGGATGGAAACTTTGCTTACATCACTGCCTGAGAGGCTGTTGAGAAAGGCTGGCCAGTCTTCAACGCAACAGCTGGGCTTAGGAAGGGAGCATCCTTGCCTACAGGCAGGACTAGTACTTCCAGGAAGTGGCTCCGCACTGCTCTGGAGACCTCCTAGCCATTAGCCCCGCTTTCTCGCAAGACCACCACGACCATCGTGTCCTGGGAAGGGGAGGGGGACGTAGCAACTGTGAGTGACTTCTAGCAGAACTAGGGTGGGGCACTGCTGGCTGATGAGTGGCCTTTGGTGATTGGGCATGTCATTAAGGTGGCTTCTTGACTGGCCTGTTCTGGTCACCCTATGATCCCGAGGATGTCAGCAGACCCCAGTCCCTTGCAGCTGATGTCCTGAGCAAGTTACTTCCTCTCCCGAGAAGGCTGGGAAAAGAGAGGTGCCCCCACCTTGGTGCTCTTCTCTGAGACTTAACTTTCCTCATCTGTCCACAAGAAATGTGGTGGCTCTGGCCAGTGTCAGGAATGCATGGGGTATCCCTAGGAAACAAGAGAGTACAACCAAGGTCCTAGGTTGGTTGATGGCCTGGCTAGTGAAAGGAAGAAACCATTGTCCTGACAGCCAAGGTCAGGCCAGTGGGAAATGCAAGTCATCACAGAGGAGGAAGTGGATCCAGTGACAGGGGAGGACAGGAAGACACCCTGGAATGCCTTAGTCTTCCTTCCCAGAGAGTGCACTCCACACCAGCATGGCCCTTGTGATCAAGGTGGCCAGCCACACCAGCTGGTGCAGCCTCTCCCCTCGGCCAGGTTTTCCACACCTACCTGACCCCCCGCCTGGCATTTGTACCTGCTGAACTCTGCCCCACAATACTGGCCCTTCTGCTTTTAGCTTCTCCTTTTGAGAGCTTCCTCCAGCTACTTTCTCAGCCAACCAGGGAATAAACAGAGAGAAAGTCAACAATGCACCACCTTTATTATTCTCTGCTCAGAGCTGGGCTGGCCCTTTGTGCAGCCCACGATAGTTTAATCAGTTGACTGAATAAGGGAATTGAGGGGTGTGCCCCCCATCCCGTGACAGAATGAACGACAGTGCCTCCTGTTTCCTCATGGAAACTCTTGGCTTTCCTGTGCCTGGCCTAAATATATCAAGCTGTATTTCAAATACGGAGTAGCCCTGGAGGAGCAGGACAGCAGAGGGCTGCTCCATCCTGACAGATGGCAGGGCACATCTGTGCTTCAGTTTCCCCGTGCAAAGATACATTAGACAGCGCCTAATTCATATGGCTGTGATGAAATCTATCGACCACAAAACACTCAGAGCCTGGCCTAGCAGCTCTGGAGGTCAGAAAGTCAACCGTTCAGCCACATGAACCAGAAGCTGGGACCCAAATGGAGCCTTTGAGTTCAGTGTCCCTGCATCACTATACACAGCGGCCAATGTGCCCATTGAGGACAACAAAATATGGTCCATCCATAGGACCAAATGTAATTAGGACCTGAACAGGCAGGAAATCCCAACCCTCTCAGCACGTTGCTAGGCCTCTAGTACATCATGTTAACTAAGGCAATCGTGTGAGCAGCTTCCTGGAGAAATGCAGTTTGGAGATTGCCTTTACTTGTCAATGTCTCACCCAACCTAAAACCAAGTTACACTGTGCTTCCAGATCATTGCTACAGTGTATCCTTCCCGCTTCCACACTGTACATCCGACCTGCTCAGGATTCACCGGCCTCTACGAAAAATCGTACAGCCTATCTTACTATACTTTGGACTGCCAACATAACTAAGTCTTGCAAGCTCAGCTGAATGTGCAGCTTTGGCTATACTCTCTTTCCTATCCTACTTCTCCTTTGTGACTGCTGCAGGACACGATTCCTGGGGACAAATGTCCACCTGCTCTACCAGTGAACAGACCAAAGTACATGTTAAGTCCAACTTGGTGATCCAATGAGTTTTATTGGGGTTACATACAGGTATATGGGTGAAGGGTTATTTAGAGGAGGAAAAATGACTCAGGGAGCCCTCATCACCAAAAGCCATCACCAGCATGGCTGATGGTTCTTAACAGTGGGACCTGGAGCTCTTGCTGAGCATCTTACAGGCAGGTCACTGAAGGCTGGAGAGGGTCATTTACAGGGAGCTCAGGTGGTCTGAGCCTCTATGAAGCAGGTCTGACTGACGCGTCTCTTCCAGGCTATTTGACTGGTCTGATTTTCCCAAGAGGCCCAACTGTAAGCGTCTTCTAGGCTGCTCAGCTTATCTGAGAGCCTCACTTAGCAGTTCTTACAGCTAATATACATGCTTAAAGAAGGAGAAGCCAGCTGGGTGGTGGTGGCGCACGCCTTTAATCTCAGCTCTCAGGAGGCAGAGGTAGGCGGATCTCTGTGAGTTTGAGGCCATTCTGGTCTACAAGAGCTAGATCCGGGACAGTCAGGGCTGTTACACAGAGAAACCTTGTCTCAAAATACAAACAAACAAACAAACAAAACCAAAAAAGAGAAACCTAGTTAATCTGGTCAGTTTTAGGGACTTCCTGAAGCTATTCTGAGTTATTTACTTCCCATCTTAATCAACTTTGCTGCTCCATGGGATGCTTCACCTCCTTGTAGTACACCTTGTTAGTTTACCTCCCTGGAAACACCATGGGTGTCCTTGGGGCTTCACTCCACAGCTGAAGCTTTTAATATTGAGGAAACTGCTGCATAACAAATCCATGCATGCCCTTGACTCAAGACAACCTGTGTGCACCAGCTAGGTGACCAGATCTAGGATCACGTGCCAGAAGCAGTAAGGCATTGTAAACAATGCCCTACCCCTACACCAAGCCTACCCAACCCCCTACAAAATATGTTGGAAGCCACTTGTGGTTACAGTTTAATAATACCTCGTTGTGGTGTTTTTATTTTTATTTTTTGGTTTTTTGAGACAGGGTTTCTCTGTGGCTTTGGAGCCTGTCCTGGAACTAGCTCTGTAGACCAGGCTGGTCTTGAACTCACAGGGATCCGCCTGCCTCTGCCTCCCGAGTGCTGGGATTAAAGGCGTGTGCCACCATCGCCCGGCTCTCGTTGTGGTTTTGTATGCTAGTCTGAGTAGGTAGGGCCAGGAAAATTTTCTTTTTCTCCTTTATAATATTCCTGCAAAAGATTAGGACCAAAGTTGCTCATTCCTGTTTATTACATTTACTGTGTTGTTCAGTATATAGCAAGAACAGCCTCGATTCAGGACTCTCTTTTTAAATTAGGACTCTTAAATTGGACTTCTTTTAGACTGGACCTATTCTAGATTGGACTCCTAGAACAGGAGAGACCCAGACTCTTGGATACATCAGGTCCACTCTTGAGTAAAGGCAAGGGTTAGTCTTTTTCCCTTCATGCAGTTCACCACACAATCCCAAAAGGACAAGGGCAGTATTCATCCACTCATGGGATCCATGCGGCACACACAGCCATAGAATGGGGTTGCCAGGGGCTGAGGGGATAGAAGGGAATGGGCAGTTGTTGTACAATGGGGACCATGGTTCAGTTGATGAGGAGCACCTGCTGCTCTTGAGGAGCACCCAGGTTTAGTTCCCAGCACCCATATTGAGCAGCTGTACAACTGCCTGTAACTCCAGCTCCGGGGATCTGATGCCCTCTCTCTGTACTACTGAACATCTGCACTCACACGTACACATACTCACAGAAACACACATACACTGCACTGAATGCTGAAGACAGAATGTTCAGCACTGCTAAAATGGTACATATTGTGTTATGTATATATTATAATTAAACACACAAAAGAGAGAGCCCATGATGGTGCTAGCCTGTTATCCCAGTGCCCAGGATATAGAATAGAGAGAGTTTGCATTCCAGATCAGCCTGGGCTATAAAGCTCTTCCCTCAAACAAACAACAATGAGCGGGAACCCTGGGCTGTGTGCAGGTAGTTTGCACTGCTCCCAGCCAGGCACTGGCCCACAGGACTTCTGTGCGGGACTAGGAGACTTTGTTGCTCTGACTTTCAAGTTGCCAGGAATTGGAGCTGGGACAGCAGCTTTTCAAGCAAATTGTTCTAGCTACTTCTCTCCTGTGGGATCCATCTCGGCTGACCTTTGGTGGACTATGGAGAGACGTTAAACTATCTAGGTCCCTGAGGACCACATGATTTGTGGCCCTTGGATACCCACATAGCCCAATTTCCACATTTCTTCTCTGTTGGAAACCTCCCATAGGACCTTTGGCCCTCATGCTGAACTCAGAGAAGCGCTAAGTGTGCCCACACAAGATGGGTGGCACTAGCGCCTGTCAATCCTGGCTATGCTCTGAGGATGTTACTGTGGGCATCAGTCCAACATCAGTCCTACAGAGCCCAGAGGCTCTGAGCAGATGCGGGTGTTTGAAGGTCTGGCTTCCCTCTCTCAACCCTACCTGCGGAGTTTCCCAGCCATTCCCTAACCTGTTTGAAATTAGGAATTGGATGGATACAGCCGAGGCTGGGGAGACTCTAGTGAGGTTGCACGTTGTATCAAGAAACAGCCAGGAGGTGGTAGGCTAGGACTCCTGGTTTTCTGTCCTCTTTTGTCTTTGAATAAGTGTGGTGGAACCCTAAGTTCTTGGTCTCCTTTGGGTGCCCTGTGGAACAGAGGCAATAAACCCCAGTTTGAGCTCTGTGGGCTAATTTGAAAATGTCACCCATTAGGACCTTGGGAGAAGAGGTGGCACCTGACTTTTATGTTTGTTTTTTGAGACAGAGTCTCACTGTGTAGTTTTGCCTACCTGGAACTTGCTATGTAGACCAGGCTGGCTTCAAACTCATAGAGTCTGTCTGCTCTGCCTCCCTAGTGCTGTGATGAAAGGTGTGCACCACCATGCCCAGCAACTGTCTGTGTTTGCCTTCTACAATCTGCCTAGGGAGGAGCGACTTAAACCTGGCACTTGACCACTGCTCCCAGGAGGAAGAGGAAGTTCTGAGTGTCCAGGGACAGCCCCTAAACATAACCCTTACTCAGCTGCCCTTCTTCTCCCTTCAAAGTCCAGCTTAGGCTGTCAGGGGAAAAAAGAGAGGACCCAAACAAAAGACGGCGAGGAGCCGAACTCTAAGTAGAGGCAAAAAAGAAACTTGTGTCTAGCAGGGGGAAATTCCTGAGTGAGCCCATCTTCTAGGGGACAGAAATTCCTAAGGGGTGAAACACCCCGCTTCCTACACTGGCCTACAACCCCAGCCTCCCTAGGCAGATCTTGAGAAAAAGCCTGCAGGGGGAATTCTAATGATCTGGCCCAAACCCAGCCTGAGAAAGCTTGCCAGTGGGAGCCCCGCAGGAGGCTCAGTGAGGGGTGTCTGCCTGTGTGACCTCTGGGTAAAGATGAAGCCTCCCCTAACACTCAAGGTTTGGTAAGGAGATGTCTTGAGAGATCCCAGTACGATCGGTGTGCCCCGCTGCTTTAGGACGCCTCCTTCAGGAAGCTTGTCTTCCAGGCTTCCACGGACTCAGTGGTGCTCAGATGGGGTAACAGAGTGTTACAGGGCGCTCCCCAGACCTAAGTAGATGCTGACTTTTCTGACGCGGAACAGCGACTCTCGGCGCGCGCCTCTGCTTGGCAGCCAATCAGAGACCGTCGTGGGACAATGGCCCCGCGCTTGACGGAACTTGTGGTCCCCCTGATGCCCTTCCCTGCGCGCACACAGTCGGGCCACGCTCAGGCAGCTCTGCCACGCTTTTCAAGGCCGTTGGAAACAACGAAGAGACCCCGCCTCTCTCTCTACCGTCCCGGCCCCGCCCCCAGCTCTGGACTTGCTGGGGTCCTTGGCCTCCGCCCGCGGATTTTCCGCGGTTGCAGCTCGAGGGGCAGGCGGAGCCGGAGCCCGGGCGGAGCCTGAGATTATTTCAGGCTCTGCTCTGGCCAGGGCCAGGACTAAGGCGTCCTGTCCCGGACACAGTAAGTGACCTCCACCGGCGTGCCCCTGTCCCTACCGCTCTGTGTAGCTTCCTCTCGGGTTCTGACCCAGAATCTCCGTCAGGACTCCCCGAGGGAATGGCCTTGAGTGGCCAAGAAGATGCGGAATATTCCGAGGTCCCGTGACCTCCAGCATACTCACTGGTAGGGCCTTAGAAGTTTTACTCTGAACCCCTTGAGCCAGGGACCCGGTTCCCGGCATGCAGCACAGGACTCTCTCGGGAGAAAGGCAGGGTGTAGGAATGGGGACAAAGCTAGGGAGTGTCAGGTTCATAATGGGAAGATTCCAGCACCCGCGGGATTCTCTGCCTGGGTAGTCTCTAGTGAGACATGGGCACGCTCTCCTGTCACCCGGTGAAAGAGACAGTAGGTTGCAAGACCAGTGAGGCTCTCTGTGGACCAGGGGCCTTTAGAATGAAGGTAGGTGACACCAGCTGCAGCCATTCCCGTGCCTCTGAGCAGGCCCCTGCCTGTCTCAGTGGGTCCACCTGGAGCCATCACCTCATTACTCCTGCTCCCTGGGGAGCCTGAGGTCACAAGGACACAGGGGACTCACTCTATGAGGTCCATCTGGTGCCAAGTTCCTGGCCTGAGATTTTGCCACATCTTCTGAGCTGCACGTGAGTAGCTGGGCTCATCCTCATTTCACAAATGGCAACACTGAGGCCGATTGAGGAAGGGGGTTTTTCAGCCCTAACACTGGTGAGATACGGTAGGGCTGAGCCCACAGCTGGTCCCTCTTCCTGTACCCATAGACTAACCCTGCACTGAAGGGCAAGTGCATCCAGATATTCAGGTTGCTGCTGGGTAGCTCCATCAGCTAGACCAGCCTTTTTGGGTGTTTGCCATGCAGATAGGCAAATAGGGTGGCACAGGCCTTAAACACTGCATGGTCCTAAATGGAATTGTCAGGCCTCGTGAGGTTTAAAAAAGTGGGGTCTCTCTGTTTAGGCCACCTAGTGAAGGATGTCAAGAGCTGGGGTGGAGGAGCCCAGGCTTCCTGTCTAATCAGGGTGCTCTACCCATGCCCCAGTTATGGGACAAGCCCCTCAGGAAATGGGCCAGGCAGTCGAGCCGGTAGAGGCAGAGAGGCTGTGGGAAAGTGGCCTTATCTGAGCCTGTGGAGCTGGCGGTGCTTGGGGCAAGCACCTCCTATTGACAGTTTCAGTTGCTTCTTCGTGATGGTGGGTCTTCCCATTTGCTGTCTATGGCTGTTTCAGGGCCACTCCAGGGCATTTTGGTGAATTGAAGCTACAGCTTGGGTTGTGTATTCTTGGGGATGGGGCAGGCAGGCCACTCCCTGGTAACGGGCCACACCATTACCTCAGAGGCCCTGCTCCTGTCTGCTTCTCTCTCTGAGCTAGCCATGCTTCTTCTGGTGGTCTTCCTTGCTCCGACAACCCAGATACAGCAGGGGATGTGAAGACCTGGGAAAAGCTGGCCATTGCGCCAGATGCTGTGGCTCAAGCTATTGACCACAAGGTTATTTTAAGCTAAATAACACCCTTGCTGAGGAGAGAAGAGACGGGATGGGCACCCAGGAAGGGCATAGAAACAAGCCTTTGTGCAGACTGTGTCAATACACTTAGAAACAAGCAGTGTAAGGTGGAAACCAGCTGTGTGGGTCCCACACTCAAGTTGCTGTGACACTCCCCTCCCCTGCCATCCCTGTGCCTTGCTGACATGTAAAAAGCTTCCTAGGGTCCTTTGCTCAGAGTCTGAAGTCCCCAATACCAAGCAAGGATAGGGGACAGGCTCTATTCTTCTTGTGGTCCCAGTACAACAGCTGTGCTTTGCTGGTAGTATATATCTGTGACCCCAAAGCTAGATAAAAACTGTGCAAGAAGGCACAGGGAGGAGGTGGAGGCTGGTCTCAGTAGGAAGGGTGCCCGTAGCGTGGCTGTGAAATTTTTAGACCCATTCTTGCTGTCCCAAGGAACAGCGACCTGTGCCCTGGCTCCTCACCAGAGTCTGATGGAGTAGAAAGGCACTCACTTCTCATGTCCCCTTTCCCTCCGAGCAGCTTCACTGTCCAGGGAGGATTTCCCCCAGTACAGAGACTGCCCCCTCAGTCTGGGAGGTCTCGGGCCCCCAGCATCCTCCTCACCTGGGGAGACAAGCTGTGGGTACCACAGCACCACGGCCAAGGAGGAAGCAGGGTTTCTGGTGGCTGTACAGGTGAAATGGATAGAGCCCTGTCCAGGCTGTGAACTGGCCGTGCACTCGGGCCTGGGGACCATTCACCATCATCTCTGAAGGCTTTGTTTTCCAATCTGCAGGCCTGAGCCAGGGCAATGCTGAAGATGGTGACTTTCTTCCAAGGGCTTCCTGGCCAAAAGTCTGTGCCGGGGACCCTGGACTTCCCTGGAAGCCCCCAAAAGTCACGCTCCACATCTGAGGCAGAATCAGAGGCCTCCATGTCAGAAGCTTCCTCTGAGGACTTGATGCCATCCCAGCATACTGGGATGGCTCCGGATGGGGAGGAAGAAGAGTCTGCAAAGAAGGAGAAGAAGAAGTCCAAAGGACTGGCCAACATGTTCAGTGTCTTCACCAAAGGGAAGAAGAAGAAAAAGAGCCAGCCCAGATTATCAGATCCTGAAGTCCAGCCCAAGTCTAGCCCCGAGCTAGACGGTCCACCGCCGACAGGTAGGCTCTGGGGGTAGCTAGGGCTGGAGTAGCACAAAAGCAGCATGGTGCAGATTTGGAGGGGAGGGGGTCATAAGCCACTCGGCCAGGTGAGGCAGCTAGACGAGTCACCAGTCTATGAGATGGGGTTCTCTGCCCCCATCTTGTTGGGGGCCTTGGCTTCCTCTCTGGGATCTCAGCCTCCTCTTGTCTCCGGTGGGTTTGTGGTCCTAAACGCGGGTTTCTACACTGCAGTGGAGGAGGTCAAGGAGGCCCTGGAGAATGGGCGCCTGGAGACCGCATGGCGGGTGCTGGCATTGGAGCGGGAGCTGGAGGCTGAAGCAACTGCGGGTGGCACAAGTGACGAGGAGCTGGTGCGCCAGCAGAGCAAGGTGGAGGCGCTGTACTTGCTGCTGCGTGACCAGGTGCTCGCGGTGCTGCGGCGGCCACTGGAGGCGCCACCTGAGCGGCTGCACCAGGCACTGGAGGTGGTATCACAGCAGGAGCTGGAGGACTGTCGGGCGGCCACCGCACCCGCGGTGGCGGTGCTGACAGCTACGCGCCCGCGGTGCTGGCTGCAACTGTGGAGGGGTGGCGTGGCAGAGGTGGCAGCGGAGCGTTTGGACGCGCAGCCAGCCGTGGTGCCTGAGGGCCGCTCGGAGGCCGAGAACAAGTTCCTGCACATGGGCCGCACCATGAAGGAGGACCTGGAGGTGGTGGTGGAGCGGCTGAAACCGCTGTTTCCCGCTGAATTCAACGTTGTGCACACCTATGCCAAGAGCTACCATGAGCACTTCGCGGCCCACCTGTGCACCTTGGCACAATTCGAGCTGTGTGAGAGGGACACCTACTTGCTGCTGCTCTGGGTGCAGAACTTCTACCCCAAGTGAGCTTTGCCAGTGGATGGGATGGGTCTCCTCTGTGGAAGGGGTGCTGAGACACTAGAGGCAGACATTGTTGATGGGAAAGCCAGTATTGGGGTGAAGGGAGAGAGCTGGGACTTGTACCCAGCAGCTTTGCACTTCAGTTTCCTGGACCTTTGCCACTTCTGCAATCGGGGAAAGGGAAGCACAGAAAAAGGGACTTGGTCATTCGTTCTCAAGGAGGTTCCCGATCTGAACAGAGATGAAACAGGGAGGGGATGTCGCAGACGCAGCTGGACACGGAGGAGGCCAGAGCACCAGGCTTGAGAGGAGACCAGATCTGGGGGAGTCGGCGAGTCTTATGTATTGAGTCAGTTCACAATTTAATGGATGTACTGTCAGGCAGGGAGGGGACAGAACATACAAAGAAGAAGTGGTAGGGAGGGTGGTTTTCCAGGCAAGAGAAGTGACATTCTGGGAACCGAGTTGTTGTGTCTTAACAACCCCAAGCAAGGGAGCTAGCTATAGTGGAGTGGCTCTAGGTGTCCCTCTTGGGGACTGTCAGATAGACAGAGATCTCAATGGGAGACCATTGAGATCTGGAGCACCTCAGAGGAGAGGCTGACTGTGCCAAAGGTGGGCAATTGGTACTCAGCTGGGCCAGCCTCAGCATCCTTTGATTGGCCCAGAATGTGCCTGTCAATCACGCCAGCTGGGGGAGAGACTTGTGTTAAAGGGTGGAAATGTCCGTAGCACTAGAGACCAGGGATTCGTACTGACTCCCCAGACCTGACTGTAAAGTCTACCGGAGGGCAGACTGGGGGTTCCGACAGTGTGAGCAGTGTGTGAACAGCTTGCCAGGTGCTGAGCCAGCCTCCTGTGGGAGGGCCAGCGAAAGGGCACAGCAGGGTGGTAGGTGAAGAGCCAGCAGGATATGGGGAAAATGGGCAGGGAGGTCCACAGACAGCTGGGCCCTGAGCTAGTTCCTGCTGGTTTGTCCTGACTCACCAGGAAATGCCAGGCACTCACACCCCCTGCCTGGTCACCTTCCTGCCCCTGTGATGCTTTGGGGTCTCCTAACTTGGGCACAGCTAGCCGCAAGACAGGAAGCTAAGGCTAGCCTGAACATGGAGCCCAAGGGAGGCATGTTGAGGCCTAACCCTAACCAAAGTGCGGCTCAAGTGCATGCAAACTAGGTGAAGCGCGCAAAGGGTCATTCTTAATGTTCCAGGCAAACAAAGGGCCTTAGGCCATGCCAGGGCTGGGCAGGTCCCCTGGGAACTCTGCGGCCACTTGAGGCACCAAGAGAGTTCTATAGAGCAGTTCCAGGGCAGCCCTTCCTGTTGAGCCACAAGGCTGACCTGATGGGAGTACTGGGCTGGCTTGACAGGCAGAGGGGGCCAGAAGCTGTGTTGCATCTGTGCAAGCAGGGAAACCTGGTAGACACATCAGACTTGAGAGCTGCTCTAGGGTGAAGACACCGTTGGTAGCCAGGGCAGAAGCAGGGAAAAGGAAGAAGATCTTTCAGTGAGCTGGGCAGGAGAGAATGGGGCTGGGCGGGGGTTCAGGGCACAAGGACTAGGGAACTGGTTTAGAGCAGGAGGAGTGGCTGGGGGTGATACAAAGAAGCAGGATGACTCCAGCCTGAACCCAACTGAGTGTGGTCTGACACGGGGAGGGGGAGGGGCAGAAGATGCAACAATGTCTGCGGCTGGACTAAGCTACAGGGCTGCCTGTTGCACTCCTCATGTCTGTGTTTCTCTGCCTACAGTGATATTCTGAACAGCCCTAAGTTGGCCAAGGAGCTACAAGGTATCAGGCTTGGGAGCCTCCTGCCCCCTAAGCAGATCAGGTTGTTGGAGGCTGTGTTCCTCTCCAATGAGGTGGTGAGTTCAAATGCTGAAGGCGGGGCCTGAGAGGGCAGCGTGGAGACAGACACTTCTGCGTGAGCTTAGTGACAGGTTTAGTGCCACTGTAACCAGCATCTTTTCTCCTAGACCAACGTGAAGTTACTGATGACCCGAGCTTTAGAGCTAGAGTCTCAGCGCTGGGCCCGGGATGTGGCTCCCCAGAGCCTGGATGGTCACTACCACAGTGAGCTGGCAATCGACATCGTTCAGGTACCCCTAACTGCCCCTCAGACCCACAGAACAGCCACAGCTCACCTCTGCTGGGCCCCATGTTCCAGCATGCACTTCCCTCCCATGCTCTGCCCCTGTCCCAGTCTAGAGGGTACCTGCTATACTTACCTGCTGCTCCCTGCAGATCATCTCACAAAGCCAGGTCAAGGCTGAGAACATCACCTCTGATGTGGGGCTACAGATAAAGCAGTTGCTACTGGTGGAGCTGTCTGCACTGCTGAGGAGGTACGTGCTTGTGTGTGTGTTTGTGTGTGTGTGTGTGTGTGTGTGTGTGTGTAGCACACAGGACCCCAGCACTGCTGGGAACCATGGCTCTCTCTGTGCTTAGGATGTCAGCTATAGCCCAAGTCTTCTGCCTTGCCCCAGTCCAGAGCACCGAGAACCTCGGGTGGGCTCCCTGACTTTGTCATCAGCAGAGCTCCCTAACTGAGCAGTTTGTGGCTTAGAAGAAGATAAGCCAGGAGACACAGAGAGCCTGCTGCTCCTTCCCATGATGTCCTCTGAATTAACTTCATTTCCTCCCCACCCTTAGGCGTCCCAGTTACAGAGGGGGCTGGGGAAGAGGAGGGGGCTGGGGAAAGAATGGGGACCCTAGAGTCAGGCAGCACTTTCTCTGGAGCCCAAATGGGGCTCTGCCCCTCTAGCCTCAGTTTTTACAGCTTGTTATATGATGTTTAGGAGCTTATGGTCCCTCCCTTGATCCCTTGGGAGATCAGCAACCCACAGACTGAGAGGAGTGGCTTCTATTGTCCCAGTGTTTGAACTGGTCCTAAATGTGCCCCTTCTGGTTTTGTCAGTTACCAGCGCACCTTTGATGAATTTTTAGAGAAAAGCAAACTGTTGAGAAATTATAGGGCCAACATCATCGCCAACATCAACAACTGCCCATCCTTCTGGTGAGAGTATTGGGCAGATCTGCCTCATGGAAAGAGGGCAGATGGGAGGTGGAGCCCAGAAAGGGAATTAAGAGTCACAAGGCTGTGGGGAAATGACAGGGCCTGGAGCAGCCACAGCTGAGGGGTGGAGTCAGCAGGATGCAATTGATTTATTTATGAGTTTAGCTTTATAATAAAATTGTGAATAGAAGGCGGGAAGAGCTAGAGATTAGACAAAGGTGGAAGGGGTGTGCCTGGGGCACGGGGCACACATGGGAAAGCTTGAACTAGATCCCACTGGGAGTGGAGAGCTACTGAGGGTCCTAGAGCAAGGACCTGATTCAGGAAAAGTAGGCCAAGGATCATGGTGTTGGAGACTGGGCAGGCTGTCATGACCCCCTTCCGTTCCCTCTCCAGGACGTCTATGGAGCAAACATGGCAGATTCCTCAAGATTCCCTGAGGTACCTGATGGAGCCCTTGAAAGATCTTAAGGATCATGGCTTCAACACCCTGCTCCAGAGCCTGTTTTTAGACCTAAAGGTATCAGGAGGTTCATTCCTGGGCACAGGAGGGAAATCAGGGAAGTGGTAGTAGAAGACCCCACTTCAGACCTGTGGGCAGTACAGATGGGGATGTGCAGTGTTTCTGGAGATGTCCATGTGATGGGGCCCTAACCCGCTCTCCAGCTGACCCACCGCACATCCTGACTTTGCCTTGGCCTGGAAGGGCCACAGAGCTAGGAACATCTAGAGAAGATTCATCTTCCACTCCCGCCCCCACCATTCCTGGCTTCCAGTTCCTGGGGCTCAGGACCCTTGATAACTAAACTCCATGCCCTGGGTGCCCCTCAGAAAGCAGGGGAGAGGTTCCCTGCTCAACTTCAGGGCTGAAGGTATAAAGGGCAGCCAGTGGGTATGGAAAGTCCATGGGTGACCCCGGATGCCCTGGCACAGAGCTCAGCCTGCAAAGCACAAGGCCTTGTTTATGCAGAAATTTATTTGTTTAAGAGAGGGGCAGTGGAAGAGAGTGCAGGGCTGCAGACAGGCTGTCCTGCCTCTCCCCAGTCACAGCTGCATGACCTTGGGAGAAAGGCACACACAGACTACCTCTGCTTCCGATCTGGAGCAGGAACCTCAAAGTTAGCCAGCTCCTGGAAAGCCCTTGGGACCCTGTGGTCATGAGTGTCTATGTGAGGGTGTCTGCGCCTGGCTGCCCTTCCTTTCTGTGCGTGACCAGACATCCTGCCTCTTGCCTGCCCCAGCCACTGTTCAAGAAGTTCACACAGACCCGCTGGGCAACGCCAGTTGAGACCCTGGAGGAAATCATCACTGCTGTGGGCGTCAGGCTGCCTGAGTTCTCAGAACTGAAGGACTGTTTCCGGGAGGTGAGGAAATCCTCAGGAATGGACCTGGGGATTGGTGCTGTCTGGACACCCACATCAACTAGCAGTGTTTATACCCCCCCCACACACACACACATGCACACGGGAAAGGCAGGCACCTATGCTCACACTTTTGTCTCTATGCATTCCTGGGTGTTTTGCCTTGGAAGCTTTAGCCCTATGGGTAAGTGCCAGTGGATGGCTCATCTCCCCTGCCAGGAGCTCATGGAGGCCGTGCACCTGCACCTGGTGAAGGAGTACATCATCCGGCTCAGCAAACGGCGCCTGGTCCTCAAGACCGAGGAGCAGCAGCAGCAGCTGGCAAGGCACATCCTGGCCAACGCTGACGTCATCCAGCATTTCTGCACTCAGAATGTGAGCACATCTCACCCCCACCCTGAGACTCTCCCCAAGCCTGGCCAGCTACTGCATTCTTAGTACCCCTGGGGGAAAGGGATAGCTATCATCCTCCAACCACCCCTCTGCCTCCAGGGATCCACTGCAACCTGGCTGAACCAGGCCCTCCCTAAAATCGCTGAGATTATTCACCTGCAAGATCCCAACGCCATTAAGATTGAGGTGGCCACATATGCCACCTTGTACCCTGACTTCAGGTGAGCACTAGAGGCCCTCGGGAACTGAGTAGCTGGTTTGTCCCTGCCAGGTCCCACTATGCTCTGAGCATGCTGGGATGAGAGTCCTCCTCATGACCCCCTCAACTGCTAATGCTCCACCAAGGAGAGATCATAATGTCTGACGCTCAAGATGACTTGGGAGCATGAGCTTGTGTCTTGCACCCTCCTGTTCCTGTTAAGGACCTATCTGAGAACGCAGTCAACCATGGACATTGTTCCTTCCTAGGCTGTGTCCTCTGATGGGAAAGTTTGAATTGGTCTTGACTGGGGTTGACATAGCTTAGCCTAGTCTAGTGTGTGGCTGACCCACTCCACCTATTTAATCATCTATCTACATATTTTGACCTATATACATATAAGCCCCATCCACCTCTACCGACCCATCTATTCTTTGTATTTACCCACTCTTCTGTCCGTCACATCACATTCATCTCCCTGTCTACCCACCTTCCCGTGTGGTCATCCATCTGTGCTTACGCTAACCCGCCTCTCCACTCTTCTATTGTCCATCATTCCAGCTATCTGTCCGTTTGTCCACCGACTCATCCAACCATCCATGCAGTTACCCGTCCATCCTTCTACTTCCTCACCAACCCACCTGTCTGCTTACCCAGCTGTGCACTGACCCCATCCCTCATCCTTCTCTCCCGGGACCCCAACTACAGTCATTTATCAATCTTCCAGACTCTGGACTCTATCTATGCTGTGCCTTGTTCTGGGATACAGGGAAGCACAGGTCTCAGTCCTCTTCCTATAGCTTACAGTCTGGTGAGGGTTAACCATGGTGAGGTAGTGAGGCAGAAAGAGAAAATTCCAGGTTGTAGAGTTGAATCATCTTGAATTACGGGGGGGGGGGTTCTGGTCAGAGAGGACAAAGCCATCTAGAGAGGTAACGTTTTGTTGAAACTCTAGATGGGAAGAAGTCAGCCATCTCAAGGGTGTGTGGAGAGATACAAAGGTCTGCTGGGCTGGAGTGGAGGAGGTAGAGAGGACAGGTCACCTTCTGGGCAGAGTGACTTACTGCAGGTGCTCTATCAGGGCCTGGAGTTAGGAGGGCCAGCAAGGACTGTGAGCAGGGTCGGTAATGACCGGTGGAACTGACAGGGTGCTCTCTTTGCCAGCAAAGGCCACCTGACTGCCATCCTGGCCATCAAAGGAAATCTACTAAGCAGCGAAGTCAAGAGCATCCGGAATATACTGGATATCAACACCGAGGTGCAGGAGCCGTGCAGGCCCCTATTTTCACTTATAAAAGTTGGTTAGCTTTTCCAGATGTCTGATGTGCTAACAAGCACACAGCGAACATCTGGCACCACTCCAGTTGGGGATGATCCATGGCACCGACACTGTGACCCACCACCGACCTCCCACGTTCTTGTAATGCTCCTGCCTAGCCCTGACTCTAGAACAAGACCTGGCAGCCAGGATTGAGCAGACCCCTGTCCAGTGGGGCCCAGAACCCACTGTGGGAAACTGACCTGTGAGCCCACAAGAAATTTCTCGTAAATGATGGTTCATCTTAGGCAGAGTGCCCCTTGCCTTCTATATTACAATCTGTCTCCTGATGCCCCCCTCGGGTGGCTCTGAGTCGCCCCTCCAGCTCCCTAGGACCAGTGATAAAGCCTCATCCTGCTTCCTGCAGCCCGTGGGCTGCAATGAGATAGAGCTGAAAACACAGGAAAAAGGAAAAGATAATCTCTGCATCTGGGGCCTGGAAGGAGACTCATGAAATGCCATGGCAGAGCCAGCATCAGAACCAGTTCCGTAGTGGCCCCTGACCCTGCAAGTAGTTCCTGGTGCCACTCAGCCGGGAGGACCCGCTTCTTCACTCCCCATAGGCTGCCCCTGTGTGTGTGTGTGTCTGGACAGGAACACGGGGTCTGCAAGTGCGTGCTTAGCTTCCTGTTGATGCTGTGCCACGTTTTCACACACAGAGTGGGTTTGAACCAGTTCTGCAAACAGCGAGGTGTGACACAGGATTGTAATCTAAGTGTGGTCAGGGCCCATTGCTTTGGAGGCTCCAGGGAAGAATCATTTCCTGGGCTTTCCCAGGTTTTAGAGGCTGCCCACATCTCTAATCTGAGACGCTGTACCTTCAGAGCCAGGAGCAGTTACTGTGTCCTTCATGCCACCGAGGTGTCTCCTGCTTCCAATCCTGCTGTGTTTAGGACCCCGGGATGCACTGAATCTGTCTGGAGACTTATCAGCAGCCTTGAGTCCAGCTGCAAATTTAATTCCTGTTTGCCATTTCATCCAATAGTCATTGGCTTTGGGGCCCTGTGGGTCCTACAGGGTTGATCCCTGGAAACCAGAAACTCCGTTTCCCATCAAGCACCTGCTACTCCATAGACTCTTCTCCTCTCTGGCCATGAAAGCCCTTCTCAGCACTGAGCCAGCCTTGATTATTCCTCATGGTTTAAGGCTAGGATTTGAAGTCCCCTTTCCCAGGTACTTGCCTTACAAAACTGGCCAGGAACTGGCTGGTATAAGCAATGCACAAAGGCCTTCATATTTTTGTAGATGTTAGCTTGTTTGATGACATTACTATTTGTAATATTATATTTATAGTATTGATTTTGTATGCATGTACTCAGGACAGAATTTAGGGTGGTTGTTTTTTATATAGCTTGATATAAAACTTTTCAAAAGTGACTGTAGAGTGGTTTATTTAAAGAACTGCAAAGTTGGGGGAGGGGTTGGGGTGGCTCTAGTAGCTTCTTCACCCTCCTGTTGGCTGCAAACCCTCTCTTCCCTAGTTCTGGTTCATAGTTACAGTCCTGGCTTCCCAGCTCTTGTGGTCCAACCTGGAGAATGCCTGCACCCTTGCATGAACCCAGGCCTAGTCCTTCACCACTCCCTGTCTCTTCGCCTATTAAGTTGGAACTGATCACGAGGAAAGATGAGGTGTGAGCTGCCATCGTATTAGCTCCATGCTTGGATCCGAGTGAACAAGAAGGTCCTGGTTTGTGCAGGGCTGGAAGGGCATGATGGCCACCTCCTCTGCACCCCAGTTCTGATCTAGGATTTGGGGCAGAGCTGAGTCTCTCGGGGACAAAAAAAGAGGGCTTAACAAATCCACTCCACGAAGTTCAGGAACTATTTAGAGGGTAGTGATGAGTTGGTGCCCCCCCATAGAGGGGTGTGTGTGTGTGTGTGTGTGTGTGTGTGTGTGTACGTGCACATGTGTTGCTGCAGAATTTCATGGTATGGGGATGGAATGAATCCCACCACAAAGTGGGCACACAGGCTGGCAGGAGACCCAAAGGACAGGACAGCTGGGCAGGACCCCTCACTGCTTGCCACTGGCTGCCATCTTCTGCTGGTTTAAGTCTCCTTCACAGAGCCCAGGGAATTAGAGTCAGGACATTCCTACCTTACCTGGGACTCCCTGCTAGGATGAAGATAAGGGGACACTAACTGGGTCAGAAGGTCCCACAGAGTACACTGAGCCCCGAAGTGCCAGGGAGCAGAGTGGAGGATAGCAGCGCCTGGGTGACCACAGTGGTCCCTGGCGCTCGGTGGGTATAAGGCCCACCTTGTTACCAACCTAACTGCTACCTGAGTTCTACCCCAGTCACTGCTCCAGGAAAATCTCACAAAAAGCAGGATTTGTCCCAGAGAGAGGAAGTGAGTCACCGGGCTTGGGGGCAGAAGCTCTGTGCAGCAGGCCAGTAGGCCAGCAGGCTCCAGAACTCTGACATAGGGGAGAGGTCACTACCTGATGTCATCTCTGCCACTGGAAGCAGAGTTATTCATCCATCAGGGTTTGCACCGAAGGGCTCATTTCCTTGATGCCCCACAAACACCAAGTGAGAAACTAGATGAGACCTACATACAACAGGGTGCCATGGAGGTGACACAGGAGGGACCAAGGGGGCGACTCTGGCTGTGGTTTTATGGGGAACTGGCTAAAAGAGAAGACAGTTGGCTGAGAGCCCAGATTTGAGGCGCCCCAGCACAGATCTAGACTAAGCACACTTGGACAAAAGCCGGCAGATGGGAGCTGGGGTGAGTCAGGCTGTAGGGAGAAGGTGGGAGGACTTGGGGGTAAAAGCAGGCCCAGGAGGAGGTCGGAACAGGCCAGAAAGCAATGAGAGACAGGCCAGGCCCAGTTCATTCCAGCTGTAGAGAGTTTCAAAGAGAAGATTTAGTGATTTAGAGACAGAGAAGACCCACTGAGTTCCCCAGGGGAGAGAGGTGGGGTAGGGAGGGCGCTGACTGTGGACAGAGATGGGTTAGCTCTGTGCTAAAAGCAATTCATCATGCTGTGGTCAGACACACTATTCCCAGAGGTGAGGAAGGCCTTGGGGGGACTGGAGGGCTGGGAGTCTGGGGGACTTGGGGAGGAACTGAGGACCAAGCTCAGTTTGAAAGGTCTGCAGAAAGGGGCTGTGGCTCCTTACAAGATGTGAGAAATGACAGTGTCCTGGATAAGGTGGTCGGGCACCCTATCTAGACATATGTGCACAGCCCTGGGGAGGCGGGGCTGAGGCTAGCAGATCTCATAACTGGGAACCAGTTGTGCCCTTTCTGGCACTTTATCTGATCTGTAATTCAGCAATTATGCAAAGGGGTATTGGGCCAGTCACTTCCATTGTCCCAGCAAAATGCTGGAAACTCCCAAAGTGCCCATCAGTGGGCAGCTGGGAATAATCTCAGCACACCCAACAATGGAGGCCTGTGCGGCTGTAGAGGAAGGGAGAAAGGTCTCTCCGTGCTGACTAGAAAATTCAGATCATATAATGTTACGGGAGAGCACGGTATATAACAGCGCACAGTATTCTACCTTTAAATGAATGCAAATGGAACGTGAATGTACATTTGACTCTGCTTCTGAGCGCAGCTGTGGTGGTTTCATGATGGAGCCACGTGTAGATATTAGTGTTTTATACTTACACACTCAACTGAGGGACCGAAGGCAGGTGTTGCTGGAGACTCAGGAATGGAAAGGAACCGCGACATTCCCAGTGTAAGATGGTCCAGACGCAGCATCTGGTTGGAGCAGGTACAGCACAGCGTGAGCTTCCTCAGCACTTAAGGGCAGACTGGGAGTGACAGTTGGGCTCCTAGCAGAGGGTGAATGCAGGGGAGGCACAAGGGGCTTGTTGGGTAGAAGCTCTCACCGAGAAACCTCAGGCTTTCAGCTGGCAGGGGGAATGGGGCATGCGTGAAGGGGTAAGGAGCTCTGACACGGTGCCCTGTGGAAGGAAGGAGCCCCAGCAGGTGGAGGAGTCGGTCACAGGAGTAAGGAAGGGCAGAGACGGGACTTGTGTGTCACAGAGGGCCCTCGTGATGGAGACAGGAGTTGTTATAGGTACAGATCAGGACAGGGCTGGGGTGTCACCCAGCAGTGTGGCTGGCATCACTGGGAGTTGAGAACTCAAGGAACTGGTCAGCGTCACATGGATGCTGGTGGGGGCACCAGATGCTGCCCTTGGAGAACCCAGGTTGAGGCCCAGAGAGACAGGAGCGGATGACAGCATCCCAAATTCAGAGCGACAGCAGAGTGAGTGGGTCGGCGCGGACCTCAACAAGGCCTTCCCTGACCTGAGGCAAGGGGCTAGTTCTCAGTTTACCAGAAAGACTAGTCTTGGTCTACTCTGGAGTCTCCCCTGAGAATGATGAATATCTGGGGTCCTAGTTCCCTGAGTCTGAGCTTGGGATGGGGTGCAGACACTAAACCTATGCTAAAGACTAGATGAGTCAGGGCCACAGCTGTGTAGCCAGCAGCTGTAACAGTGGAGTCTAGTATCAGGAGGAGGCAGGGGCATTGGCAGTCAAGACCCACACTAGTGGGACAGCCCTCCTGTGGGATGGAAGAGTGTCGGAAGATGTCTGGGATTGCATGCATCTAGAGGCTGGGCTCACAGCCTCCTGTCGTCGGGTGCCTCAGAGAGTCCTAGAGCTGACGATATGTCCTGCCTGGCCTGGACATGTGATAGCAGGCCAATTTTATTCACAGCAAGAAAGAGCAAGCCTTTTGCACTCTTCTCCTTCTTGCCTGAGCCACATTAGTTGATGTCAAGTCTGTACGTAGGAGCTGGAGAAATGGATTGGTATTTGAGGGGAGTTGTCAGAGTGCTCACAGCCATCCCTCTGCTGGTTTATCGCAGTCCATCTTGACTACAGCTGTGCGCATTCCTTTCGAGAACAAAATGTCTCCCCCTGCCTAGTTCCCCAAAGTTCCCTGCGATAGGGATCACGGCTGCCAACAACAACCCTGTGATCTTTTTGGAACTGAGTGCTGAGTCTCAGCATGGCTCTATTAGTGAGGTAGCCCTTCCATCTGCTCATCGCTGGGTCGGAGAGCAGGGCCTCAGTCCTCTGCCCCACTACCACTGAGCTACGCTCCTACACCCTTTTAAAGACAGTATTTTAACCCCAAGGCTCACCGCCTGCCCTGGCTGGCCTGGAACTCATGATACTCCTCTGCATCCCCCACTCTCTCTCTCTCTGGATTTTTGGGTTTTTGGAGGCAGGGTTTCTCTACATAACAGTATTGACTGTCCTGGAACTCCCTTTGTAGACCAGGTTGGCCTCGAACTCACAGAGATGACTGGACTCTTGACATGGGACAGCACAGGACAGGACAGGATAGGACAGCTGCTTTTGGTAATGTCATGAAGAAGGGCCGACAGACTCTTTAACAGACCTTGTCTCCAGCCCAGAGGAGGACAAGACTAAGGCCTAGTGCTGTCCCCTGGGGTCTCTCTAGTCTTCTTATGACACTTAGCTATGCAGAGGGCTCTGCCTTAACAAGTGGTCTTTGTGCCATCTACGGCCAAGCAAGAGGTGCCAGGACAGTAGTCTGACTGGGGACATCTAACATAAGGTTCTGACATGGGGGTAGAAACAAGGCATTGGCTACTGAAGAATAAAGGTATCTCTAAATATATGGGCACTGTGGCACACGCCTTTAGTCCTACACTCGAGAGTTGGGGACAGGCAGAACTCTTTGAGTTCAAGACTATCCTGGTATACATAGTGATTTCCAGGTCAGCCAGGGCTACATGGTGAGACACTGTCTCAAAAATAGATATATAAATTAATTAAATTTAAGAGAGAACTACCAAAAAATAAATAAACCCCAGGAATATCAGAGTTAGGCAATGGCCACCAACCATGGCGAGGCTGAGCCCCAGGGAAGAAGTCAGTCCTTCAACTCCGTCAAGCCTGTTGCTCCCTTCCTTCCAGCTCCTGCTTGAGTCACACACAGGCAGTGACTGGCTGGGCTCGAAAGCGTGTTGCAAAGTCCTGAGAGAAGCAGAGGGAAGCTATGACCCAAGTTACAACAAAACAACAAAACAAAACAATAAAAACCCTCTTTCTTCTTCGTGGTCCTTCCAGCACCCTCTGCAGCTGAATACCATCAATTAGCAAGGGCCGAGTCCCAGAACTTGAGGGAGCAGAGCTGAGAGGCAGCAGGCTGCCTCTGCGTTTTTTCGCTCACATCCAACATTTCATTCCTTTTATTATCGTATCTTATAATGACCCCACTGGCACCAAGCCCTCTGTGTAGCCCAGGATGACCTTGAACTCCCTATCTTCCTGTCAGCCTCCTAAGTGCTGGGATCACAGGTGTGACTGCCACTCCCCATTTGTGTGGTGCTAGGGATCAGCTCAGAGGCGAGCACCCTTCCAGCCCAGCTGTGACCTATTTTAGTATCGCAACACAAGCTGTACATCCTCCAAATGTAGCCAGATTAGGAAGAGGCACCTCACTTTCCCTTAGTGATGTCTCATGCCTGGCTCTCCAAAACTGGTTCATGGAGTAAGATGCAAGGAAGTAAAATGGAAACAAATCAAGTCTTATTTAGTGGCAGCACCACAATTTCATGAGCCATAGTAAACTACAGGCATTTTCAGAAGACTGGGGCAAAGGAACTGTTTGGGGCAGTCAAGGACTGTGGGGTATTTAAAAATGTTTTGTTTCTGTGTGTGTGTGTACGTGTGCATGTGTGGAGGTCCAGGACAAACTAGGGTTAGTCTCCTCTCTCTCTCTCCTCTCTCCTCTCTCCTCTCTCC